>NC_056731.1:1158084725-1158349725 GCF_019279795.1 Protopterus annectens
TGCGCTCACAGTAAGGATGACTGCTGTAGAGGGGAGTCAGGTAGGGGAATCATGGGTATGCAATAATGGGCCTAAGTGTGCAGGAGTTGGTTGGCAGAGATGTATTAGGCCCACCCCGTAGAAGTAATTAATATTCCTATGTGGGTATAGCAGACACCCATACCTCCCAAACCACTAGCACTATATAATACCTGGATAGACGGTAAACCACTGGGGGAACACATAGGGACTATATCAGTGAACTGTACCCGATTATCATGGACATCCGTGATTACGAATCAGAATCTAACACAGTCCCAACTAAACCCTTCCAGAACTAGTGATATTAGGTGGACAGGTGGCGGAATACATGTAATGACTAATGACAACATGTATGAGTCATAAACAGCATGTACCTCAACAAATGTGTATGAATACATATGCTCTGGGACTGTCAATGTGTCAGGTTAATAGTACCAATCATCTAAATGTGTCCCTGAGGGTGTTATGCAGTGTCCCTGATTCAGTATTCCTTCTTCCCCATTCGTATGTGAGGTCTGCTAGTGACAGAAAGTGCATATTCCGACGGCTATCTTAGGTAGATGATAGCATAATAGGTTGGGATTACCACCTGTTCACCTTTGCGAGGGACACTCCCCTTTGGGCAGTTGTGTCCTGCAAAATAAATGTTATTATGGCACATGGCCTGTGATTTAGGGCAAAGATTCCATATATTGTCTGTAGTGGTTGCATAAAACGATTATGTTGTATCTGAAACACCTAGATGTTATAGGAAACAGTATTAGCAACTATAATGCTACAAGAATAACCTTTACTAATGCAAACTGTTGAAGTAGTCTATTTTCTACTGGCTGTGGGTATGTGTTGCCTTGCCAAATCTGACATCTCTACATATAGGTCCTATAGGGCAGCCACCTTTCGAAATGGCCAAAGTGGGGCCTGCTCCATAGAAATGTCAGATGTACCAGGTCAGAACATACCTACAGCTGTGCATAGTACAGAACTATACATATTAGCGCAAATAAAACTTAGTCTAGTAGCAGTCCAGTTGCTTATGCTACTTCACATAACATATAGAAGTGTCATATATACAATAACTGTTACATGCAACTATTAGAGAAACGTAGAATATAATATTGTCCTGTAATCAGGACATTTGCTATGTCTTGATTATTTTCGCATGACACATATGCCTAAGGAGGGACTGTCCCACAGTGGGACAGGTGTTAATCCTAAAGTCTCACCTCAGCCAATTTAAAAGGTGGCAAACCTACAATAGGTATGCGGTAGCATGACCCGGCAAATGAATGTGGGTCCCAAAACACATTTACTTGTCTGCATTGCAGATTATCGGTTTCCATGTATCAGCCAGATGGGAGCAGATTGTGTGAAGAACACGCATATGATTAACTCACTGGACAGGCCGCCGATTCCGTACAGTCGAATGCCATGCCGTCGCCTAATGGTCAGCCATACCCGATACTGTAGTCATGTAGTCCGATGTAATAGGCATCACGAGGGATCGCGCCCACCCAGCGTGAGTGACACATGCAAGCACCAATGTCGCTGCATGTGCAAGTGAGGGAGCGAGCGGGTGTAAGCGTGTTTGGCTACCAGTATGTGAGTATTGCACTGGTAAAGAAATGTGGAGCCCAAACAAGTGTAAGAAGCTGTAACCAGAGGTCAGCAGTGCTTAACACCACACAAACCCATGCACAACTGCTCCCAACTGCTTCAATGTGCCTTACTCACTCCGTATCCAATGGGCTTGTTCTGGCCTCAAACAAATAAACGTCCTTTGCAAGTGTTGGTAGCAACACCCTGCACACACAGCTAATATGAATTACCAATACACCATGGCAAATATACAGACAATAGACAGTACCACACACATACCATACAGCACAGTCATCCAACAGTATAGCAATGTACTGGCAGATATGTCCGGACCACTGGTGTTTGCAGACCTGGCCGTCTTGTGTTTACGTGTGTGAGCATGCCCAGTATGACCATTCTGCATGTTGTCGACTGTCATTGCCATCATACCTTCATGTGTTTGAGCATGCCCAGTATGGTCAACTGTATCGCATGTGCTACATGTCCAGGTAGTCTGTCTGTACTGTGGTGCTGACCTCTGAGTTGTACACTGACAGGTGGCATGCTGTGTCTGCAGGGTATCCATTGGTCATGTGGCATTGACTGTTGCTACATTTCTGTACAGCATGGGGGGACAACCGACTGTATCCACATTCCTACACAGCACCGGGGGTGGGGGGGGCGCACCTGACTGTTACATGTGTACTTTGGAAGGGGGGCACAGCTGACACTTGTACACTTTTGCTACTACTGTACTGGTATGTCAGGTACTCCATTTCAGTGTGTAGACCTATCTATTGTGCTGGCTAGAGGCATACCAGTGTACTCCAGTTCTTAGCTTTAATTACCAACATATTAGTTTCAGATGTCCTAGCCTTCACAACCTACACCCAACTGCCTGGCATGCTGTAGTCTGTCTGTGTGGGTCTGTGGGGGGGTCATCCATTGTGCATATTCAGAGGTCATAGTACAGCATTTGTCTGTGTTGGTCTACACCTGTCCAGCTGGTTGAGACTTGTGCGGGCTGTATGGACACACACGATGCTCAGCCCATTACCGACAGTGGGTTATGACACCCTGTGTACTACTGGCAACTATGGTGACCCCGGTATGTGCTACAGATGTCATGGTGCCACTATGGACGTCTAATGTCTGCTGCCTTAACATTTGGCCACCAAATTCCCATTCATGCTCACATCCATACCATAGCTACAGGTAACAACACATTCTAATACAACTGCCAATTGGTAGGTTGATTGACTTACCTTGAGCGTGTGCCAGACCTAAGGATGCTGCTGGAGGGCTGACTATGTCAGGTGCACACAGTGCACTTCCTATACACGGCTGAGCACAGGTAGTGTCATGTTTGGTATCCCTTTTACTGTCTGTGCGAGTCACAGAGGGTGACATTCCCTGGGTACCTACTGTGTCAGTGCATATGCTATGCGTTGCCTCTTTGCCAAGGCCAGATCATACTGGGCATGCCTCCTTCTGCCTACTGGGTCCAGCTCAGGTTATTCCTCCTCCGAGTCACTTTGTGCCTGTACAGGCCTTGGCATTGGTGGGGGGGCTGTGTGGCCCTGCCCCATGCTGTTCCTGCTGCAGCTGTTTCCACAGGATCATATTGTGTAGCATAGCACATACCATAACAATTTGGGTACATGTAGCTGGTGAATACTGTAAGGCTCCACCAGATGTGTCCAGACACCAGAACCGTGACCTGAGCATCCCAAACACACGCTCTATTATATGTCTGGCCTGTGCGTGTGTCTCATTATGGCGTACTTGTTCAGGTGTGTGTGCATTTCTGATGGGTGTCATCAGCCACGGCTCCAGTGGTTACCCAGCATCCCCCACTAGGTGATCGTAGGGAATATCCATATTGACAAAGCTAGGGTACAGCTGCATCAGAGGCCATATATCAGAATCGTCATAGCTTCCAGGGCAGCCAGCACACACATTCAGTATAATGCCCTGGGCATCGCATACGACCTGGCAGTTGATGGATGGGATGCACCTGCGGTTAATGTAGGCCCTACTCTGCTCACCAGGTGGTGCTTTGATGCATATGTGCATGCAGGCTATAGCACCCACTACCCCAGGGTAGTCTTCCATTTGGTGGAAGAGACGCATATTGCTGGTCAACACCTCATGTGTGTTGAGGAAATGTACGTGCTCACTGGCATGTGGTGACATGGCATCCAGGAACTGGTGGAATACTCTGGATACAGATGCCTATGAGATCCCCATGATATCCCCAGTTGTGCTTTGGGAGGTACCTGTGGCTAGTATACCTAGGCCTACACATACCTTGGTATCCACTGGGATGGGTTTCCCTCGGCCTGTTCAATGTGTCAGGTGTGGCCGGCACAGCTCAACAATCTGCTGTAGGAGGTCTCTGTCCACCCCATAGCGCTCCACTATCTCCAGCTCATGTAGCCCCTGGTGGGTTACCCTGGGTCTGTACAGTCTTCTCTGTCTCCTCACTGAGGGTTGTTCAGCAGCATTCACATCCTCACCACCCTCAGCCTCCTGCACATGTTGGTCTGTGTTGCCTGCTGCAGCCCTTCTCATTTTGTTGGATTGTTTTGTAAAATTTCCCCACATGTATACACTGGTGGTGTAGAGTGTGGAAAAACCTGAGGGTATGGTGCTTGCTCACTTTAAAGTAGTGTTCTGGGCCAGGCTGGGCCTGTAATCTGCTGATTGTGATAATTATCATCTGTTTGCCCAACTTGTTCACCTTGACTACTCTCCTACTGCTGTTGTCCCTCCAAATTGCACTAGGCAGGTCTAAACACACCCCTAGCTTAGGTGTGCTAAGCCAGGAGCAATCCTGAGACACAGGGCTCCAATGTATGTACAGTATGCCTGACACCCCCCCATGCTTTTACCTATATTCGAGTCCTGCACCCGGCTATCTATACACATACACTCTTGGGATCTGCATCACACCCTGGAGATAAATGGGATTCACTATTTTCCACCTCATTTGCATAGTATTGTCTTCTAATGCATAGTTACATGACCCATACTGAGCCTCCCCAAAAATAACCACTGCTTACTGTCACGCAGATCCACACACAACTTACTGTCACGCAGATCCACACACAACTGGTTAAAAGTGCCTTACTATTACCATATTCGATGTCCCTTGTTCTTCTCAGTAACAAAACAACTGGTCTCTGCACGGCTCGAACCCGGGACCCTACACACCACAGACGATGTGGTTTACCACTAAGCCATGGCAGATATACATACATCTGAGGTTATCACGTACAGATCATCCAGCACAGGCATTCAACAGTATAGGACATGTATTCCATCATGTAGATTTATGTGTGCTAATGTGCTAATGTCCACACATATATATATATATATATATATATACACACATACATATACATATACACACACATACATAGATATAGAATATATATCTCAACAGCGGACCATGTGACACCAAAGCATTAGACAAGAATGAAAAGGAAACCACATGTGCCTCCTGTATTATGTACTGGTGTTAATATCAAGGCAAGTGTGTTTCTGTGCGTCACATGGGTTCAGACTGTATTAAGGGTAAGATTAGGGCTGCTGACATTACTCACCAGACCTATTGCTGAATGTATGTGTGTGTCTTGCCCACCCAGTCTCTTGGCTGATTGTGACATTTTTGGCCACTATATAGGAAAACAACAAAACACACTCTTCAACACATCCTTGAGCTAGCCACTCACAGACACTAACACATATGATGTGACTGCCAAACACACACACCTGTTATGCCTTGGAATAGAACACCTATCTGTCTATTCTATCACACTACAGAATTATGCAGTTACAGAATGCGCTACCGAGATTACTGGGACACAACACTCCCGGAGGTGTACTTCTAGGTGGGTGACATCATCAGCAATGGAAAAGTCGGTGATAGGGATTGTATGGACTGTGAGCAGTCTAAAAGCATTATTCTGTCCCCAGGCAGACAGAGACACACACAGTTGGCATGGCTGAGATTAGAACATAGACCTAACTACCTTATTACTCTACAGCATTATGCAGTTACAGAATGCGCTACCAAGATTACTGGGACACAACACTCCCAGAGGTGTACTTCTAGGTGGGTGACATCATCAGCAATGGAAAAGTCGGCAGTAGGGATTGTATGGAGTGTGAGCAGTCTAAATGCATTATTCTGTCCCCAGGCAGACGGAGAGACACACACACAGAAGGCATGGCTGGGATTAGAACACCGACCTAACTACCTTATCACACTACAGCATTATGCAGTTACAGAGCATGCTACCGAGATTACTGGGACACAGCACTCCCAGAGGTGCACTTCTAGGTGGGTGACATCATCAGCATTGGCAAAGATGCCGATAGGGATTGTATGGAGTGTGAGCAGTCTAAAAACATATTTCTGTCCCCAGGAAGATGGAGACAAGCACATGCCATTGGTGTGATCAGGACAACTGCCTATCTACGAACCACTATTACAATACTACATAGATACAAACTGCACTACAGACACTACACCTTTCAAGACTGTCAATATGACCTTCTAGGAATGCGGACATTGACATGGATGCTGGCAGTTATGATGTACATACCTGTGAACCAGTGTGTTCAATGTAGGAATCCATCCTAAAGTGGGGTATGGCCATCTGTTGACTGGACGACTACTATCGCTATACAGGGTTACAATGGCCATGCCCATACACATAGTGGCACATAACCGACACAAGGTGTCACTGGGCATGCTCACACAGTAGCACACGGCCATTTGGAATGCACTATGTGTCCATCTACACAATGTTATACTGGGCATGCTCACACACTTAGTAGCACAGGGCTGTTTTGTATGCACTCTAATTATAAACACAGAAGGGCACAGTGGCCATGCTATTACAGTTAGACATGAACAACACATTGTAATGGACTCCGGTGTCGACAGTTGTTAGCAAGAATGCTGCACTACATATATCTGACACCGGTCTTCTACACAACGTCTGCTGCTGTCCGTCACCTTAGATGTACCAGTCTAAACCTGGCACACTAATACCACCCGTGGTGATGTCCTGCCAGGAGTGGCTACTTCGCTCATATAGTGACATTCATAGAAGAATGTCCTGAGACCAGGTTAACACCCTGACACCTAGAGGACAACTGCATTGTATGTGTATACTAAACAGTGCTAGATGTATAGCGTTCATAATCACAGCTGCCCAATGTAGATCCAACAATGGGAATACTGACATCTGTGCAGTGAGGAACACCTGGCTGAAGGCTCAGTTGTGCACAATAGCACTACCACCGTATACCCCGGATACAGACATGTGGGCCATAACATGGTACGGACCGCTCCAGGTGGTGGTGTCCCCACGTACATGAAGGCCACTCACATGTATTGACCAGTACACCCTCAAAAGGCATCACAGATGTGTCAGGTGCAGATCACAGTGTCAAAAGCTGCATTCTAGGATGTAGCCCTCAGACATCACCATGTCCTTGGAACAGCAACACACATCCATACATGTGGTAGAACATATATTAGTACAACACCATGTGACCCATGACCAGTGGACTGTACCTAGCTCTACATCAACTGTGCAGACTAACCATGTACTGACACAGTTGCATCATGTGTTATGCAATGCAATGATACCACTGTTCGTAACCAGGTCGGCTGTACATATAACAGGGGCCCTGGGTCATATACAGCAGTAACAGATGACTGTTGCTGTACACCAGTAAACACCCTCATGTTTGGATATGACATACATGTACCTGCTGTGGATATGTACATGCCACACACACACACACAACACATATGTACATAGCATAGCTGTTGCTGTCCTTCATGCAGACAGATGGCTACAGCAATTACACACACATGCACATGGAAGGTAGGTCAATGGCTGTTGAATGCTAACAGTACATAAGGTGTGATATCAGTGTTGACTGAGTTAACATTCCCTCTGTACTGGTTACCCATGACAACTATCATATCATACAACAGTCCATGTGTCATGTATGTCATCACACATGTCCACCAATTGCAATGCCTACAAACATGGCTAAATGACAGGAATGTAGGACCTACACACATGTATATGTAGTGGTGTGCGTTCAGCTACCATGTGTGTGCAGTAGCTGATGTTTGCAGGTGACGTGTGTCTTACTACAACATGCAGTTGCAATGCAGCCCCATCATTGCCAACGGTATATGGTGATATACTGACAGTACAGTAAGATGTACATCAGGTATGGACGGATGTGTGGATATAACTAAGTGGTAGGCCATCTTTGCAGATGGATGTTTGCTGAAGACAGCTCACAGGTGTGATACAAGCCATCCTACAATAACATGTGCAAACACTAAGCTATGTTTCTGTTAATTGAAGGGGAACACATACAACTTATAGAGCGGTCAGGGTGTCACTGACTGTAAATCACTTGACACCTGTAACACTTAAGACCTCCCGTGTGCATATATCAGCACAATTGCCAAAGGTAGCATTGGTACACATTGTAAAGCAGGCAATACTGCTGCATGTCTGTCATATATATCATACGATAGCAGGTGATTGATTCACAGTACTGCCATGTGTGTTTGCTTGTATGTCCATATATGCCATGTATGGTGGGGAATACATCCCAGTTGTTACTCACAGTCCTGTACACTGTTGTAAAGATCTGTACATACTGCAGTGTAAAAAGCAAGACATAGGCAGGGGTGGGGTGTGTATCACACACATGTGAGCTATCTGTATGTGCATGACATAGGTGCATTCAATTGTGGATGCCACAGTGTGTGTGTATGTATGTATGGCTGTCTGATCCATGGAGTGAGGATGTATGTTATCATAGTGAACAGATAGGATCCCTGACCCCTCCAGGTGATGCAATCTACTACCCTGTTGATGCCGTCGATCTTAGGCATTACTGACTACCTGTACATGTGTATTCTCTGTGTCACGTCATGTGGGTGCACAGCACTGTAATGGTGATTACCACATAGGCAGGTGTCCTCACCTCAGCACTATCAAGTGTGTGTGTGTTACAGTGTCGTTGACCCAATAAGTGTGGGCGTGTTACTGTGTGTCTGAATACGTGTGTGTGAATACCTGTGTGTGTGTAGTTGTGTGTTCTCATCCTGTAATGTGAATGTGTATTACTGCTACACAGTGAGGCCTCAAGCTATCAACTGGCCTATACCCTTGTCATCAGCTAGACTGCTATGTAAACTCCCCGCCCCATGTAACTGTACCTGTGATGTCACCCGGTATGGATGTCATGTCTCTAGCCACTGTAGCTTAGTACACAGCTCCCATGCTCCTGGATCAGTAGATTTGTAGACATCTTTGGAATGTCAGCCTTTCTAACAGTGAGGTTGAAGCTACGAATAGCATGCTGGTATTGCCATACATACCTGTGAGTAGTCCACATTTACACATGGGAAACTGCAAACGCTGGTACTCAACGGCTCATGCAATTAGACCTGAAGGAGGGAAGCAGGACATCATTACCAACATGCTGTTACTGTTGTTGCCAAGACACATACTGTGAACAGAAAACAATGCATTCTAAACCTGTATTACATGGTATGTCTGCTGCATGTCAACAGTACACAACAATTGTAATCTACACTTATCTCCCTATTCTGTTCACCCTGTGCATCAGACCATATGAGTATGTCCCTGCACCGATGGTGTGGATGACAGGGATGCGGCACAGGCATCATCATATGCACAGGGTGATAATGTTTGCCAGGGGCCTAGGCTGCACCAGTGGATGACATCATGTGTGTGGGTTAGGGCCTGTGATCTAATTAGCCATGTGTGGTTGTTATGCATGTGAGTATTGCGGTGCCCTACAGATGTTTCTGGTGTGTGCATGTATGTGTGCACACAGTTCTGCCATGTGTCTGGCCTACACAGGGGTATTATTGACAGCTCCAGACTGTATGGACCAGGTTTTACAGCTCATGGTGTCCGGCCACAGCCACGTGACCTGTGCCTGCCAGGGGTTGCACTGGCACTACCAAGCAGAGGTGCAGATTGGGTAGTGTCTGATGACACATGTCCACTGGAACTGTGTCCCTATTGGGACCATCAAGGGCCATGTGCACATGACCTGCTGTGTCCTGGTGTGGACAGTACAGCACCAGCTGCACTGCTGCTACTACCACCACTATGGGAGCAGGCATGTGAGGTAGCTCGTCCACGTAGACCTGCACCAGGTGACATAGCTGGCCTACATCCACATGCCCTATGCCTCACTCCTACCAGATGTTCCAGCACAGACAGATCATGCTCGTGGATTGTCATGCCATGGTCAAGGATTCCAACCATGTCACCCAATTGTCTGTCCAAAACCTTAGCAATCTGCTGTTGAGCATTTGCCAATGCCTGGATGTTGTCATTTAAAGAACAGATAGCAGCCCTCTGAAGCCTCTGCCCTTCTCTGTTCTGCCATTCAGCATGTGCCTGTGCCGCCATTACAGCCTGAAACATGCGTCTGGTGACACCAGCTGCTGCGCTCTGTCCTGCAGGGGCATGTTGGCCAGAGGTCCTCCTATGAGCAGCACTGGCCACATGCCTGTGTGGCCCATCTCCAGTCATTTGCCTGACACCATGGTGTGAATACACACCTTCCATAGTGACCACACTTTCCTGTTCCAAGCTACTACACACCAACTGTCCTTCCTCTATGGCCACTGGTGATGGGGTATGTGTTGGCACGAGATTTGTGTGTGTGGATGAGGGGGATATAGGTGGAATGGCAACCAATGGCACAGATTCAGCCCCTGACAACCCTGCCTGTGCCTCAAGCATATGTTCATCATCATTGTTATAGTCTGTGGGGACACTAACATCAGATGGACCGCAGGAGGGTAACGCACCTACATCACCTGTGAAGGCAAACAAAGACTCTACATTACAATACAGACACACACACAGGCACACACCATGCATGTGAGTTGACAGAAGGCATGCAACATGCATGCGATACAGCAGACGGCATGCAGCTCAGACAATAATAGTGGTAGTTATCATACATCCCTGGGTTGCACACAACAGCATGCATGTGTCATAGCAGAAGCCATGCATTTCACACAATCATGGTAGTAAGCATGCATCCCTGAGTTACACCATGTGGACCAGCACAGGTTAACAGTACACATGGCTGATGTGTGGCATATGACCTTGACATTAACATGTAGTATGACATGTAATCTGCTGACGTGTGCATTGACATGCATACATGTTTAACACAATGGTGTCCTGTCACATATACAGTGGGGTAATGGTGTCACATTGCAGTATTGCCTGTCCACCCTACAGATAAAATGCGCATTTAGCAGATGTGCATGACCATTGAAGGGTATTATGAGGCATCTATATTGCTATACAGTGTGAAGTACAGACGCAGTGCCATTGCATGGAATCATGAGGCATCTCTATTGCTATACAGTGTGAATTACAGACACAGTGCATAGCCATGACTGTGTGCATGCACAATACATATATACTGTGGATTGTGACCCATGTCGCTGAGGTGTATACACACTAAACCATGATGTGGAATGTTTGACACAGGTCACCAAAGGCCATACGGATGACACCCCTGCACATTTGCAAGCATATTTTAGCTGCCTGGCAAACATGTCCACACATTGCAGACTTGTCAATACACCATGTCCCACATGACATTTGTGTACCACACACACGAGGTGCACAGCTGACAGTGATGTCCAAAAGCAACATGGGAAATGTACTGTATCTGTGGCCTGATGTGGTTGTCTGTGTATGTATGTGGATGGTGTACAGGTGGCTACTGTCATGCTGTGACACAGTCATGATGTTCAACACATCTTATGTGGTCGAATGATGTTACGTCTCCACAAGCTGTGCACAGGCCTGTAGGATGTCCAGTGTTCCACATCTGCAATATAAGCATTCAACAAAGGCTATAGTTGGACCATATGTAGCCAATGTACAACAGGGTGTACACACAAACACATCACATCTACTGTGTGTTGCTACATGTCTCTGGCCATCCTCCATGGCCATGTGTGAACATGTGTGGCCAAACGGTTGTGATGGCCATCTATCTCACATGTCTGTGTTGTCCCATATGACATACACCCATAGATGTCATATACTCCACTGTTCACAGGGGTTATGCAGACAAAGGGTTGTATGCTTGGTATGTGGGGTATGTTTTATGGGATAGGAGGCAATGTTGCAGCCGGCCCACTACATGTCATGGACATGTCAGATGGCACATCACAATGTGTGCACTCATAGCAGGGGCATAATCCACAATGGTGAATCCTGTGGGCTGCCCATACTCCAGCTCACTGTGTAGTACTGTTTGTGTACCCCACATGTGTAGTTCTGATGTGTAGTACATGTTCCTACATTGAACAACACCTCCACTGTTGTATGCACAGCTGTTCACACATCTAGCAATGACTGTTTCTGAGGTTTCATGTCGGTGTTTCACTTAGTTTGTAAGTACTGCACATGGGTAGCCATTGTGATAGATTGCAGATGCGACCTGGATATTGTGACCAGACCATACATTATGTGTACATGTGTTAACTGGCCACATGGCGAATAGATCTGTGCATTAACCTGCCTGATACTTATAACTGTCTCACCTGCAACTGACTGCTGTCTTAGTGGAATGCCAGAGGTACCTACATAGGGGTGACACTGCTGTATGATCATTATCCATGCCTGTATGACAGCTACAGGGTGCAATGTGCATGTTAACACATTCGCCAGTACAATAGGATATACTATGGAGTACGTACATGTGTGCATACACAGAGTAGCATACTATAGTATGCGGCATGTGTGTATATATGCCTTGCATATGATGTTACATTACATATTGTACAGTGACACATGCAACTATATGGGATATAATAGCTATATGTGCAGTAGTGACTTACCAGGCAACTCCAGGCTCAGTGGTTGAGAGACACCTACCTCCACAATGTCAGCTAAGGCTTGTGGATGCTGTTCTGATGGTGTCCCCAGGTTGGCCAGTAGCTCCTCGGTATGTGTGAGTGGGGGCTGGGTTGGTGGCCCACCACCTGTTGCACCTTGTTCCCTGGAGATTGCATTTGCATGCTGTTTTGCATGTCTGATCAGGTCCGTGCAGTGTCTGCGCACCTGCTGGTATGTGTGGTTATGGCCACCCACATCATTAACGCTCCTGCAAAGTTCCTGCGACAGGTCATCCCACTGCTGTGCATCCTGTGGCACATGGCTAAACAGGACATCATAGTTTTCTTGGAGGTAAGGTATAAGGGCCTAATCCTCCAAGTGGGTATAGGCTGGGAGCCTTGCTCGCAGCATACCTGGAAGACATAATGATGGAGACAGGTCACAGTATCTCAGAGATGCACAGAGATACAGCTGCACATACATGTGTATCACATTTATTACATATAAATAGTTGTCTTTGCAAATCTTCATGATACTGACACCACTGACATGTTTGTGTCACACATAAGTGACACCCAATGGGGATTGGATATTATCACCATATATGTGTGTCACCTGATTACATTGCTCATACTCCATGTGGATGCTATCTTGATGTGGGCATGTCTATTTGCCTGTACTGGTGTTCTTACCTATCAGCACATGCCTGGATGTGTCCACATTAATGCTGTTGACCTTGATGCTGTGTATATGTCACATATAAACACATACACTGTCTTAATGGACATGACCTGTGACAATGCAGACATGCACACGGAAGCCTTTACATGCATGTGTTTTGCCATATACATCTACATGGCACGGTAGAGCAGTTCGACATCCTGCCAAGTATCACCTGTGTTGCACATGTGATACACATGGGACACTGGCTGGCCTGATGGCATTTGCAGGGATGGTTATCAACTATAGCATGTAGGACCAAGGTCATCTAGTAGTCTGTATGCCCTGGGCCATGTATGAGCTTAGGATGTAAGGTTACCTAGCTGTAGCTGACAGCCGAGTTTCTGGCGCCAGGTGAAGCAGTGCCACATAACTGATCCACATGGTTAATGATACATTTACCATGCGGTCATCACACAATGTCTGACAGAGGTGAAATGTGCAGCTTTGCTGGACAGGATTGCATAGTATGGCAGGAGTATGTAATGTGTATGGCACAAGGATCTGTCCACCATGTGGCAATCCTTGTACTAGGAAGGTGGATATCCCTTGACATATGTATTTCAGATCAGGATATGTACGTGTAGCATGTCCAACATCACAGTGTTGGACATGTCTTTATGCAGGGTAGGCATCATGCTACATAGTGGAGATGAGGATTGTGAAGACTGGTGTCGGCCATCCAAACATGGCCAATACCCGTTAAAGGTGATATGTGATCCAATATTGGTCACTTGAGTGATGAGTATGGCTGTACAATGATCTCCATGTTCATGGATGGCACCCTGTCATGACTAGGGTTACCTCTTATTACTACCTAATAGGCTTGGTGACGCCACTAACTCAGGGAGGTAAACTGCACAGCAGCATCCCTTACACACAGTGTCCATTATGTTGACCGCTGCCTAGGTGGTAGTTCATGGGTGCAGGGTTATTAACCTAGTGGTGACAATGCAATATGCAGCTGTCAGATTGTGCACATATGTCACACACCTCACCCACAAAACACCTTCTGTATGTTGTCCACAACACTGAGTCAGCTATTGCTCCTAGGTCATAGCCATTCGCATACTTACATAGGCAGATGCCTCCCATTTGTCTGTGTGGTATGGGCTACAATGAGGGGGAGTACAACTAATTAACCCTGTTTTACTGTAGCTGGCACTGGTGTGATATGCACATATTACTCAGACACGTATTTTAGTGTTGGTTCTGTCAACAGTCCACTGGCAGACCACTCCTGTGACATACAAATGTACATCTAGTATACTAAGTGCATGTGGAACACAGTACGGGTGATGATATCCTATGACCTGTCACAGGTATGATATGCAGTGTGAAATCATCCATACTGTCATCTATATTTGTACTGCTAACAACATATTTATATTTATTTATTTATTTATTGCAGTTGGTTTACCAGGATAGTCTATTGGGCCAAAATGAACCCGTTTTCAATGGAGTCCTGGGGAGAAAAGCTCCAAACAATCAAGGTTACAGTAGGTTATGAATGATAATTATACAAATGTAAAAAATATGAAAGATAATTATACAATTTAAAAAGAAACAATTCAAGCAAACAATAACAAATAGTACACAAAAGTTACAACTAATACAAAGTAGTGATTGAAACTAACAGATGATACAAACTAAAAAAGGAATAGTGCAACTAAATATTTAGAAGTCATTTTGTCTTAGGATTCAAACACTTAAATGAGCAGCGTCATATATTCATGCAAATATCATAATAATATTCATGCATATATCATAATAATAAGAATGGATGAGTTAGGAGTAATGAAACAGGGGAAGAAGGAAGATGGGAAATGCCAGTGCTAGTTATGTGGGATGGGAGCAAGAGCATTCCCAGAGGGATACTAGATGAGAATGAAGAGATTTTTTAAAAATAAAATGGTTAGAGCTGATACGAATGGATGGAGGCAGGGAGTTCCAGAGGCGAGCCAGACCATAGGATAGAAGATTTTTGCCTGGGGGACGAGTTGGTTTGTACATTTCTAATAGATTTTGGTTATTAGACCTTAGTACTCTATCAGGTAGGTGCATTTTAAAGGCAGAAGAAAGGGAGGGACAGAGAGAGGGGTTGAAAATCAGCTTGTGTGCAAGAGTTAGTTGAGTATAGGTGAGAAGATTGGGTAGTTCTAGCCATTTTAGTTTTTGGAGAGAGGAGCAATGGTGGGTAGAGGACTTATGGCTGGTGGCAAACTTGGCAATTTTGTTGTAGCAAGAGGAAAGTTGTGTTTTCAGAGAGGACTGTAGATTAGTTAGAAGTGGAGCTCCGTAGCTCCGTAGAGAAGGGAGGGGATAAGAAAGGAAGTAGAGAGAGTAATTTTGGTGGCGGGAGTAAGGTAATGATTTTGTCGATAGAGCATACCTAGTTTTTTATGTGTTTTTTTGATATTTAGTTGTAAATGAGAGTTGAATTTGAGCTGGTTGTCAATTTGGACCCCGAGTAATTTGGTCTCTGAGACCAGTTCCAGAGGTGTGTTATTTTGACTAGTAATAGAGAAAGTGTTTATATCGAGGGAGGTGACTTTAGAGGGTGTAAAAACCATTAGTTTGGTTTTAGAGGCATTGAGTGCTAGGTGATTTAATTTCATCCATTGCTCAGTGGTTGAAAAAGCATCTTTAGTAAGCTTTAGAAGTGTAGGGATAGATGTGGCAGAGCAGATAATAGTTGAATCATCTGCATATTGGATGATGTTTGAGAAAGGGATAGAGTTGCGGAAGTCATTTGTAAATATATTAAAGAGGAGGGGACCCAATATGGAACCTTGGGGAACTCCGATTGGGGTATTAAGAAATGAGGAGGTGGCCTTTTTCCATTTTACTGCTTGAAATCTATGGGATAGGTAGCTAGAGAACCAGTTCAAAGATGAAGGAGATAGGTTAAGTTTTGAGAGTTTAGTTAAAAGCAGGCTGTGTGAGATAGTGTCGAAGGCCTTAGAGAGGTCTAGTGATAGGGTAGAGACAAATAGACCAGAGTCCCGGGCTTTGTTAATAGTTTCAAGGAAGGAGAGGAGGGCTGTCATAGTGCTGTGATTTGGTCTGAATCCATGTTGTGTGGGAGTTAGTAGGTGATTATCTAAGAGATGTGGTAGGAGTTGAAGTTGGATACACTTTTCAAGGAGTTTAGAGATGGGAGGCAGGATAGCAATGGGGCAGAAATTAGTAACATTGTTATTGTTGCCCCCTTTATGTAATGATATGATAAAGGCCTTTTTCCAGGTTTGGGGTACTGTACTTTCTTGGATAGAGCGGTTGATTAGAATGCTAATGGGGTAGGCAATTGCTTCAGCCGCTGTGCTAAGAAAGAAAGAGGGGATATTATCAGGAGCATTAGTGCATGGCTTCAGTTTTAGAAGGAGTTTTTTGATAGTAGAAGTGGGTATAGGCTTTAGTGAGAATAGTGGGGAGTGGGAAGAGGGGGTATTAGGGGGTGAAGAAGGTGAGGAAGTGAGAGTAGGAGAAGAGGTAGAGGGTAGAGAGTTAGTGGATGAGAATGAGGGAGTGGTAGCAGTGCAGGGTAGAGTATTGGTAGGGGGGGTTGGGGTGAGTTGGAGATTGTGATACAATTAGGGAAAGAAGAGGTTAAGTTAGAGATGGATTCAATGAAAAAAAGAGTTAAATTGTGTGGCTAGGTCAGTATCAGGAGCATTAGGGTCTGGGGTGGGGGTGTCTGGTTTGCTGGGGTTGAGGAGGTTAGAGATACTTTTCCAGAATTTCTGAGGATTTGTTTTGTTATTGTTTTGGAGTATGGAGGAGTAATTTTGTAGATCAGAGATGATGAGTTTTTTTACTTTATTTCAAAGTGCTTTGTATTCATTATGGTTGAGGGTGGTCCTATTTTTCTGGAAGTGTGCCCAGGCTTTATCTCTATGCCGCATTGTTGCTAGTGTGTTTTTGGTAAGCCATGGGGCAGTTTTAATTTTTATTCTCTTTGTCCTTAAGAAAGCATGGAAGTCTAGAACTTTTAAGAATGTTGAGTTGAAGTGGGCAACTGCATTATCTAGAGACATGTTTTTAGACAGTCCCAGTTTATTGCTTTTAGGGAATTAGAAAAGGCCGATGGATTAAAGTTTTTTTGATTCCGGATAGTAATAAAATTATGGGTGCGATGTAGGAGTAAGGGGAGACGATGAGTGAAAGTGGGTAAGTGGTCACTAAGAGGATCTGGAAGAGTATCACTGTCGGAGAAATAGTGGGGATGAGAGACTAAAATCCAGTCTAGAATACTGCCACAAGACAGTTTTTTTTTGAGGGGCGTGTTATAGAGTTGATTAGCTGTGAAAAATTGTAGAGGTTGATGTTAAGTGGGTTTGTAGGAGACTGAATGGAGGCCCAGTTAATATTCATGTCTCCTAAGATTGTTGTTTCATTGCTAATGTTGTTGGAGAGCCAGGAGAGGATGTCTTTGAGTGTAGAAATATTATCCCCTGGGGGAATGTAGAGGGAAGCTATACATATGTGCTTGCGTTTGTTGACTTGAAGTAGTGTTAGGAGTAGTTCAGCATTGTTAAATTGAGGAGTAGGTTTGTTATAAGGAGTAACAGACAAGGAGGATGAGTATAGGAGAGCTACTCCACCCCTTTTTTGTGGGACCTGTCTTTTCTAATGATGGAATAGTTTGGAGGAATTATTTCAGAATCTTTTATATGAGATTTTAACCATGTTTCTGAGATGGATAGGATGTCAGGTTTATTATGTATGAGCCAGGCGTGGAGGTTTGGGATTTTGTTGACTATACTTTGGGAGTTTAAGGAAGTAAGTAGTATGGACTTGTCTGTATTAGTTGCGATGGGGGGGCCTGGGTTAGGATGGATATCACCTGATAATAGACAGGTAACCAGATATAGGATTGGGTTAGAGAGGTAATTGGACAGTTTAGTGAATAGATTAGGTTCTATTATGATTATGGAATATTTACTAGTTACTATGGGGGTAGAATGTTTGTGAAAGGTGATCAGTTTATATGGGAAAAATAGAAGATTTTTTATGGGAAATAGATGAGGAGAAATTGGGATGTGTGAGTTTGAGGGAGAAGAGGTAAGATGGTTAGTTACATGGAAGGGTTGTGAGTGGTAAGACTTAATGGGCTGGGTGAGGTAGTAAAGATAGAATAAATTAAGAAGAAGAGGTAGTAAAAGGGAGATGAGTGAGGGTTTAAGTAGCATGTTGAAATGGGGCTACTTACAAGAGAGATTTATGTGTAGAGGAGCTGGTAAGTTCTTAAATAATGGAGAAAGAGTGGAGAGTTATGTAAGGATGGGTGTTGAAGTAATAATGGAAGATAATTGTCTAGGTGGGATAGTCTAGGAGAGGTGAGTGAGGGTAAATGTGGGCGGGAAATGGGAAATGGGTGTTCCCAGGTAGTAGGAGACTGATTGGTGTGGAATGGTAGTGGGTGTGGTTATGGGGTAATAAAAGTAGAGGTGCTGGGGGCGGGTGGAATTTAGGGGCAGGGTAGGGGAGCAGAGTGAGCCCGCAGGGTGAACGGAGTGGGAAGAACCAAGGAGGGCAGGAGAGGATCGAGAACCTATCAGTGGAGTGTTGATTGCTTAAGGGTAAGTGGAGGGAACCTGGAATAGTAGGTTAGAGTGGACTATAATGCTTGAGGAGAGAGAGAGAGAGAGAGAGAGAGAGAGATGACTATAATGTTTTTGGAGAGAGAGAGAAAAGAAAAGTTAAAAGTGTAGAGATAGTACAAGAAGTAAGTGAATTGAAGTCAAAGGTAGTGGGGAGAGGATGCCACCTAATGGACAAATTCTGAAGTGCACCTAGGCCACCAGGGCAGTCCCTGGACTAGATTGGACTGAAGAGAGAAAGGAGCAAGAGTGGAACAGGTAATTAGATGAGGGGGAAGAAGAGAGATGCAAACATAAGAAAGGTTTAGGCTGCTGGCTTTCCTGGCAGGGAGTGTACTTAAACACCTAGCAGGGCATAAAACTATAGTAGTTCAAGGCTTAACAGCAAATTCACATACTTCCTTGGAGTCTTCTGTGAGAAGCTTGGTTCAATTTCCAAGAGGGTATGAGGCAGCAGAGTTTGTTATAGTTGGCTGGGCAATTGGCTGAGCTTGTAGTAAACTTAGGGTTAGGTCTAGGTATCCACCCGGGCGTAGTCACAGGGGATAATTCAGAGTAAAAAGCTGGAGAACAGGAGAGAAAGTTGAGAGAGAAATAGCACTTTAGTAATATAAAAACACATTATCTCATAGTAGCAATAAGCAAAAACAACACATTACACAGGAGCAGTAAGTTAAAATAAATCCCTTTGGCTAATAGTGTGTTTCAACTGAAGAAAATTGTTGAGAGTTTACAGATCAGATTTAAGCTTCTACTCATTTATCTAGAGATGCATTAGCAAATAAGAAGGTATTGTACACAATTACAAGAAGGTATTGTACACAATTAACACTACTAGTGAAGGCAATTGTTAGACCTTGGACGCTAATAGGGATCTGCAGTGTGATCCAGAGTAGGCATCATTAACTCTATGGTTGGGGCCTTTAGTTAAGATTATTACAGAGCAGAAAACACTCATTAAATAAGGAATTTAATACTACACACACTGGAATATCATTCCTTAGATGGTCCACTACACTAACGCTGGTACAAAACCTCTTGCTGGTAAGGTTAAGGTCTATAAGGAGCTATAGTGGTCACAGGAGCGACTAACAAATAGCATGTAGTAAGCATTTAAAAATCGCTTAATTGTATAAAATAGGCAGACAAATTAGGCTAGGTAGTAATTGCAATACAATGTGTTAGATAAACGGCCTTTAAATGGGACTATGAGAGAATAGGGCACTTCTTTCTAGTCCACATGTGTAAGTTGGCGTTGTCGAGCACATTAAAATATTCCTAAAGCGTCAAAAACAATCAGTTTTACAATTAGGTATTATTAACTGTGCAAGGCATTGTCACATTATTTAAACAGTTCAAAAAGCTTTTAAAACACTCTGGCAATGTTGTAATAGTTCCTAGAAACACTGTATAAAATTGCACAACTAAGAAGGCAGGGCACTGTCTCAAGACAGACAGCGTCTAGCTAAGCTCATTTAGAGAGTATTACTTTACTTTGTAGTACGCATATGGACGTTGCCGTTTGCAAAGAGCATATTACTAGCATACTCCCTGGTGTTTTCCAATTACATAAACCTGCGCACTTCTTGAGTCAACGATACTAGCTTAATGATAAAACAATAACCCGGAGCACCAATTTCTATAGTCAGTGCGTTAATGAGGGCACATTCCAGATACCACCCTTATACAATAATGCAAATAACAGATAACAGGTAGTGGCGTATCAGTGACCAACACATAACAATATGTAAGACAGTATTCACAGTATAAGCAAAGCTAGCATGTCAGTGACCGGCACATACCTAATATATCGCACATTATTCAAAGTATAGTCATAGCAGTTTTTGCATTTACACAGTAGAAAACGCGATGGAATTTACAATGTAAAACAACGTTTTTGATTCAGAGTACAAACAGGTTCTACTTACTGTAGGTGAACATGCTCTGCCAAGGACACACAGCAGCCGGGATCGGGCGAAGTTCAAAGATGGCACCCAAAGGATGGGAGGGGATTTTATAAACTCCAAAAGGAAGTTCAGAAGGGAGGGGGAGGAGCAGGGATAGGTGTTAACAAGTATAGACGGGAAGAAGTGAGATTCCGCGGCAGGGATGGGAGTTGAGGAACAAGTAGTGTTCTAAACAGACAGATAGGTTCAGGAAGTGAGGAGAGATCCAGAGAGTATGGCTGGGTAGTGGAAGACAGAAATATCATGGGCTGGAATAATAAATTGATATGGGAGAGAGAGACAGGATAGGTAGGTAGGTAGGGAGGAAAGAAAGGAAGTAAGGAAGGAGGGAGGGAGAGAGAAAGAGCAAAGAGCAATGGAGAGTAGTATAACTGCAGGAAGGTCAGATAACTCAGGTGAAATTATAGAATAGATATGAGGGGGGGGGAGAGAGAGAGAGAGAGAAAGCACTGCAGCAGACTATAACAGGAAAGCAGAACCAAGGAGGGCAGGAGAGGATCGAGAACCTATCAGTGGAGTGTTGATTGCTTAAGGGTAAGTGGAGGGAACCTGGAATAGTAGGTTAGAGTGGACTATAAAGTTTGAGGAGAGAGAGAGAGAGAGAGAGAGAGAGAGAGAGAGAGATGACCATAATGTTTTTGGAGAGAGAGAGAGAGAAAAAGAAAAGTTAAAAGCGTAGAGATAGAACAAGAAGTAAGTGAATTGAAGTCAAAGGTAGTGGGGAGAGGATGCCACCTAGTGGACAAATTCTGAAATGCACCTAGGCCACCAGGGCAGTCCCTGGACTAGATTGGACTGAAGAGAGAAAGGAACAAGAGTGGAACAGGGAATTAGATGAAGGGGAAGAAGAGAGATGCAAAAATAAGAAAGGTTTAGGCTGCTGGCTTTCCTGGCAGAGAGCGTACTTAAACACCTAGCAGGGCATAAAACTATAGTAGTTCAAGGCTTAATAGCAAATTCACATACTTCCTTGGAGTCTTCTGTGAGAAGCTTGGTTCAATTTCCAAGAGGGGATGAGGCAGCAGAGTTTGTTATAGTTGGCTGGACAATTGGCTGAGCTTGTAGTAAACTTAGGGTTAGGTCTAGGTATCCACCCGGGCGTAGTCACAGGGGATAATTCAGGGCAAAAAGTTCCTTGGAGTCTTCTGTGAGAAGCTTGGTTCAATTTCCAAGAGGGGATGAGGCAGCAGAGTTTGTTATAGTTGGCTGGGCAATTGGTTGAGCTTGTAGTAAACTTAGGGTTAGGTCTAGGTATCCACCCGGGCATAGTCACAGGGGATAATTCAGGGCAAAAAGTTCCTTGGAGTCTTCTGTGAGAAGCTTGGTTCAATTTCCAAGAGGGGATGAGGCAGCAGAGTTTGTTATAGTTGGCTGGGCAATTGGCTGAGCTTGTAGTAAACGTAGGGTTAGGTCTAGGTATCCACCCGGGCGTAGTCACAGGGGATAATTCTGGGCAAAAAGTTCCTTGGAGTCTTCTGTGAGAAGCTTGGTTCAATTTCCAAGAGGGGATGAGGCAGCAGAGTTTGTTATAGTTGGCTGGGCAATTGGCTGAGCTTGTAGTAAACTTAGGGTTAGGTCTAGGTATCCACCCGGGCATAGTCACAGGGGATAATTCAGGGCAAAAAGTTCCTTGGAGTCTTCTGTGAGAAGCTTGGTTCAATTTCCAGGAGGGGATGAGGCAGCAGAGTTTGTTATAGTTGGCTGGGCAATTGGCTGAGCTTGTAGTAAACTTAGGGTTAGGTCTAGGTATCCACCCGGGCATAGTCACAGGGGATAATTCAGGGCAAAAAGTTCCTTGGAGTCTTCTGTGAGAAGCTTGGTTCAATTTCCAAGAGGGGATGAGGCAGCAGAGTTTGTTATAGTTGGCTGGGCAATTGGCTGAGCTTGTAGTAAACTTAGGGTTAGGTCTAGGTATCCACCCGGGCGTAGTCACAGGGGATAATTCAGGGCAAAAAGTTCCTTGGAGTCTTCTGTGAGAAGCTTGGTTCAATTTCCAAGAGGGGATGAGGCAGCAGAGTTTGTTATAGTTGGCTGGGCAATTGGTTGAGCTTGTAGTAAACTTAGGGTTAGGTCTAGGTATCCACCCGGGCATAGTCACAGGGGATAATTCAGGGCAAAAAGTTCCTTGGAGTCTTCTGTGAGAAGCTTGGTTCAATTTCCAAGAGGGAATGAGGCAGCAGATTTTGTTATAGTTGGCTGGGCAATTGGCTGAGCTTGTAGTAAACTTAGGGTTAGGTCTAGGTATCCACCCGGGCGTAGTCACAGGGGATAATTCTGGGCAAAAAGTTCCTTGGAGTCTTCTGTGAGAAGCTTGGTTCAATTTCCAAGAGGGGATGAGGCAGCAGAGTTTGTTATAGTTGGCTGGGCAATTGGCTGAGCTTGTAGTAAACTTAGGGTTAGGTCTAGGTATCCACCCAGGCGTAGTTGCAGGGGATAATTCAGGGCAAAACGTTCCTTGGAGTCTTCTGTGAGAAGCTTGGTTCAATTTCCAAGAGGGGATGAGGCAGCAGAGTTTGTTATAGTTGGCTGGGCAATTGGCTGAGCTTGTAGTAAACTTAGGGTTAGGTCTAGGTATCCACCCGGGTGTAGTCACAGGGGATAATTCAGGGCAAAAGGTTCCTTGGAGTCTTCTGTGAGAAGCTTGGTTCAATTTCCAAGAAAGGATGAGGCAGCAGAGTTTGTTATAGTTGGCTGGGCAATTGACTGAGCTTGTAGTAAACTTAGGGTTAGGTCTAGGTATCCACCCGAGTGTAGTCACAGGGGATAATTCAGGGCAAAAAGTGTAGGTGAACACGCTCTGCCAAGGACACACAGCAGCCGGGATCGGGCGAAGTTAATATATGTTGATTAAGGTTCATGGACTTTCAGACCAGGCTCAGCAGGGTAGTAATGCAGTGCCTCCCATTATGAGTGGTGTCTCCACTTTGTGGGTTGTGATAACCGTTGGTGTGCACCATTCAGTGGTTTCACAGACTGACATGAAGCTATGTTTTAGATGATGTGTATGTGTAGAGCAAACTGTATTGCCATATGTGTATGATACAACTAGGGATGTGGACAGGTCCCATGCAGCCTGAGTGCACCTTGTATCATATAGTTATGGTTACAGGGGCTCTGTAGTGTACATGGATATGTGATTGTGTACCTGTTGGGGGGGCAGTGAGTTTATGTTATCCAACACCCTATCTGTATTGCTTATTCATGCTCAGCACTTGTTCAGAACATGTAAGTACTACATGAGCTACTAATTACTATAGCACTCAATCCTCCTCATTACCTACAAGTAAACACTGTTTGTACTTACATTTCCCATTTGCTTAGAGTAAAACAGCTGTTGTACACACTTTTCTCACATATCTAGTGGGAAATAGTTAAATATTTAGGCATGTCCAAGTGTCAATTCCCAGTGTTATCGCCTGTCTATATGATGAATATAGGCATCATGAGGCAATATAGAAATTGTCTCATGTACACAGTCAATACTCCCCTCCTAACATACAACACTACAACCTGTGGGAGATGCACATATCTAGTCATGCTGGAAGTAAAGCTCTCTCCAACCCAGACTGAACCTGACAATCATGTGGGGATGTTAAACGTTTGCACCACACCACACTCATCACATAGTCTCACTAGATCTCCACCACCACAGGCCACACATAGTAAGACTACAACATTTGCGGAGCCTCTCAATACTACTCTGTCTAGGCAACAGAGAACTCCAAAGCAGAAACGCAGGCAGCATCCATCCCCCAACACAACACCAATTACTTATAGCCCACAGACTCAGTGTGCCCATCGACCACAGCCAATAGAGCGATATAACGTACCCAACACACTAGTCATAGGTGACTCTATAGGCGGTCACACTGATGTCCCACTCAGCAGGCTACACAAGGTGATAGTTACTGTCAGCTGCCTGTCGGGTAACAGGATCCGCAACATAACCTATGCACTCAAGTCACTCCTCAACAGGTACAATATGACTGTGTTATTCTCCATGTTAGTGTGAATGCCTTGAGATGTACCTTCCTGGACTACATGTAAAGAGACATGGAATAGCTCTCCGATCTTGTAGCCCAGGTAGGTATTGCCCTAGCCCTGAGTAGCATTCTGCCATCATCCAGACTGATAATGCAGTACAAGGACAAAATGATTTACTTCAACAATTGGCTATGCTTCTGGTGTCATTCCAAGGGTATCCAGTATATGTCTGCTTTGAATGACATGGTCGACAGAACATGATGCTTTGGCACAGATGGGCTGCACCTGTTGGCCCTAGGATTCTGGATAATGGCTAAGGCTCTTGCTGCTCCTATAGTGCCTGTTTTAGGCACTGTTAAAATAACATATTCACCACCATAACAGGAACAGGCAAGCAAAACCTGAGGGTAATGCTACACAGTGCTTGACATCTTCATCTCAAACGCACTCACCTGAGGCACTCCTTGTAATGGACCATTTCAATATCTGTGCAGTGACTGGGACCTGCTTCTAGGCTCCTGAGAGCACCCCTGCAATACCAGGCTATTACTCATACCACACCTTTCAGTCATGTAACCAGGACTGGAACACCCACGGCGGAGGTGTGTCCATATTTCCTAAGGATACCCACATGTCCAGGCTGGTTGCTTAGCAAAATGCATCAGAGGTTATCCAAGTGCAACTAACTCTGGCCATAACTGCTATACAAATTATAGCTTGCTACAGGTCCCCCATCATACCCCACGATTAACAGTTCTCACTTCTTGGTGTACTGGAAAGTAGGGTTCAAACAGACACACTACTGATGTGCGACTGACACTACCCCACCATTAACTGGGATACCTACTCATGTACTGAAACATTAGGCCAACACTTTCTGGGATTCATAACCTCCATTTGCCTGGATCAACCTATCCACACCACTGCCAGGGCCAACAATATCCTAGACCTGGCCATTACCAACATGTCTGACTGGTGTTCTACACCTGGGGTTATCTCTTCATTGGTCAGATCCGAATGTACGCTAAACACCCTTGTTATCCACATCCTAGCACCACACCCTTTATGGAAAACACAGTACAATATTTCTACAAAGCCAACTTCAGGCTTCTTATAACAGCAGTAGTAAAAGTCATGACACCCGTGCAGATGGACAATACAGTCACAACCGCTGAATCATACACAACTGCACTTAATTAGCACTTGCACGACTGCATGGAAAATGCTATCCCAAACAGAACCATGATGGTACCCACAAGAAAATGGAGGCCACTCTGGTGGTCCACTGCCATGGACATAATGTACAACAAAAGGGGGAGACTGTTGAAAAGTAGAGTACAATCCCATGAGTGGAGGAGCTCCCTGGTCAGCCTCAGTAAGAATCTGAGATCCCTTATCACATCCTCCAAAGCTAGCTACATAAACATAACCGTGACTAATTTCAAGGACTACCACAAAGCATTCTAGAGGTATGTCACTACTCTCAATGGCGATACCCACATCTGCTCTGACATGCAGCGTAAGGCATGAACATTGCAGTACCGACTGATATTGGCAACATCCTGGCAGATAGGTTCAGTGCTAACTTTACATCCCTCTCACACCCTAAAGGGCTCGTATCTATAGAGGAATGATGGAGAGTCCCTGCGATCACAACTATGCAGTTCAAAGCTGCACTCTCTAAAGCCAGGAACACAGTATCCATGTGACCGTACAACATCCCAGGCTACGATTTCCATGAACTTCAAAATGAAATGGCTCCCCACTTGGGCACCATATTCACTAATAGCCTTGCATCAGGCATTGTGGCCCCTGAATGGTACACAGCAACAGTTATCACACTCCACAAAGGTGGAGCCACAATGGACCAGGGTAACTATTGCCCTATACGCCTGACTAGACTGTTCTGCAAGGCTATGGAGCCCATCATCATGGATCTCATTCACAGAGACATTTGTGGCCTCCAAACCTTTGATCCCACCCAGTTTGGATTTGTTAGGGCCAGACCATGCCTCCTAAACCTGGTGGAGTCATTTGAGACAGTCACCAAGGCAGTCGATGAGGGTAAGGAGGTCCACACAACCTACCTTGACCTCTCAAAGGCTTTCAACACCATTCCCCATTCTGGTATTGTCAACATACACATCCACCTGCACATTAACCCCTATGTCATGAGATGTTATGCAAAGTGGCTCATGGACAGAACCCACACAGTAAGGGTAGCATACCCTAGGTCCTACTGTAAATAAGTTACAATTGGCGTCCCCCAGGCCTTGGTCATGGGGCCCCTCATGTTCGGTATATGCTTCTCTGAGGTACAGGCTAGCACAGGAGGACTAACCCTGAAAAGATTTGCAGACGACTGCAAACTAGGGGCCATAATTGATTCCCCAGCTGATACAGACACCCTTCATAAGGGTGTCACTGGGACTGATATCTGGTGTCAATAACATGGCCTCAAGCTGCATGCCACAAGGTGCATAGACATCCCCTTTGGATTACACCAATCACCCGTGGACTATCACATAGGTGGTAGTCCCCTACATACATAAGACGTAATAAGAGATCTTAGAACCCAAGTAGATAGAATTCACTCCTTTGATAACCATATTGCCAAGGTGGTGTGGATATCTTTCTACGTGGCCCCCCTAATCTCTAATGGGTTTGTAGCCAGAACAAAGGCAGCCATTGTGCGTCTCTACTCATGACTTATGAAACACATTAAAGGGTACAACACCCGATTTGGGATGTACCTTATGAGACAACAGCAACGGCTTTAAATACCAAAACATTATCACACCAAGAGGAATACTGACCTCCGAAGGATGATGTATGCAGCCCAACTACAGAAACCTCAACTGTACTCGTTTGCATACCACATACTCAGAGGTGATCTCTGCTGAACATACAAGGCCCATGTCCAAAACAGTATTGATGGATATGCTCCACATAAGCAAAAGCCCCTAAGAGCCACATGCTCTGGGATATGTACCTAAACGCAATGATGACTAGGACGTGCTGGAGGGATACATTCCTGACCCGGACATGCACCATGCTTTGGAACATGATTCCTATGTACATCAGGCATGGACCCTCACTAGCACTCTTCAAGAGATACCTCGATGGGTGGATGGGAGACAGACATGTATACCAGGGATCACTGCAGTGGCTCTGCTGTACAGAGGTGCAGGAAACAAATGGCTCTGCTGTTCACAGGCACAGGACACTAACCTGGGGAGGTGCCACAAGTAAAAACACTGTAGTTAGGCTTACGAATGGCCTTGGCCAGACAGCATAGTACCTAACTATGAACCTATGAAGCTATTACATGTCCTTTGTGCATGGATAATTGACTAGCTCTTCCATTTCAAATAGCTATCATGCTGATACACTGTCTGGTGACTACAAGTCATATGAATCCTGTTACTGTGCATTGTACATGTCAATACATACCTGATGTTTGCATAACATAACAGTAATGCTATGTAAAATGTTAGACATATCTACCTACAATACTGTACATTTCACATTTTTGCCACAATATCCCACAATGCAAATTGCATAGCAGTACCACCTTAGACACGTTATTCTCAGTTATACGCCCATACATATGCCTGCTGTTACAGTATATCAACATATACTATCCCCTGTTATGGCACGTACTTGTTGGACCAACCCTGCCACTGACAGTGGCTGGAGTGGAATTGTTGTGTTCAAAGTCCTTATATAGCATCCCTTGTGGTGTATGAGTTGTTTACCTTGTGGCCCACAGCAGTACACACAATTTCTACGAGCGTTACTATGCTCAACAATACATCACTACATAATACCTTTTCCCACTATATGCATTGCGTACACTTTAATTATTATAGAACAGGTACTACATACACTGACATACTGAGTGTTCTACATACCTTATTAGTATCCCGAGTTGACGGTAATATAAGTCCTATTCGTTTTCTGTTGTAACGTTTTTCTGGTATGTACATACGGTTTGAATGTATGACAAGCCATCCTTTTATGCTTAGATATCAGTAACATGTGGTATCCTGCCACCAATTGGTGTTCTGGAGTAGATGATTACATGCACATCAGCTGTGCAGCTACTCCATTAGCCAATGACATGGGCAACAGTGGGGTATAACTGAATACTCCACTTGGGCGTTGTCCCTTTGCCCTACCTTCGAGGAAGATGGCCTGGATGTGTTGTTTGTGATGAATTGCAACAGCTATATGGAGACACACAGAGATATATTAACTTCATGGCTGCCATGGATTGTGTGTAATGGCTAGATGATGTAGTTTTACATGTGAGTCTAGCTGTTATATCAGTTGTCTGATACAGGATTATTGCAACGAAACCCTGTAACATTGGCGTCTGTTCCATTGTGCAACAGCAACAATTTCACATAGGGCCATTATAGTGTGTCTCTGACAAGGTATGTTAAGGCTTCTACAGATGTCATAGAGTGAGTGGATGTTTGTGACGTTATTACAGTCTGTATTGCAATTGTTTCAGGTGTGGGGGAGATGTAGGTGGGTGTACATAGCAGATGCAGGTGTGTAGGAACCGCATTTATACATATTTGATATGTGTGTGAGGGCTCCTTCCCTAGTTGAAGACCTATCCTTTAGTAGACTAATACTATGGTAATTGCAGGCTTATTCATTAAGCCATTGTTAATTGGTTCCTGTATAGCATACAGGTGATGTTGGTCCTTCAATCCCTTTGGAAATACATCGGTACGTAATGAAATGTTGCCACATGAAAGCTGTCTCGTGTATTTCTGTCACAGATATTTGCACTCATTGGAGTTGTGTTGGTGACTGAACCTCTTTGGCTTGGGTTGCCACCTGTTCAAATGGCCATAGTGGGACATTTGCAGGACACACTTCGGATTTTAGAGGCTGACACATAACCAAGGTCAGTACAAAGTATAGAACTTTACATATATGCCTATATAAAGCTTATATTCTTGTAGCAGTTTACTTGCTTATCCTGTTTCTTGTTACATGTAGGTATTTTAGATACAGATGACTATTTTATGCAACAATTACATTAAATATGGAACATGCCAAATATCTGGAGATTGTAGGACATTAGTATTTGTACTCATTTTGGTCAGGACACTACCGCACATAGAAGGACTGCCCCTCGCAAGGTGGGACAGGTGGTAACCCTATCTTTGGCTCATGTCCATAGCACATATTTGTAATAGTGTATAGACATATATATTCTCCATATCCTTTGTTCATAATGTTCAGTCGTGGCAGAATGTGTGATTGCTATGGTCCATGTTATGCACATATTTGAAGACTTCAACCTCTGTATACGGCATACCCACGGATTCAGGAACGCACACACTTCCAACAACCACATTACCGTTCCTAGACTCCCAAACCCCACAATACCGAACACTCAAACTCGCGACAGTCAAACTCCCAGAACTAACACAAACACAGAACACACAGACACACACACACACACACACACACACACACACACACACACACACACACACACACACACACACACACACACACACACACACACACACACTGCTACCCATCATATCCAAACAAACATCCTACACTATGTATGGCCAGGTGGCCATGACCCCATACACCCCACATGTGGGTGGCTGTACCCACCACACCTACTTTAATAATCTACCTCCGAGATAGCACAAACAGACACATGAAGCAAACCCACACACACACATTACAGTCCCCCGGAAACACACACCACAATCAGAACACACACTTACTACAGCAATCAGAAACACACTTACACACAGTACCTACCTGAACTGCAGCACCAGAAGCACTAACTAAATGTCCCTTAACATCGTGATAATAGTACTCGTGGTTCTGGTGTTCCGGTACTGTGGTCTTTCGGTCTTTAAGCCTCGTGATTATGCACATTGGTATGTAAAGCATTCGGTATTTGGTAGTATCCTATTTATATGTACCTCCATGGTTGTGTAGAGGTTGTTAACCTATCTATATATTTGCATATATATGTATATCCATATATATCAACATATATCTCTCTATCACCCTTTCTCTCTCTGTAATATGTATATATATATATATATATATATATATATATATATATATATATATATATATATATATATATATATATATCTATAGAGAGAGAGAGACAGAGAGATAGAGAGAGAGAATACACCTTTCATTGGATACATGGCGGTGTATACTATTTCCAGAACTCTGCCCTTTTGTGTTTTAACCTGTAACAATATACACCTGCCGTTGGTACATCTCAGGTAGCTTAGTGGTAGGTTATTGTGAAGATTGTGTACATGGTTGCGTTTTCTACTCCTGGCAGTGGTTGTTTTACATCTCAGAACAGGCACTATTAGTACAAGGGTAAATAACGCACATTTCAGCGGTTCTGGGCAGCTTTGCCCGTGATCTGCACGATATTCATCAAAGGTTAGACCTGTGGTGCGCATATCCATGTAGTCATGTTTAAACGCCACTTACCGGCACTTACCGGTGCAAAAACCCACTAACGTGTGCTTAAACATGCTCTAATGACCTGCATCCAATATCATTTATTCGGGACATCAGAATTACGTAACAGCCCTTGCAGGTCGTGGAACTGGGATCATGCACAAGACAGTCAGTGGCTTTACCATTGAGGCATCTGGGATATGTACAACTGTTATGGTGTTTAGTATGTAGAGTGTACTATGGCTGTTCCTCCATACTGCAAACAAATGTGTAACTCAGTTAGTGCACATATGGATGATGCCTATTAATGGTATGTCCAAGTGATGCTTAATGGATATGCTCCAGCTATGGGAAACCATGTCACAGTGAGCCACACACTGTAATGTGCTACAACTTGCCACAACCATAACTGGAGAATGCTGGGGTGACAGATACCTGTCATGGGTACTCCCCATGCTTTGGAACTACATCCCTGATTACATTATATGGAGCCCCTCATTAACACATCAGAGAATCTTTGCAGAGTGGGTGGGGAACAGTGGCTACACCCCAGGGATCCCGCAATTGGCTCTACTCCACAGAGTTAATCAATGGGGTGGTGACAGCAGACACATTTTGGCTAAGCTTATGAATGGCCTCTGACAGTTAGGCATGTACCTACCGATGTACCTAGGAACCTATACATACAGTATCAACACATGCTGTTAGCTTAATTTACTGTTCAGGTATTGACTTACCTTGTGCCAATAGCAGTTGTGTGTGCAATAGTTGAGGGCTGCCTATGTAGGATGCACACAGTAGACCACCTATACATGACAATTTACAGGTAGTCGTGCGTGTGTGCCATCCCTTTTACTGTGTGTGCAGGTGGAGAAGTGTGTCAGTCCATAGGGGCCTACACTGTCAGTGTATGTGCTGTACGTTCCCTCTTTGCCAAGGCATGGGCATACTGGGCATGCCTCCGTCTGCCTACTGGGGCTGGCACAGGGTGTTCATGGTCTGAATCCCTCTGTGCCTGTGGTGCCCTTGGCAATTGCGGTGGGCTGTGAGGGCCTTCACCATTATGTCCCCACTGCAGCTGTTTCTGCTAGATCATATTATGTAGCATGGTACATACTATGAAGATGTGAGCACATGTGCCTGGAGAGTACTACAAGGCACCACCAGATATGTCCAAACAATGGAACCGTGCTTTCAGCATCCCAAACACATGCTCTATGATGATTCTGGTTTGTGCATGTGCCTCATTATGGCGTTCTTGCATGGGTGTGTGTGCATTTCTAATGGGAGTCATCATCCACGGCTCCAGTGCATAGCCAGCATCCCCCTCAAGGTGGCCATATGGGATCTCCCCCCTAACAAATACCTGGTACAGCTGTGAGGCATGCCAGATGTGGGAGTCATGGTAGCTTCCAGGGCTGCCAACACACACATCCATGATAATGCTCTCGGCATTGCACATGACCTGGCAGTTGATGTAGTGGTATCCCTTGCAGTTTATGTAGCTCCTACCATGCTCACCGGGTGGTGACTTGATGAGTATGTGCATGCAGTCTATTGCACCCAGTACCTCCAGGTAGTTTGCCACACAGTGGAAGAGGCACATATTGCTGGCCAACTCCTCCTGAGTTTCGGGGAAGTATATATGCTCATTGGCATGTGGTAACATGGCATCCAGGAACTGGTGGACTAACATGGATGCTGATGCCTGTGAGATCCCCATGATATCTCCAGTTGGCCTTTGAAAGGTACCTGTGGTTAGTATTCTCAAGCTTACACATACCTTCATGTCTACTGGGATGAGTTCCCCTCTGTTGTTTCTGGCTCTGATGTGTGGTCAGCACAGCTCAACAATTTGCTGTATGATGTCCCTGTCCGCCCTGTAACACTCTACTATCTCCAGATCATCTAGCCCCTGGTAGGTTACTCTTGGTTTGAACACTCATCTTCTCCTCCAGTGCCTGAGGTGGTTGTCAGCATCATCCTCCACACCACCTTCAGTCTCCAACACATGCTGATGAATCAAAGCTATGGTAGCTCCTAACATGTACATTGTAAAAGTTCCATGTCTGTTTACACCAATGGTGCAGTGTTTGGGAATACACGAGTGTGTGTGAGGTGCCTTCACACTTTATACCATTGTGCTTTGGAAGCTGATGATGTCATAGGGTGTGTATGTACAATCCAAGCTGCAGGGTATCCTACTTATGTGTTTTACCGCAGGTACTGTTATTGTGGTGCCTTTGGTGTTGAATTACACTTGGCTGCCATGGATCACTTCTTGCCCTTGCCTTCATTTTTCAAACCGATTCCCCTCTCATTGTCAAGCATGCATCCAGCAGCCTGCTTTCTTGTTTGTACTTTCCCAACCCAGGATTGTGTTGCAAAATGTGTTCTATAGCCGATCTACTGCAGGTTTGCTTTGCTGTGCTGTGACAGTTCTCTTTTCTTTGCAATCCGGCACCTCCCCTTTCCTGTTCTGCAAGTTGCTGCTAGCAGCCTTGTTAGCTATCATCAATGTCCAACTGTGAGTTAATAGGGGTTAATTACTCAGTTGTACTCCAATTACTCTGCTGCGGCTTTCCTTATTGTCTTCCCATAACCATCCTGTTTCAGCTGTGCCACGCACAACCGTTTACCAGGTTTCAAGCACGTTGTCATCTGTGCACACATGCGCTTTCGGTCACCTTGTGTGCTCTCAGCTAAGCAAAGCTATGGCTACATCCACACCACTATCCTGCAGCTTTGCTTAGCAATGGGCAACCCGGATTAGCAATGCTCCAATGTGCTTACAGCTACGGTGGCACACCCCTCTCCTGATGTCATGTATACCTCCAGGCCACTCCTCGGTGTTATACTGCTACGCCGTGTGGTACAGCCTTATGCTGACAAGGCGTTTGCGATTCAGTATTACTTGCCTCATTTGCATAGCATTGACTACTAATTCATAGTTACCACGCCAAACACTGTCACAGACCCTTAGCAACCCTTGCTCCTTGGTTGTGGTGTAGCATGCATACCATTGACTATTATGGCAAAATCATGATTTGTGTTACATTGTGGTTTTATGACATCTATATATATTTTCCTTGTGTTCCTGTTTGCGCACACATGCCCTGCAGTTGTACTTTGCGTTAGTGTGGCCATGACATTAAATGTTATTTTTTATGTGTTGTGTGTGTTTTTTATGCCATTGGCTGTATATTTAGCCATTGGCATATGTTAACTTTGTAATATGTAAGTTTGGTCCACTTTCATGGCTTTGATGTTCTGTTTGAAAAAATGTAAACCATTTTTTTGGTTTACATTTCTGTATGCTTACGCTATGCCTGCACCACTTCATGAATTGCTATGAACCTTAATTTGCATGCTGCACTACTGCACATGGGGTGATTAGCATACATGTGCCGAGAGCTGTGCAGCTCTGGCGTACGCTGGTAGTGCATGTGGAATTGGATCGTACCTGAATCGCTCGGCGGCCATATTTGGTGTTAGACCGCCTACGCTATGCCTGTGCCTGGCACAAGCTTCATGAATCCCAGGAATGGTTTGACACTGGATTCAGAGCATTTAAAGTGTTGCCCCCATAATGGAAAAGTACCCATTTTCTAATAGTGCTCTCATATTTCTTGCTGGCATGTTTCACTATGGTTTTAAGATAGGGGAATGAGGATTTCTTAGCTACTTGCATTATTTTCCTTCTTTTGTTATACATCTAGTTAGCAACTGTTTAACATTTGCTATTGCCTTTCTTTACAAACTCCAAGCTGTAGCTCATACAGTTAAATTCAGACAAAAAAGCAATAGAAAGTCCAAAAACATACCAAGTAAGCTTTACTACCATAGACAGATTTATTGAAGGGCTAGCATATGTTTTTTTTTATTTGCTTTTTATGTATTCACCTTCTTACCCATAATTCCACACACACACACACACACACACACACACACACACACACACACACACACACACACACACACACACACACATATATATATATTATAATTAATAACCTCTTTTTTATATATCCTGAGCCCATGTTATTGGTAGCATTGCCAAAACTTTGTTGTTCTGGAAAATATTATACCACTCATTTTTACAGTCAAGGTTAACTGTAATACATAGGGTGATATTAAATGCCAATCCCTCCATCCACCATACTGAATTGGTATGCAAGCAGTTTGTTTAGCAATATGTCTTCCTTTTTCTACTAGAGTTCAATTCTTGATCATAAACTGAGTGTCTTGCAGTTTTGTGTGTTCGTATGGGGTTGGTAGATTTCAAAGGACATATAATGCTAATGAAAAGATCATAATTTTGATTGCATTGATTTTACTGGATCATTATTTTCCTATCCTACTGTTTAATATTCTGAGACTTTCTTGTACTGTTGCTTGAACTGTTTGCTAGACTACCAAGCACAGATAAGTTATACAAAAATGTCCTTTCTAATACATCCATCAAGACACTGTTCCTTATATGATCTCAGTCTCCTCACTGCAGATTTGTCCCCATTACACTCGAATCCTAAATATTTGCCAAACTTTAAAATATCTCCACTTCTGGATTCATTTAAATAATGTATCTGTGCAAGCATAAAGGGACAGTCAACTGCCAACATGGAAAATCACCTCTCTCTTTAAGTTGTACCTTCAAGTCTTTTATTAGGATTCTGTTTCTTTTAGTTAATGTGTCTACTAAAAGAATGAGTAGTCCTAGGTATAAGATGCTGCTCTTTTTAGTACTTTATATGTGTCTCACTCATCTAATATTTTTCCATTTTCCAGGTTATCAAATATAGAAGTATTATACAAGGTTTTAACCCATGCTACAAATACTGGAGTCATTAATTATCCCATTTCTTGAAACATACATTTCCATTTAAATGGCTCAAATGCTTTTCTTATGTCAAACAGCAACATACCTGCTTTTTGACTGCCCCCTTGATTCTTAACCATAAAAGCAAATACCAACCACCAGTTGCCTGTTATCTGTCTTCTTTGTATAAAACGAATATATTCTACATCTATTACACCAGCCAACAAACTTTATAAACCTCTGTGGCTTTACTCATCTTATAAATACTCCTACCAGCTATAGCAAAAATAACAACCAGTGTTCCATCCTGGACTGGATGGTTCACCAAATTATGTAAAATTCTAATGAAAGAGGGGCACTCTTACCCCCCCCCCCTTTAAGATTCTAGAAAAATGTGTGCACCTACAGCTTCTCCACTGTCTTACACTGAACTTATTTTCCCACACTCAGCATAGCTTTAGACCTGCACACTGTACCTTAACAGCCTTATTATCTTTCATGGACTCTGTCAACAGAGCCTGTGACACTGGCAAACAAGTATCTGCATTATTTCTAGATTTGTCAAAATCCATATCACATCACCTCCACAGATGTACCTCAAGGGGCCATCCTTGGCCCATTACTATTTAATGTCTTCATCAATAACTTACATACATCCTCCTATGAAGGGACTCTAATCCAACATGCAGATGACTCCACTATCATCTGTGCATCAGACACATTAACTCACCAACAGCAGATAACACAACAGGCTTTCTCTTACATAGAAACATGACTCTGCAATGCTGAACTCATACTGAACCCCCCCCAAAAAAAAAACAAAACTCCTTCTCTTCGCCCACAAACTCCCATAACCCCAACAAAACAAACGTTAAGATCTTTTCAGCCAACAATACTGAAATTGAATTGGTTCAGCATATCAAGCTACTAGGTGTCACAACTGACGATAACCTCAAGTTTGACCTATACACACAAAACAATATAAAAAAAAAACAACCAAAAACTAGACATGCTATACAGGAATAAAGACTTCCTCACAGCAGCTAACAAAATTACCTTGGCCAAAACTTACTTCTTGCCCTCACTGTTATATGGGGCCCCAATTCTAACTTACTTACAGACCGCCCAAAGGAAAAAAAAATAGAAAGCTGCTATAACAAAATTGCCAAATTTGTCATAAATGCAACCCCTCAAACTCATCACTGTAAAGCCCTATGTTCTCTAAGATGGCTTTAACTCCCCCTCTACCTGCAACATGTACAACTTAACTATCGTATACAAAATCATCCACAACCCACTAACTTGTCCTGCTCTTAGCACATTAATCAACCTTTATATCCAAAATAAACATCTCAGAAGTGAATACAAACATCTCCTCACAACCTATAAACCTAGGAAAACATTGAATGACACAGGACAAAAGCACTAAATAAATTCTTTTGCTTGAAGTATTGGGCAGTTTTTTGACAGTCTTTCCACCTTTGCAGTGTTTTCCTATGTTTTGTTTGGCCATTGGTATGCTGGCTGTTTTTACAACCTATAAACCTAACAAAACCCTATGCCTAAGCCTTTACTCCTGCATTTACTCCTGCTCTGTAGCAAAACCATGGAACTCCATTCTTTTAACTATCAAAACTCCTACTAACCTGCACTCCTTCAAAAAGTCTATAAAAGAATACCTCAACAAAGCTCGGATTTGTTCCTGTATATATTGTTTCTGTATGAGCCCAGGCTTAGGTACTGTTATACCTTTTTCTATCTCTACTCTCTAACCCCACTACTAACTCACTCTACCCACCCTTCCTCCACACATACTCCCCTGAGGTTACACTCATACTTTTTCCCCATCATTTCCTGCTATCTCCTCTATCACACCCTACCCTACTCTACTTGTACTATCCTATGCCTTCACCAGTATAATCTGTTACCATATTTCATGACCTCTAGAGTATTAATAATCATTATGTTAATCATCTATTATTTAAATAATGTTGCATCTTCCTATTATCAGGTTTTCCATATAATTTATGCTTGAACACTGTGAATTTATTATGCCTGTTGAGTTTTTATTCTGACAAACTAATGTGTAGTTTTTCAAATTTTGTGCTTGAATGTTATGATTTTATTATGTCTGTTAGGTTCTCATTCTGACAAACTAATGTGTTGTTTTCATATTTGTGCTTGAATGTTATGACTATATTATGTGGGTCTAGTGTTTTGTTCTGTTAACCATATGTAACTGGAGCTTTTCTCCCCAGGTGTCAACTGAAAATAGGTACCTCACAACCCAATCAGACTTTCCCAGTAAACAAATGCCAAATAAATGAATACATAAATAAATAAATAAATAAATACAATTTGGGGCAAATTGGTCCAATCATTTGTGGAGTATTTTGATAAGTATTTTAGCATATAATTGTATTACAGATACTGGCCAGTAATTTAATTGGTCTAATGGGTCCCCTTGTCCCTTTGGAATTGCAATTCTCAATTTGCTCCCATTCTGTGGGAGCACTTTATGTCTCTCTGTGTCATTGTACAATATAATATTTGCTGCACCTTCTCCTCATTTATACAACTGCAGAAAAGTCCATCTGGTCCTACAGCTTGTATTAACTTCAAATCATATTACATCCCTGTTTTTGTTTTCATTACTAGATTATAAGATCACTATCCCCCATTCTGCATCTGTGCACATTGTTCAAGGAGAAAAGTATAATTGCATGATATTGCTTATAAACTGTGCCTATATGTTATATTGAAAACAATGTTTTTCCTTATCTGTTCTTGATTGCTGGAATTATATTTTTCTTCCTCTTCTCCTTAAATTTTCATGCCAAAATGTTGTGTTGCAAACTACCAGATATATTCCATTTTTGATTAGTTGCATCTCTGCCTGTGAGAGCAAAAGGAATTCAACTTTCACCTTTTGAGATGACTTTTTCATTATGACTGTCGTGCAGTGATCTCTTTTGTAAGCTTACAAAGCTGTTCATCTTTTTGTATTTATAACACTGTTAGTCTTTTCTTGTTTCATTACAATTCATTTAGAGCTATTTTTATTATAGTTTGCAGTCTGATATTGTAATTTTTTTCTTAGTATTAATATGAGTTCATCTATTCACTATAAGTCTTATTTTATCATTATGAATTAATACTTCTATTATGCCTTGCAATCTATTAGCTAGAAGCTAAACTATATTCCTTATTTTGGTTAGCAATTTATGAGATCAAAGAAATTCTCTAAGATGGAGGGGGTCTCTTTAGTGCTTTTAATCAACTGAAATAGCATTTTAATGAAATAGTATCCAGAGGTAGAAGCTTATATATACTTTTGGATTGATTTCCTTACTCACTGGAGCCAGTACTGATCTAATAACTGATACAGTGGAAGATAATGTACAGGATTATATACTGCTGTATCATAAGTTAATATAGAGGATTATTCATAGTCAATTTGTTATCTGCTTGAGAAATAGATATACGTGTGCACTGTGCACATTATTTATTGCTACAGTTAGGCTATACAAATTTCATGCATCTGACTTCAGTTCAGATCAGTCCAACATGCTAAATAAACTTTTCTATTACAGCCTATGGAAATGTGAATCAGCCTGTAATAACTTACCTACCATACAGGTGCATCCAACAGGCATTTCTTGACAGACCTGTCATACATTGTTACGAGGGGTATATATTACAAAGTCGGACTTTTATAAGTTTGAACATTTTAATATTGTACCCAAAATTCCGAAATCCAAAAAATAACGAAGCCACTGCACATCGATTTTTTTTTTCCAGGAAAAAAAATGGTGGGCCATTTTTGGGGCTTTGCTATTTCCTCCACTGTGGTGCGATCTTGTAGTTGGTATATTTAAGTAGGGGGGTGGGGGGCACAGCCCCCCATGTTGAGGGGTGTGGGGGGCAAAGCCCCCCACTTTAGTTTTAGTTTAAGGTTTAATTTTTTTTTGTCACGGAACAGCGATTTTTTTCCCTGGGGAAAAAAAATCGTTCTGTGTTTTTGTTATTATTGGGTTTCGGACTTTTGGGTTCGATATTACAATGTTCGAACTTAGGTTAGTTCGACATTGTAATATAGATCCAGTTACGAGATCTCTCATCAGTAGAATAAGAATCATTGCAGTCTTATCACATGCAACAAATTTTAAGTATCATATTTCCAGTCCTGCAGCTGTGATTGAAAATTTGCTTATCTGCACCAGAAAGAAGATTCGGTCAACTTCCATATATCTTAGGTGTTTGATTTGTTAAGTATAGCATAAAACTGGAATGTAGATAAACAGGAGAAATGGAGAACCAAAGTCTATACAGGATGACTGATGCTGTTAGAGGGCATTTTGTTCTTCAGCATTCCTGTGTCACAGTTCTTGGTTCTCCACTTTATATCCTGATTTGAGTGCCTTCCATGAAGAATGTGCATATCAGCCTTGCGTCTGCGTGAGGTTTCACCAGGTACTCAGGCTTCCTCTCACATCATAAGATACGGATCAAAACTTGAATACACATGTGAAGCGCGCGTGTGTGTGTGTGTGTGTGTGTGTGTGTGTGTGTGTGTGTGTGTGTGTGTGTGTGTGTGTGTGTGTGTGTGTGTGTGTGTGTGTGTGATCTTCCTGGCCTGAAATGGAAAAAGCAAAAATCAGACAATGAGCAACTAACAGAATGAATGAATGATGAATGAATGAATGAATGAATGAATGAATGAATGAGTGAGCAAATTAGTGAAAGAATGAGTTCCTCTGTTGGAAAAGAGCTGGGAGGCCTTGCAAGGAGCATTTATGATACATAGGGCAGAACTGTTGCATTATAGTGAAAGTGAGCATTTGGTATAAAGAGGGATTTACAATGATTAATCAGATCATGCTTATTCAAGATGCAAACATTTGTAAATTAAACAATATGCTTTATTACATGCATTTAAAACATGATTGCAAGTATACGCTATAATAATCTGTTTTGCAAGGTGTCAAGCCCCTTTGCACTCTTCAGTATAAGTGCCATCATAACCCTAGTCTCTCTTTATACTTATGCCTGGGCCATATAAACTCAGAAAAAAGTGAAAAGGTATAAAACTAATATAAACCTTACATTTTCCTTGTTCTTTGAGCCCTATAACCCAACAACAAAGCACAACATCTGCAACAAAGTCAATTCTGACATACTGAAGCCTTGACAGCATGCTTCCCATGATCCTCCAGCAGGATGATTTTTGCAAAGTGCTTCCATAGCACCCAGTCAGCAGTACTGCTTTCAGAATGAGTTTTGGCAGTACAGCTGACAAACAAGCTATCCATTTTAGCCATCCCTGCAGAAATTCCATGTTTATGTTGGACATTTTAACACAAGCAATTAATTTAATTGTTACCGGAATATTTCTGCTGTAAGTGTTGTATGATTTTAGGTTTATATACATGGTGTCTACTAGGGGTGCAGAGACGTTTTGAGGTTTCAGTCGCTTTCCATTTCTTTCTGTTGTTCCTGCAGTATATTAGAAAGAATGTTGTGTAATTTTGCAATTTTGCAACTCCCTCTAATTTAGCTTACTGTAACGATGCTTGTTTTTTTTTTAAACTGTTCTTGCATTGTAGGCAGTCAGTAGCTGTCATTTTGCTACCATTTGCATGTGGGGTGCAGTACTTATTTTTCATTTTTTGTGTTTGTTTTTGTCAATTTAACAATGAAAACTCTAATTGCAAAACATGTTGATTAAGTAAGCTCTACAAGCATACAGTTTTGTCATTAAATCATTTGGGCGGCGCAGTGGTGCAGAGGTTAATATTGTCACCTCATAGCAAGAGGTTCTCCCATTTGATTCTTGGCTGGGTTGCCTTCTGTGCAGAGTCTGCATGTCCTCCTTGTGTTCGCGTGGGTTTCCTCTGTACTTTTGTTTCTGCCCACATTCCAAAGACATTTGTCTGTAGTGTTTCTGCCCGGGCCTCTGCTGAAAATAGGCACTGTCCTAGTCAGATTTTCAAGGTCAACAAATGATAAATAAAATTTGGGAATTAACTTTTGCAACTGCATCAATTACAAATATCAGCTAGAATTGGCAGTAGGCTTAACATGCATCAGCTGGTAGCATTGTCTATTAGCGATGACCTCTTTCTCCTCTAGTTATGTGTGGTCACATTTCTAGGAAACTTCTTATTGAAAGTGTAAGACCAGATACTGCAAGTTTCCATACTTCAAAATTAAAATGCGATTCCTAAGGAAAAAAAAAAACAGCGATTCTCAAAACTCACTCTTTTGTAAGTGGAGGAGTCATAATGGCCTTCCAATGTATGGGTCTGTTTCACCTATGTCCTTGCTTCTTAGATGCATTAACTCCAAATCTGCTGTATCTTGGGGGGGGGCAGTGCCTGGGTGGTGCTCTGAGAAATTGCACCCTCCAAATTAGTATATATTCCTCCTAATCACATTTACATTTTCACTTTTCTGAGGATTATAGTTATTGTCCTCAGACTTTCAATGGACACCCATTAATTTTGATTCACATTTCCCTATTGTATCATGTAATTTGTGTAGTACTGTTGCAGAGAGCTAAGGCTCTGAGCTGCTAATAAACTGTTTGCTGTAGTCAAAGGGTACTGGGTTTGATTCTTTCCACATACATTTGCCTACAGTGTGACTGCACAAATCACTTAAAAGGAAAGTGCTCTTGTATCCAGTGGACTTAACTGGTTAGGAAATGAATAAATTACAAAATAAAAAAAAGAAAAACTCTGTTGTTCCATTCAATTTCTGTGCAAGTCTAACTAGATGATCCAGTTAAATAATTCTGTCATGAACTGAAGTCCGTATTATATTTCAGAGATACTATGTCCATATAATATAATAAATGTAAGTACATTAAAATGCTGAAAAGTGTAACTGCAGAACAGAACAATGTAAGTCTTTGTTTTCTTGATTGTAGGAACCTGCAACTGTGTTAGAAGCATCATCCACTAAAATACACATCAAGAAGCAATGGTTCTAGTAGAATGTGCAGTAAAGTCTACTGAAAATATGCAGAAACATTTGAAACGGTCTCAGCTGTGTGGAATTAATGAATCAGAGTTTACACAGCACAATAATAGAAAGGTCAGTGAATGAACATGTCACGGCACAGCCCTCTTTATTAAGTCACAACAACTTTAGCCCTTCTTTTGAAGTGAAAACAGAAAAACACAGCTTCATAGCATTTTGAACTTTAAGGCATTGGATATGATGAGGAGTGTTTAAATAATTTTGTTATAGCAGGAAAGGTCATACAAGAAGAATAATGAGAATGTGTTTAATTTTTTTTCTATCAAGAGAGTGTCTTCATCCTTTTGATTAAATCTGACTGTTGTCTCAGGCTTTTATTTATCACCAAATGCTATTATCATCGAACAATAATGAAACTGTCACATTAGTATGAAGGCTTTTTACATTGCATCACTGTATATTGCAAGTAAGCGCCAAGTGCAAGTTATACCCCCTCAGTATGAAAAAAAGATTATTTCTTTAAGTGTTTCCTTATAATTTAAATATGTCAAAGTCAAGTCAAAGTAAACTTTATTGTCATTCAGACTCCACAACAAGTGCAACTGAACGAAATTATCTTACTTCAGGCTCTGTGTGCAAACATCTAAGATATACAACAATTTACATTACTACATTTAAACATTCCTACTGCATAGTTATTTGCCATTTTACATATCAACAGACATTTACTAAGCTAAAAAGACACGGTATTTATTGCACAAAATTCCACAGCTACTTTTTATTGCACAGGATTCTGTTTGTCTTAGTCTAAGGAAACACAATATTTATTGCACAAAAATTTCACAGCTGTTACTTATTGTACATGATGTTATTTTATCATCAGTGGATATTGCACAGAAATAAGATTATACTCTGTTAGATTAATTACACAGTGTATTTAAGACCTTTTAAGGTTATTGCATGCAAATATGCTTCTCATGGGTCATATTATCTACTGTCCCGGATGTCAAACAAAATGTAATTTGCTATTGGAGTTCAGTAGCCTGATGGCCAGAGGATAGAAGCTTCTGCTAAATCTGTCTGTTTTGCATCATATGCTACATTAACACCCCCCAGCTGTTAGGTGCAGGAGCAGTCCATATGTAGGGTGAGTGCAGTCCATGACTATTTTCCTGGCTCTGTTGAGACAGCAAGACTGGTGCAAGTCTTGAATAGATGGTAGAGTGGTCCTTGTAATCTTTTCAACTGCTTTTACCACTTCTTGGAGGGACTTGTGGTCTGTGGTGTAGCATTTGCCATACCAAGCTGTAAAACTGTTTATCTGGATGCACTCAGTTGTGCCCCTGTAGAAGGTCATGAGAAAAGGGGCTTGTAAATTTGCTCTTCTCAACCTTCGCAGAAAGTGTAGGTGTTGCTGTGCTTTCTTGAGAATGGCATTTGTGTTCACAGACCAAGACAAGTCTTCTGAGATGTGCATCCCAAGAAACTTGGTGCTTTTTATACTCTCTCCACTGTTTCCCCATTAATTGTGAGTGGTGAATGTTTCTTATGGTTTCTTATGGTTTCTTGGATATGATGAGGAGTGTTTTAATAATTTTGTTGTAGCAGGAAAGGTCATACAAGGACAATAATGAGAATGTGTTTAATTTATTTCTATCAAGAGATAACATAGAATATATAACATTAAGTATCCTGTTTTATTGCTTATTTTTTCAAGTTACTTATAGCACTTTGTGTACTGCATACTTTTCTAGCTAGTTTCACTGCGTGTGAGGTATTAACTGGAAATTGTCCACTTTTATTAAGCATCTGTTTGGGTTGTTTGATTCTGATAACTTGTTTGCAGTTAAAAGCTTTCTATAGAGGCTCCTTTATCTGTTTAAAACTTTCATTTAAAGGCACACTGCTAATTTTCTGCTGTAAGCAGGGTTGCCAGATTTCCAACCAGCCAGGTAGGGATAAAAAAAAAAAGGTCTTTCACGGCAAGTGAAGACCAAAAAAAAAAAAAAAGGTCTTTCATGGCAAGTGAAGACCAAAAAAAAAGGTCTTTAATGCGGAACAGAGTTCCACATTAAAGAACAGTAGCTCTGCACCAAGCACGGAGCTTCTCGTGTTTAATGCATTGCAGTTCCGCATTCAACACAAGTAACTCTGTGTTTAGCGATTTTTGATTGGCCCATATACCGGCATACGGGCCAATCAAAAATCGCTAAACACGGAGCTTCTCGTGTTTAATGCAGAACATTGCAGTTCTGCATTCAACAGAAGTAGCTCCATGTTTAGCGATTTTTGATTAGCCCGTATACCGGCATACGGGCCAATTAAAAATTGTTAAACACCGAGCTACTTCTGTTTAATGCAGAACACAAGAAGCTCCGTGTTTAGCGATTTTTGATTGGCCCGTATGCCAGGTATACGGGCCAATCAAAAAAAAAAAAAAAAAAAAAACAAAGCGGAGACTGGCCAGGATTTAAACCGGCAGGGCAGGACTCGGGATCAGGCTGCTTATCTCGGGACAGTCCCGCCCAAATAGGGACGTCTGGCAACCCTGGCTGTGAGAAACATTTCTGCAGTTTGTTTCCCACACTCCTTTCCTATTTGTATGCTGTTCTTACAGTTGGTGGCTTTGCAGTTGCCCGCCCCTACTGTAAATTTGATATGGGACACTCCTCCCAGTCTAGTGTTATTACCTCATTTTACCTAATACAGGGAGAACATTTGAGAAGGCCAATCCACTTAGTTTCTGTTCCTCCTTTCTCTCTTTCCTCTTAAAAAAAAAACAAAAAAAACAGTTCTAAGCTTGTTTCCTGCCTTCCCTGTGGGTAGTCTAGACTGGATACAGATTTGCTGTTTCCAGGACTGTTTGTGGGCTTCTGAGCCCCCAAGCCTTTCTGTGTTGGAGGGAAGCCTTCTAGCTTAATTTTGTTTCTTAGAACTATCCAGTTTTTTAGTTTCAGCACTCAAGTCTGTTTCTTTGAGCTCAGCACTTGTTCAGAACTTGTTGTTAGCACTAAATAAGCTACAAATTACTACAGCACTCAACTTTCCTCACTTGTCTAGAGGAAAACAATTTCTAGTACTTAACAAATAAGCACCTATCTGGGCATGTCTAAGGGTCAGCTCCCAGTGTTTTCTCCTATCTACCTGAAGAATCTGGACATCTTGGGGCAATGCAGCAACTGCCTCATGTACACAGACAACCCTCTCTTCCTACCACCCAACACTGCACCCTGTGAGAGATGCCCTTATATAGCCAAACTGGAAGCAAAGTTCTCTTCACCCAATTCTGGACTAGACAGTCAAGAGGAGATGGTAAACACTTGCACCACACCACACTCATCACATAGTCCCTCAAAACCTACACCACCAAAACACACACATAGAAACACAAAACACACATCTACATTCATGGAGGGTCTCAGTAAAAACCTGCCAAAGCAACAAGGACCTCCAAAGCAGAAACACAAGCAACCTCCGCCCCCCAATACAACCCAAATGACACATAGTCCACAAACTCAGTGTGCCACTCAACCACAGCCCATAAGGCATAACAACTTACCCAACACTCTAGTCATAGGTGACTCTATAGTCAGGCACTCTGATGTTCCACTCACCAGGCTAAACAAGGAGAAAGTTACTGTCAGCTACCTGCCAGATGCCAGGAACCACCACATAATGCATGCACTCATGTCACTCCACAACAAGTACAAATATGACTCTGTCATTGTCCATGTTGGTATGAATGACCTGAGACATACCTCCCTGGACTACATGAAAAGGGACATGGAGGAGCTGTCCGATCATGTAGCTCATGCAGGTACGACCCTAGCCCTGTAGCATCCTGCCATCACCCAGAATGATACCATAGTACAAGGACAAAATGATTAACTTCAACAATTGGCTAAGCTTCTGGTGTCATTCTAAGGGGATCCAGTATCTGTCTGCCTGGGATGACATGATCGATAAACCACGATGATGCTTTGCCAGAGATGGCCTGCACCTGTCAACCCTGGAATTCTGGATACTGGATAAGGCTCTAGCCACCCCTACAGTGCCTTTTTTAGGCAAGGGTCAAATGACAAATTCACCACTGTAACAGGTGCAAGCAAGCAAAATTTGAGGGTATTGCTACTCAATGCTAGAAGTCTAAACCTCAAAATGCACTCACTCGAGGCACTCCTTAAAATGGAGAACATCGACATCTGTGCAGTGATAGAGACCTGGTTCAAGGCTCCAGAGAGTACTCCTGCATTACCAGGCTATAATTCATACCACACCTTTTGGCCACCTAACCTGGACCGAAACACTAAAGGCAGAAGCGTGTCCATATTCATTAAGGTTATCCACATCTCCAGGCTAGTTGCTTAGCATAATGCATCCGAGATTATCCAAGTGCAAATAACTCTGGGCAAGACTGCAATCCAAATTGTAGCTTGCTACAGATCCCCCACCATGCCCCAGGATTCCAACTCCTCATTTTTTGATACACTGGAAAATATTAGGGTACAACATAACACCCTAATAATGGGCAATTTGAACTACCCCACCATTAACTGGGAAACTACTCATGTACCAACTCTTGTGCTCAACATTTTCTGGAATTCATAAATTCCAATGCCTTGGATCAACGTATCCACACCGCCACCAGAGGCAGCAATATCCTAGACCTGGTTATTACCAACATGGGCAACCAGTGCTCCACACCAGAGGTCAGTTCCTCGTTGGTCAGATTCGACCACAAGCTAATCACCCTAGACATCCACATCCCTCCCGCACCCCCCATTAGGGAAACCACCGTAAAAAACTTCTCTAAAGCCAACTTCATGCTTCTTAAGACAGAAGTGGCAAACTTCATGACACCCATGCTGACGGACAATAGAGGTATGACTGCTGAATCCTACACAAATGCACTTTATAAGCACGTACACAAGTGCATGGATCGTGCAATCTCTAACAGAACCAAGATGCAATCCTCAAAAAAAAGGAAGCCAATCTGGTGGTCCCCTGCCATAAACAAACTCTACAACAGAAGAAAGAAACTGTTGCAAAAAAGAGTAAAATCCCATGATTGGAGGAACTCCCTAGTCAGCCTCAGTAAGAAGCTAAGATCCCTCATAAAATCCTCCAAAGCTAGTTGTGAAAACAAAATCGCCACTAACTCTACAGACAATCACAAAGCATTCTAGAGTTATGTCAAGAATCTCAATGGCAACACTCAGATCTGCTCTGAGTTACAGCACAATGGCACTAAATATACAGCACCAACTGATATTGCCAACATCCTGGCAGATAGTTTCAGTGCTAACTTTACCCCCCTCTCATCCCCTAAAGGGCCCATCTCTATACTGGAAGAATGCAAAGTTCCTGTAATCACAGCTGCACAGGTAAAAAACACACTCTCCAAAGCCAAGAACACAGAATCCATGGGACCTGACAAAATCCCAGGCTGTGTTCTACCTAAACTACAGAACGAACTGACACCCCACCTAAGCACCATTTTCAATCATAGCCTCACCTCAGGCTATGTGCCCACTGAATGGTGCACAGCGACGGTTTTCCCACTCCATAAAGGGGGAGCCACCATGGACCCTGGAAACTGCCACCCCATTAGCCTGACGAGCCTGGTCTGCAAGGCTATGGAATGTATCATCATGGAACTTATAAACAATGACATTGGTAATCTCAAAACTCTGGACCCCACCCAGTTCAGGTTTATAAAAGGCAGATCATGTCTCCTAAACCTGATAGACTTCTTTGAAGCGGTCACCAAAGCCGTAGATGAGGGTAAGGTGGTTCACACAGCCTATCTAGATCTCGCCAAGGCTTTTAACACCATCCCCCACTCTGGAATTAAAAATAAACTCACTAAACTAGGTATAAATCCCTATGTCACAAGGTGGGTTGCCAAATGGCTCACTGACAGAACCCACATTGTGAAAGTAGCAGACTCCAAATCCAACTTCAGACCAGTGACAAGTGGAGCACCACAGGGTTCAGTCCTGGGTCGTCTCCTATTTGGTATCTACTTCTCTGAAGTACAGGCTAACACAGAAGGTTTTTGGCTAATGAAGTTCACAGATTACTGCAAACTAGAAGCCATAATCAAAACTCCAAAAGATGTGGACATCCTACAAAAGGGACTCGCTGAGACAGATGCCTGATGTCAAAGCCATGTCCACAAGCTCAGTGCCAAAAATGCATTATCATCCCTTTTGGTAAAAACTCTATACCCATGAACTACCACATAGGCGCTAGTCTACTTAACACTGAAAGTGTGATAAGAGACCTTGGGACACAGGTGAACAGTAGTCTCTCCTTCGATAATCACATCGCCACAGTAGTCAGGAAATTCTTCTATGTGGCACACCTCATCACAAAAGGTTTCTCATCCAGGAAAAAAGAGGTCATTAGGTCATTGTTCCCCTCTACTCGTCACTCATTAGACCCATTATAGATTACAATGCCCCTTTTGGTATGTACCTCACAAGACATCTACAACACCTGAAAAGGCCACAGAAATACCTCACAAAGAGGATTACTGGCCTCAAACAGATGCCCTACGCAGACCGTCCCAAAAAACTGCAGCTTTACTCCGTCGCATATCACATACTTAGAGGCGATCTCTGTCTAACACACAAAGCTATGTCAAACCCATAACCTTTGGACATGCTCCACTTAAAGAAATCTCAATCCCTCCAAGCTACATGCTCTAGGGACCTAAACCTTGTCACCACAATAAACAGAACATGCTGGATGGATAGATTCCTGTCCCAGAGACTTCCCATACTCTGGAACAAACTACCTATCTATATCAAACAAAGCTCCTCATTAACACTCTTCAAGAAAAATCTTGATGATTAGATGGGAGATAGGAAATTCACCCCGGGGATCACTTATGTGGCTGTGCTCGACAGTGACACAGGAAAATAATTTTCTTGGTGGCGAAAGCCAGGGTACCTTTTGGCTAGGCTTATATAGGCTGTATGGCCAATAGCCTAGTACCTACCTATGAATCTATGAGGGTGTCTTCATCCTTTTGATTGAATCTGACTGTTGTCTCAGGATTTTATTTATCACCAAATGCTATTATCATTCAACAATAATGAAACTGTCACATTAGTATGAAGGTTTTTTACATTGCATCACTGCATATTGCAAGTAAGCGCCAAGTGCAAGTTATACCCCCTCAGTATGAAAAAAAGATTATTTTTTTAAGTGTTTTCTTATAATTTAAATATGTCAAAGTCAAGTCAAAGTAAACTTTATTGTCATTCAGACTCCACAACAAGAGCAAGTGAATGAAATTACGTTACTCCAGGCTCTGTGTGCAAACATCAAAGATATAAAACAATTCACATTACTACATTTAGAAGTTCCTACTGCATAGTATTTACTGTTTTACATATCAACAGACATTTACTAAGCTAAGCTAAAGAGACATGCTATTTATTGCACAAAATTCCATAGCTACATTTTATTGCACAGGATTATGTTGGTATTAGTCTAAGGAAACACAATATTTATTGCACAAAAATTTTACAGCTGTTACTTATTGTACAGGATGTTATGTTATCATCAGCGGATATTGCACAGAAATAAGATTATACTCTGCTAGATTAATTACACAGTGTATCTAAGACTTTTTAAAGTTATTGCATGCAAATATGCTTCTCACTCGTCATATTACTACTGTCCCGGATGTCAAACAAAATGTAATTTGCTATTGGAGTTCAGTAGCTTGATGGCCAGGGGTTAGATGTTTCTGCTAAGTCTGTCCGTTTTGCATCGTATGCTACATTAACACCTCCCAGCTGTTAGGTGCAGGAGCAGTCCATATGTAGGGTGAATGCAGTCCATGACTATTTTCCTGGCTCTGTTGAGACAATGAGACTGGTGCAAGTCTTGAATAGATGGTAGAGTGGTCCTGGTAATCTTTTCAACTGCTTTTACCACTCCTTGCAGGGACTTGCGGTCTGTGGTGGAGCAGTTGCCATACTAAGCTATAAAACTGTTTGTCTTAATGCACTCAGTTGTGCCCCTGTAGAAGGTCGTGAGAACAGGGGCTGGTAGATTTGTTCTTCTCAGCCTTCGCAGAAAGTGTAGATGTTGCTGTGCTTTCTTGACAATGGCATTTGTGTTCACAGACCAAGACAAGTCTTCTGAGATGTGCATCCCAAGAAACTTGGTGCTTTTTTTACTCTCTCCACTGTTTCCCCATTGATTGTGAGTGGTGAATGTTTCTTATGGTTTCTTCTGAAATCCACAAATACCTCCTTGGTCTTATTCACATTAAGTGCCAGATTGTCATTACCACACCGAGTTATCAGTTTTCTCACCTCCTCTCTATAGGCAGTTTGTTTCTCATTTTTTACTCTACTTAGTTTATTTCTCATTGCTGATGAGACCCACGACTGTGGTATCAGCTGCAAACTTGATTATATGATTAGAGCTGTACTTGGCAGTGCAGTCATACATTAGCAGAGTGAATAGCAGAAGGCTCAGAACACAGTCTTGAGGTACACCAGTGCTCAAGGTGATATTATTTGAGGTATTCTTTCCTGCACATACTATTTGTGGCCTTTCAGTAAGGAAGTCCAGAATCCAGTTGCACATTGGAGTGCTGACACCTAGTTGATTTAGTGCCTCTATCAATTGCTGAGTTGAATTCCAAACTGAAATCAATGAATAACATGCGCACATAGCTGTTGTTGTTTTCCAGGTGGTCCAATGATAGATGGAGTGCCAGTGAAATAGCATTTACCATGGATCAATTTAATTTGTATGCAAATTGGAGTGGATCAAAAGGTGACAGAGCTCTGGATGTTAAGTGGTCCTTGACCAGCCTTTCTAGGCACTTCATTTACATGGAGGTGAGAACCACAGGGTGGTAGTCACTGAGGTCCTTTGGTGGCGACTTCTTAGGCAGAGGTATTATGGTGGTGTTCTTGAAGCACCTGGGAACAGTGGCCTGTTTCAATGAGGTATTGAATATGTCTGTGAGTAGATTTGTCAGTTGCCCAGCACACCCTCTTAGGACCCTTCCCAGGATGTTATCAGGACCAGCCACTTTTCTTGGATTTATTCTCCTCTTAGGGTTCTATGACCATCAGTTGGGTTTAGACTGAGTACTTCTTTGTTCTGGCTTGTTGGAGTTTTCATTGGTTTTTTTTTGGTGTTTGCTTCTTCAAACCTGCTGAAATATATGTTGAGCTTGTTCAGGAATTTAGTGTTGTCCTCACACTGAGAAGAAGTGGGCTTGTAATCTGTTATGGCCTGAATTCCTTGCTGCAGTCACCTCATGTCCTTTTCGTCAGAGAAGTGATTTTGGAGTTTCTAACCATTTGCCCTTTTCACCTCTCTCACACCCTTTTTTTAGGTTCACCCTGGTGTGCCTGTGCTCATCCTTGTTTCCCTCATTGAAGGCAGTGTTCCTTACTTTCACGAGTTCATATACTCTACTTGTGAGCCAGGGTGATGATGCCCTTGTTGACTGTTACATCAACTGCACATTTAGATATGCAACCCAACACAGACTACAGTGCTGCCTCTCTGCATGTACTCCAATCTGTGCATTCAAAGCAATCCTGGAGTTCTGATACTGCTCCCTCTGGCCATACCCTTATTTGCTTTTTGGAGGGTTTTCCTCTGGTTAGTAATGGTCTGTATGCTGGAATTAACATGATGGAGATATGGTCTGAGTTGCCCAGGTGTGGATGAGGCAATGCCTTGAATGCTAGCTTAACACTGGTATAGACGTTATCCATTGTATTCTCTCCCCTGGTTGCAAAATCCACATGTATGTAATAGTGAGGAAGGACTGACTTCAGGATGGCCTAGTTGAAGCCTCCTGCTGTTATGTGCACATTTTCTAGATTCTGATTTTGCAAATCACTGATCTCCTTGTATAGGGTAGCCAGTGCTTCATTTGTATTAGCATTGAGAGGGAATTATACAGTTGTAATGCTTACACCATTAAATTCCCTTGGCATGTAGAAGGGTCTGCACTTTAGTGACATAAACTCTATGTTTTCTGAGCAGTGGATGGAGATTATTTGGCAGTTAGTACACTATCTGTTGTTTACATAGATATACACCCCTCCCCCATGTGATTTCCCACTGAGAGACTGTATCTTGTCTGCTCTGAATAATGAGAACCCTTCTAGATATGCTACACAGTCATTTATATTAGAGTTTAGCCAAGTTTCAGTGAAAATAAGAACACAACAGTCTCTCACCTTATTTTTAGTAGTTAGCTCCAGTTTTAAGTAGCCCATTTGCTTATCTAATGAACAAACATTTGCTAGTAGCATGGATGGAAGTGCACATCTGTATGGACTTGCCTTCAGTCTGGCATAGATTCCTGCTCAAAACCATCTCTTCCTTGCTCTTTCACATCTCTTTCATTTCCTTCTTCTTCTTTGACTGATGGGTGTCATTTCTGTTTGTGCAAGGCACTTTGAATCATGATTTAGTAGAATTCACAGTTTTTGTAGCTCAAGGAGTGTTGTAGGCCTCACAGGCCCTGAAGACATCAGATCATCAAACCATTTGCACTGCGAGCTTGAATGTTGAATTTCCAGAAGTTTCCCACTACTATAAGCTAGATTACAGTCTCTTTTTGTCCCTGATTTAGTTTTTTTTCCGTAAAAATTGGCATAGAAGTAGACAATAATGCACATTTTCCTACCAAGCCAGAGCATCCACTGCCTCACAGGGCACATTTTTTTATGCAGTGCTAGTTTTAAAACATGTGAAGCAGCACAAGTTTGACTTAAAATGTGAGGTGCAACTCGTTCATCTGTGGTTAGTTATTAAATCAAATATATGAAAACACAAAACGGTGTCACACGGAGCCAAGGATTCCAAAAAGTAGAAAACGCACTTTATTCCACACAATAAAACAGCGTTTTTCGCCTCTGCAAAGGCAGGAGCTTCATCAGCATTAAACACATACAGCACAGCCGTTTTTTTAAAAGACATTAAAGCAAGTAATTAGTGATGTCACATCCTCAAAAAAGGAGGGAAATTAGATACGTTTAAAGGTGTATGCTACAAAGAAAATAGTTTAACCTAAATATATTAATGACAAAAGCATATAAACAAGTGAACAATCCAACCATATAAGGCAACCTCTCTAGATATGACCTACTGATACATAAAATGTGGTGTAGTATAACGTAGGCCACTAGAAAAAATTCTAAACAGATATGATTAAGGACAAGAGAAACAAGTTAGCCCCAAGTTTGGGAAAAGTGCTACAAGCTAGTGGGTTTTCATACCCATATACTTTTAAATATTTAAAACCAAATAAGTGATTCAAGATGTAATGCAAAAAATTAAAAATTAAAACATAAAACATAAAAGGAGGGCGACATGATTGATGTCACTTCACCCAAAACATCAGACTGAGAAACTGACAACTCCAAACAATCAACCTAGAAACTGGACCTGAAACCCAAATTACCTCAAATAACTTTTATATTTTAAAATGGACGATATGTTGCAATTATCGTTCAACCCCGGATAGGAGAAAGCATCCAATTGTAACTGCCACTCCAACTCACGGGTTTCTAAAATTAAAGATTGAGGGCCACCCCTAATGGTTGATTTAATATTATCAACTCCCATGAAAAGGAAGCTGTGCCCCTCATTGTTTAAAATGTGTTTGGAAAGGGCATTGTCGCTTCTCTTATTCTTGATGGCATACAAGTGCTGGTAAATACGGTCGCAAAAACGCCGATCCGTTTTTCCCACATAGAAAATCAAATATATAATATGCTAAGAAGTCATCAGGTTGCGTCAATATGTGAAGGAAGTGAATACTGATATAATCAGTAAACAAAGTCTAATTTGCAAATGTTTTGATCTATTTGCATTACTTCTAACTGTAGTTTAAATAGATATACTAAACAAGTAAGACTTAGCTCAGATGTGCTAAAGATTAATGTATTAAAACTGCACAATTATTTCATATCATGCAGTATTTCCATAGTTGTTGAGTTTATGTCCTGTAGTTTCACTTCTATTTCATGCTTGTATGGCATACATTCTGCACTGTCTTCTATTTAAGTAACTTAGAATATATATGATAAACTATAACATTGCAGTGCAGCTTTGTAATTCATCATGTAATGTTGTATGAGCTATGTAAGATAATTCACATATTTCAAAGTAAAAGCATGAAAAGAATTACATTTAGTTGCAGTAGGGTATGAATGCTGGGAAATGTAAGGGCAACTTCTCATAATGATACATCCCCAATGCAAATGAGTTCACTGGATGCCTAATAGTTGACAGAGTGAATTGGGTATGACTATAACCAAGTAAAATAAAAATTACAAAGACATTTTGTTACTTAAGAAACATTAACATTCATTACATAGTAAACCATTTGCTGGTGTTGGTGAAATAAAAAAGAATAATTCCTCCTGCAACAGTCTTGGGTACAAAAATCCACCACAATATTGCACAGTGGAATCAAAACAATGTGTATGTACATTGCATACAATACAACATTACCAAACAAAAGTCTCCTTTCACAACTTAAAATGAGTAAGTATCATTAAAAAGAAGACCCATTTGTTTCTGGCTGGTGTTCATTAACCAAACTGTTATCATTGTTTCTCAAAGAATGCCTTTCACGAGACTTACAAGATGGATGTACACTTATTAAACAGCTTAATTTCAGCTCTCTCAGTGTGAAAACATAAACTGAGAAAAAGGAGTGCCACTGAAGTTGTTATTTGGGTAAAATTCAGTTACTGGGAAGTACATACACTGCCTAGATGCCAGAAAAGAAAACATTTGGATACCTGAAAAAAATGAACCAGAAAAGGTGAAGAGAAAACACTGGCTGGGAAGGATGTTGCAGATGTTCAGAAAAAAGCAGTTCAAGTTTCAACTTTGGTTCAAAAGATTAATCTAGCTGCAGACTTCCTGCCTCTCACTGTGAATGCTTGCTAATGGAATCAAACAAGCTAATAACTTTGTAGATGTAAGAACTCTAGCATTTTTCATGGCTTTATTTTGCAGATGATATTATTTTGTACTTGATAAATCCAGAAAAGGCCACTTCACCGTTGTAGAACATTTTGAGACTGTTTCAAGTCTTTCCAGGGTATAAAATTAATGAAGATAAAACAAAGGTCATAGCCATAAATTATGTACCCACTCATGACTTAATTCAACAATAACCGTATTTATGGGACATGATAAGATGAAGTATTTAGGAGTATAGATTAAAAAGGATTTTGTTATGGTAGCGAAGGATATGAGGGAAGACACTATCTATACAAAAGATAATACAAAAATGAGAAACTGGAAGCTCTTGTTTATAGATATGGGTAGTAAGTTACAAGCAGTGAAAATGTGTTAGTCCATTTAGCTTTATGTGCAGGTCAGGCATATTTTTATCAACCAGAAAAAAAAGTTGTAGACAAATATTCATAAAGAGTAGAAGGATTTTATCTGGGAAATAAAGAGGATAAGAGTTAAGTAGGATAAGTTGATCCTCCCAATCAAACGATGTGGTTTATGATAACCTGACTTGAAGGGATATTTTACAGCTACATAGTGAAGGCTCATATATGTGACACAAGCAGAAGGTTAAAATTCAAGGTGGAAAGGGATGATGATGAATTGTGGTGGGGGTTTCAAAAACTAGGGAGAGAGAATGGGATTTTGGATGCAGATCCTTAAGGAAAATAATAACCACCATACAGAACATCGTATTTAGAAAGCTGCAGAAAGTATTCTAAGAACTAAGCCAACACATGAACGAAGAAAGATTTTGCCATTAGGGATGACTGCAAGTAGGGGAGCAGAAAATAGGCAAGAGGGGGCTGGAATTTCCAGGAAAAAACTGGGAAAGGATCCAAGGTACTGGGAGCAAATAACTAGAGAGGGAAAGGTTACAGAGTTTGGACTGCCTTTCCTTTTAGGGACTGATATCGAAATACAGGCAAAATAAAAGGGATGGGAGAGTCCTAAGTGAATGACCTGCTCTGGTAGAGTTTTTAGTCAAATCTAGATCAGAAGCATCTTCTTAGTGGGTTGGTTGTTACTCATATACAGAAATATAACTTATTAGATATGTTTGAGAATGGGCAAAACCAAGTATTTCACATCCATAAATACTATTCATATTAAATACATAATTTTATCACATGCTGTTCTAATTGTGTGATGTACCTGGCTACTTGCCTGTGTGGCAGTATTTATGTATGATAGACATCTAGACCACTTAACAATAACAGGGCTTCACTTTCAGTACAGGCATTCCATATCGTATATTTAATATAATATACTTAGACAAATTGTAGCTGTTGTACTGTAGTATATGTTACTAACATAGAGCTACCATTCATTCTCATGATGTGGTAGTAGCTTAGTCTGCCTAATCATCTGTCAATGTGGTTTACTATATTAGGGAGCTATGTCTTTTGCTTACACTGTTAAGTGTATGGTGTTGATTTTACTCTTTCTCCCCAAACCAGTCTTTCCTCAATGATTGGCCCTAGTCATATGTTGCCATTATATTATAACACATGTTATTATTATTATAATAATTCATATGATGGCAGGGGACCATATTGTATAACTTAAGTAATTGAAAAGCAAATATAAAGCAATTACTGTTAACTGAAATTCTAATATAACTTAGCAAATGTAGAAGTGTTAGTAGCAACTGAAATTTCTGTACTCTTGTCCTAAAATGCCCGGGTCTTGACTGAAAAGGTTTTTTTGAGTAGCTTACTTGCCCGAACATAAAAAAATAAAAATAAATAAATAAATAAATAAATAAATAAATAAATAAATAAATACACAAATTAATTAATTAATTAATTAATTAATGGCATTACAATAGCTCTCCTGTGTTTGCACTGTGCAACCAGGAGACAGCAGGAGTTCCCCAGTGACTATCTGCCCTTTGAAGAAAGGCAGGGCTGGTATCCTTTCCTAGATTGCTGAAAAGTTGAAAATCATTACATCAAGCTGTTTTTGTGCAATTTCTGTGCTGAAAGACTTTGAAAATCAGAAGAGGGAACACATCTGTAAGAGGGAATGTCATATTATCATTAGAGTCCAGGAGTGATCCAAGTTATTGCATACGCTACACACAGAAGTGGTGCAGATCTTAGTACTGTATATGAAAACGCAGATGCATGTAAAACAAACTAGGAATAGCACATTATCAGGCTTGAAATTCTGAGTAATCATCTATGGGCAGCTGCACAGTTCTCAAAAATGCATCTGCAATGTTGTGCAGCACAGCTTGGTATACAGATATATTCAGCATATCATCTCACTTTGGTGCACTAAGTGCACAGAAACAAGGGCATTTCACTATTATTGTTACTCTGCATAAGTGGTTGGATGTCAGTTTATTGCAAAATTAAAATTTGAACAGCAAGTGATAGAGCATAAATCTTTGATCAGCAGTTTATCAAAAAAAAAAAAAAAAAAAAAAAAAAAAAGACCACAACTCAACAAAGTAAAACATTTTTGCAGGGGGCAATGCCCACTGTACACCTATACTCACTGCTAATTATATATACCAACTTCAAGATTGCACTAAATTGGGAAACTTTCTTGATCTCCACTGTATCACAATCTGTCACATATTTAAAAAGCCATTACATGCAATCAGCTGATTTTAGATCACACATACTGGCTTTTTTCCTAGTCAAAAAAAAAAAAAAACATTTGACCAAAGGAATATAAAGTGTGCTGGAACAACTAAAAACTATTGTCCATTTTGCCTTGTTTACATATTTCAACAAACAATTTCCTTAGTCCATTATTCACAGAGCAGCCTGTTGAATTCCAAACCTCTCCTCCTGGCATCATAGCAACATCAGACTACCAGGAGCAATCACTTACATGTAAACCTTTATTCTGGATCAGCAGGACATGTTGAATGGTCTAATTAGTTATTCACGAGGGATTTCATTGGAATCTTGTTTATGAATTTTCTAATAAAAATGTGTATTCCATCTACCGAGCTCCAACATCTTGTCTCTGAATTTGTCCCTCCATCTGTCCAAAACAGGGCAGTTAGAAATAAAACTCTGCAGTTTATTGAAAAATAATGGAAATAAATATAAAAGGAAGGCTTACATGGTGAGAACACCGGAGAAATGGGAAAAAGGAGTGATAAAAAAAAAAATAGTAGAGCAGGATAGCTACTGATAAAGTACAAGAGCAAATGGCACTCAGGCTAAGACCTGCAGGAAAACACTAACATTTTGAACTACTTTTCCCTTTTCCCCTGAGGTGTAACAACTTTGATAATAATAATAATAATAATAATAATAATAATAACAATAATAATAATAATAATAATAATAACTGTAATGCCCTACCACTGGGCTAGTAATCATGGATCCTCAATCCTCACTACTAGCTCCAGTGTGGGATGAACATTGGGAGGATGACAGGTACACACACAGCATTTCCAGATGCTGCTCTCTGCATCAGGTGCAGTTTCCCTTAAGAGCACACAAAGACTGCAGTCAGTGTGGGGCTGGTTTCCCCCTCTTTCTCCAGATCCCCAATAAGACTCCCCACCTGCACAGCTATAGGGTTGAGATCTCAGCCAAGTTGCCAAGCTAAGATCTCCAGCACCTTCTCTGTACCAACCAGTGTTTCATGTCCCTGCCCAAGTAGCTGACACACACACTCTTGGAAATTTGTTTTACACACGCACACACACACACACACACACACACACACACACACACACACACACACACACACACACACACACACACACACACACACACACACACACCTGGAAAGCCTGACACAGGTTTACTAGCTATGTCCCCTTCTGCTCAGACCATAAGTTAGCTATCACTGCCACCAGCCAACTCCTTATCAGCTACTTTAAGGTCCTTAACAAAGGGTGACCAATCTTACTGTGTAATGTTACTATTAATACAAATGGTAGTTTGACCATGAGCAAGGCTATTAGAAGTGGCCTACACAGTGTCACCAAATAAGTATGCAAGTACTCTCCGAGCCTAAATATGTCTAGATAGACCAGCCACAATTAAATGTTTAAATATATTTAATAATAAATAAAAGAACAAGACAATACTAAACATACATTTACAGGAACATCAGAGTTCAAAATCACAGGAGATATTTAAAACAACACTGCAGGACAGTCTTAAATAAAGAAAGAAAAATATCTAAGCTTTGCTATATTCCTGACTATATCTAAGAAAATTACTATACCCTAGTACACTTACTTAATTAGAGTAGCAAAGCAGATGTGGTGAATAAATCCTATAGCTGATACGGCACTTTCTAAGGTGTACTGGCAAATATTAGAATTAGCTGTAATATTATGCCAGTATTCAGTGTCCACGGACACTGACATGTAAAAACTAACATCGTCAGTTTTTGCGGACACTGAAAATGAAAACAGTAAGAGGAAAGAATACAGGGGGTGTGTCACAGCTTCTGAGACACACCGCCTGTATTGCTAAAGCCGTAAGGCACTTCTGCATGCTGCAGAAGCAGGAAATGAGAGCAAATGCACGCACATACCCCTCAACCATACAGATATTAACAGAATGCCAGATATTAGTCTCATAAGTGTGGTCCACTCCACATATGACATGGATGGCTGGCAAAACAGTGGAAAATCATTAAAGAGCAAAATCGGAAAATAATGAAAGACAATGCAGTTTCAGACATTGTACCCTTCAGAAAAGCCATGGCAATGCAAAGCATGTTATCCTATTAACTTTCTAAGTTGGTCAGAGCAATATTTAAAATCTGTCTCTATTTCCCTCTCTCATCATGTCAGGCTTTGTCCAGATGTCCTGCCCTAGCAGGCAGAAAGCAATGTGCATACCCCTAAAGTAAAATAAAAATAGAACACAAAGTTAAATATTTTTTTTCTGTTCCCAATAAAGTTTAAGCATAGCTGAGGGTGTGTGTGTGTCGCACATGTATGCATAGTAGAGTTTAAACATCTAAAGGAGTTAAATACAAACATACAGCCAAAACAGTGAAAGCAGAATAGTGTAGTGATTAGAGCATTCACTTAACAGTCAGACATAGTTCAAGCCCCAAAGGAGTTCATTCATTTTCATACATGAAACATGACTAAAATATATATTTTTATAAATAGATAGTAAATATTACACATTTGTTGGCCAGGGTAGTGCAGCAGGTCCAAATGTAAGATGTCAGTGTAGTACAGATGTGAAACCCCCACATAAACACAGATGTCCCAGACAGTATAGCCACAAAATAATGTAATGTAATGAAAATACATAAAATGATAATAATAATAATAATAATGATAATAATAATCATAATTAATAATAATACCAATGATAGTCCATAAAATAACAGCTGAGCAATGCTAAACTGAGCTCAGCTGTGCTTGGCTAGAGTAAGCATTGGTGAAATATGTCTGCTTAGCAATAATTAGCATAGCTTAGAGGATTTGCACACTAGTAAGCAGGGCGTAGCATCTACCCCTTTAAGCAATGCTTACCTATGCTAAGCAGGTGTGCCCGGCACTTAGCTTAGCTCAGAATATTCAAAACTGTCCAATCACGGCAAAGGGTAGGAAATCAGCCCTATTTAAACCTCACAGGTGGGAATACAGCCCATAACCAGTTGTAGCTCCCCACTGTAGGCACTATGGCTGGTGTAGGTGAAGGTGTGCACTTTTGGGTGCAGTGCTGGGGCATTCAGGAGTCCAGGGTCATGGTCGGACTCCTTGTAGAAAACCATGACATGAGGCTTCTGCAGGACCAGTATCTGGTCTCCCAATACAAAGCGGAGGCCTGGGAACATCTTGTCTGTGATCTCACCAGTCCCAGTGGCATCCCTCAGACTGAAAAGCAGGTCTGGCACCAATTTGCTGACTTGAAGTGGAGGAAGAGGGAGCTCTTGGACCAGTGGGTCCAAGATGCCTGGGCGGGGGAATGCTCCAGGTGTATGTAAGTATCAGTCACAATAACTGTTTTTCAAAGTTCAGCCTTTGTTGGTGATGGATAAGTATGCATAAATGTTTTTCTTATCTGTACAGCTGCAGATGAGAGGGCTGCCAACTTGGATGCACATGCCAGCAGGCTGCTAGGGCTGCATTGCGAGGCTGGTGAGTAACAATCTAGCTTGTAATATTCAGGGCAAATAAATAAAACTGAGTATTATGTCACCTTGCAGTATTTAAAAATGGGTATGGTCTGTACTGAATAAACAATCTCGTATGAGAGTAATACTGAAATACAGGTCATATATCAATAAAATTGTAAGTACTTGTCAATAAAAGTCAAAACCCCAGACTGGTTGTGTTTACTTTGGTATTGTATGAAATTAAGTGTGTACAGTTTATGCATAGCAACTATAGCTCTGAAAGCATTAAACAATCAAGGCTCATCTGACAAAGATTGTGGAGTTATAAAACAGGAGATTAACTACATGAACTATTGTATGCACCAAGATCTGATATCTGAATATTAATGTTGTGTTAACCAGTGTTTTCTGCACTGTGCTATACAAGACATATGTGTTATGCATGAATGTCAGAATTACAACTTCAGAGTGTACAACCAAGAAAGTATTAGACAGAAAACAGTCAAACAAAAGGCAGTTGTTTCTCAATAGCTCATTCTGATGAAACCCAAACCTGTTGTATTTTTGGCACAAACAGGCATGGTTTGAATCCTGATAGAAAGCTATATGCATAATTTCACCCAGGATTTTGTGAATATGTGTAGAAACTGTCAGGTGGTGTTAACAGAAATTTCCTCCACAGGTCTGCCAGGTAAGAAAAGGTATAAAGTAGCTATGAGAAGGCTGTAGTTATACTGTGTCCAACACTCACTGCCCAACCCCAAGGCTGCAAATGACAGCAAGATAAGTACATTCACCGGGGATTGGTGCATAGCGAGCTTCAAAAGGAGTTCAGAGATCTGCTACACCAGCTTGAAGGCCACATGGCACATCTAAAGGGTCAGCCTGCCCCTCCTGCTCAGCCCCCCAGCACAGCCACCTTCGGGACCATGAAGGTGCAGTGGTGATTGCCCATGGTTGGGGAATCTCACTCCCACAGTATCCATTTGGGGGCTCTTGGGCATCCAATTCCCAACCACCCTTCCCCATCCAAGATGTTTACCCCCATATGTGTCATACTGCCCCTGTTTGCTGTCTTGTCTGTCTCCCTACCCAACCTACCTTTCCAAATATACCTACTATCCTTCCCCAACATTCGACTCTCACCTTAAAAAAAGGGCATTCTGTTCCCACAAAAAAGTGTCGCCCCATACATAGCTGTCCATTTCAGACACGTTTCCAATGGGCAAATGTAATCTGGTTTAATTGGCTTTACAACACATTATTGTTGCCCTCACCCCTCTCTCAGGGGTTTGAGTATCCAAATTAACCTTCAAATTCTGTATATATGCACAGCTGTTGCTGTAGAAGAAATGGACAGCTATGGACCTTCCCTGCACCCATCCTGCACATCCCTAGCTATTTTTCATATTGTTTTTCCCTCTGTGTGCTCCCTTTTTTACCACTTTCCTATCACCCCTTTCTTCTTTTCTTTTAAAGAAATTAGCACAGGGGTAAACAGGTGTAAGCAGCAGTAAGCAGGAGTAAGCGTGTTTGTGCAGTGCTAGGTGAAGCTAACTCAGATTAAGCATTTTTAGGGCTAACGTTAACTGTATGTAAGCATAGTTCACAGTCAGTTAGCATTGCTTAGCTCCACACCAACCTGCACAAACTCGCTTACAACTGCGCAAAAGTGCCTTAATCACTCTGTATCCAACAGCCCTTGTTCTGCCAAGCAACAAAATAACCAGCCGCTGCAAATCTCAAACCCAGGACCCTGCACACCATAGCCACAGCAATCTACCACTAGGCCATCTGAGCTGTAGATATGTCTAATATTTATCAAACATATCATTCAGAAGAGTCATTCGACAGTTGAGAAAAGATTCTGTAGAACTAGCCAAGTTTTGTATATATACATGTATACCTAGAAGGGTAAATCAATACATACAGATATATCTATGTACATAAAAATATATATCTATATATATATATATATATATATATATATATATATATATATATATATATATATACATACACATATATATGACAACCCACAAATATTCTGGGCAAGCATTAACCAGTTACTCCACCCAGGTCAATCCACTACACCAAACCCTAAAAATACAGACTAGGAAAATCCCATGCATACAGCCAATACCTTCAATACCTTTTTTACAGATGCAACCCAAACACTAGCTAGTCAACTATCACCTAATACCTTCACTCTACCTTCCTATAACTCAACCCACCCCCTCCTTTTCATTTCAAACCTGTCCCAACTGCATATATTCTAACCCTTTTAAATAAACTGAAACCATGCTCTCCTTCAGCAGACCAACTTCCTTCTGAATATATACAGTTATCAGCCAAGGCTATTGCCTACCCCATTTCCATACTAATCAATAGAACTATTAGTGAAGGTCACATCCCTACTTTATGGAAAGTCTCCCATATTATCCCTCTGCATAAAGGTGGACACTCCACTGAGTTCTCAAACTACCACCCCATTGCCCTACTTTCTCCTTTGGCTAAGATCATGGAGAAATGCATCCACAGGCAATTACTCAACCACTTAATTGAAATTAACTTACTTTCCAGCTGTCAACATGGTTTCAGACCTTCACACAGCACTACCACTGCCCTCCTTTCTTTTACTGATTGCATTAACAGTAACCGCACCCTTAATAATCTTTCCTCTGCACTATTTATCGACCTGTCTAAAGCATTTGACATGGTAACCCACCAGATTCTCATAAACATGCTAAAATCCCTGTCATTAGACCCACTTTCCATAAAATGGTTCCAGTCCTACCTAGACAAATGACAACAGGCTGTATTATGGTATAACACTCTATCCACCCACCTACCCATTACCCTAGGTGTCCCTCAGGGGTCCATACTAGGACCTCTCCTCTTCTCCATATTTATTAATGACCTTCATCTAGCCATCCCCCAAGCCACATGCATACAATATGCTGATGACTCCACACTGATATGCTCAGCCACATCCACCAATGATCTTCACTCTCTTACCCAGAAGGTATTTAATACAGTTGAACAATGGTTCACACAGCATTGTCTTCTTTTGAACCCCCAAAAAACAAGCCCTCTCCTTTTGATTTATCTGTTACATTCACCAATCGTACCATTATATCACCAGATCCTACCACCAAACTACTTGGTATCACCATCGACAACAATCTGAACTTCAACATCCATATCAACAATGCTATAAAGACTGTCAACAAAAAAACTAGGCACTCTTTATAGGATTAAACCCTTCCTTTCTTCTACAGCCAAAACAACTATAGCTCACACTCATCCAATCTCTACACTCCTCTATGCCACACCCATTTTTAGTAATCTATCCAAGTACAACCTCAGCAAATTGGAAATGTCCTACAATAACATTGCCAGATTTACTACAGGCAACCCATACAGAACCCACCATTGTATTAATATAAAGCAGCTAGGATGGCTAGAACTACAAAACCTGATTAAATTCCAGCAACTAACCATTGCCCATAACACTCTTTATAAATCTTCCAATACCCTTATTTTATCTACCCTCATCATCCCCATTTAAAAATCTGAAGTCCTTACGGTCATCACACAAACTTCTTGTACACACCTCTAAACATAACAACAGGGCTGGGGACTCTCTCTTCTCTAATGCTGTTGGAAAATCCTGGAATCTTCTCCCCAGTGACCTCTTCTCACTTACCTCTTTATCACTCTTCAAAAACAGACTGAAACTTTTCCTCAAAACACACTGGCTATGCCCCTGTACTAAATCTGACTAGTCATCCATCTCTTCAAACGTGGCTTTGCCTATCTCTTACTTCTCACCTACTGTTGTATCTTCCTATTAACTATAAATTTTATCTCTCTCTAAACTGCATTATTTCCATCCTCTGTGGGTAGTTATTATCAAGCAAATCCTTTATTAATATACAATTAACTGCCTTTTTTACTATGTACTCGACCTGTATGATGTATTGTACCTGTATTTTGCACTGTTATGATTCTTGCCCTCGTTGAACATTCTGTGCTAACCTGTATGCTGCACTGCATCTGTGCTATTTGTTGTTTGTATTTGTTGTTTATGTCTTGGAGCTTATCTCCTTGGGCCTCTACTGAAAATGGACATATATCCAGTTAGGCTAGCCCGGTCAACAAATGTAAAATAAATAAATAAAATATATGTATATATATATATATATATATATATATATATATATATATATATATATATATATATATGTGTGTGTGTGGGTGTGTGTTTACATATATATGTATTGGAGTTGCACATCAGATCCCTACCCTAAACCTCTTACTGTAACAAAACTGTCCAAAGGATGTCAAGGGACATCTTTGAAATATTGCCCTCATCCCTCTGTCTCCAGCAGCAACTGTTCTGCCTTGCAACAAACGTATCAGTCCTGCCAAGTATTGAGCCCAGGGCCCTGTACACCATAGTCAGAGCAATGCACCACTACACCCTGTAAGTTCTACAAATACTGATGCTTTTCCAAACATATCAGTCAGTAGAGTCATTCAACAATAGGGAAAGGATTCAGTAGAATCAGTCAGGTTTTCTGTATATACATGTATTTATGTATGGTGATGCATATATGTGGATAAATATAGACATAAAATATATCTGTAGAGATATACATGTAAGACATATACATGTATACATAAACATGTATATAGAAAAGTATATAAAAACACACACACACACACACACACACACATATATATATATATATATATATATATATATATATATATATATATATATACAAATGCAATCTTAGAGTCATGCTGCTCAACACTAGAAGTCTAAATCTGAAAAGGCACTCACTTGAAGCACTCCTTATTCACAAATGATGCACACACGTCCACACTGGTAGCCCAACATAATGCATCACAGATACTGGAGATGTAGCTAATATAGGGTACGACAGCAATCCAAGTCATAGCCTGCTATAGGTTCCCAACCATGTCCCAAGAGTCAAACCCATGTTCCTAAGAGCTCTGCAGAATATTACTGTACAACCTAACACTATCACACTGGTTGACCTCAACTACCCGTCCATTAACTGTGAAAGCTACCCATGTATCAATGAACTTGCCCAATGTTGCCTGGAATGCATCCATTCCAGTGGCCTGGCCAGCTTGTTTCTACACCCACTACAGGTAGCAACATCATTGACCTAGTCAGTACTAACATGGGCGACTGTTGCTGTACACCAATAGTCAACTCCGCCATGGTTAGATCTGACCACAATGTAATCACCATAGAAATCCACATCCCTCCAACCCCCCCGAAAAGGTGACCACCATGAAAAACCTTTCAAAATGCAACTTTGGCCTCCAAAGATCAGAGGTGGCTAACTTCATGGCACCCATGCAAATGGAGACTAGTTGCATGACCTCCAAACACACACCAATGCAGTATGAACACGTACAAAAATGCATGGATTCCACCAATACCCATAGAAACAAGATGCTCCCCTCCAGAAAAGGGAAGCCAATCTGGTGGTCCCCTGCCCAAACAACTCTACAACAGAAGGAGGAAAGTGATATGGAATAAGGTGAAGTCCCAAGACTGGAAAAAAACCCTTATCAGCCTCAACAAAAAGATGAGATTCCTTATGAAATACTCTAAAGCTAGCTGTGGAAACAAAATTGCAGCACACAGTAAAGACATCCACAAGGCCTCCGATAGTTATGCAAAGAATCTCCATGGCAATGCCAACATGTGCTCTGAGCTACTGCATAATGTTAACTCCTAAACTGAGGCAGCAGATATTGCCAATATACTGGCACACAGATTCAGTGGCAAATTTATCTCTCTCTCTCCCCACCCCCAAAGGACCAATCACAATACCAGTACACTGCCAGGTACCCAGTAGTACTGCTGCTTTGGTTAGCACACCACTATCCAAGGCCAAGAATACAGCTTCTATTGGACCTGGCAATATCCCTGGCTGTCTTCTGCATGAACTACAGAGTGAACTGGCACCTCACCTGTGTGCCCTGTTCAGTCACAGCCACACCTCAGGCTTTCTCCCTGCTGACTGGTGCACTGCTATAGCTATCCCTCTCCACACAGGAGGAATGACTGCAGACCCTGGGATGTATCACCCCATTAGCCTGACAAGGTTGTCTTGCAAAGCTATGGAATGCATCATCATGGACCTAAGAAACAGGGATATGGGAATCTCCAGACTCAGGATCCCACACAGTTTGCTTTTGTGAAGGGTAGATCATGCCTGTTCAATCAACCTGGTTGACTTATTTGAGTCAGTCACCAGAGCTGTGGATGAAGTGGATGAAGCAAGGTGGTTCATAAATAATACCTAAATCTGGCCAAGCCCTTTGATAATATTCACAATTCAGGGTTCATGGATTAACTCACTAAGCTATGCATCAACTCCTATAACAGTAGGTGGGTTGGAAACTATCTCACAGATAGAACCCACAATGTGAAAGTAGCTGAGCTCAAGTCAGACTGCCGACCAGTCATGTGTGGAGTTCCACAGCGTTTAGTCCTGGGTCCTCTCCTGTTTGGTATCAACTTCTCTGAAGTCCATGCCAACATGAAGGGACTCTGGCTGACAATGTTTGTAGATGATTGCAAGTTGGGAGCTATTTACTACCTAAGTGATGTTGACATCCTACAGAAAGGCCTCACTGAGACCAATGATTGGTGTCAGAGCCATGGCCTTAAGTTCAATGTCAATGAATGTGTTGTCATCCCCCTTTGAGATGTCAGGCACTGCAGGGATGTTACAGCACCAAAAATCAGACACCAGTGTGAAAGTGCATACCCACAACCAATTCCACCACAGTCACATACCAGTAGGTCAGGTGAGCAGTAGAGTATACGGACTGTGTGAAGAAATACATAATAGTTTTCCAGTCAAACACTATCCCTACATATAGTGGTCTGATTCTTAGTGTAGTCTGAATCATGACCATGGTACAGGACATGTTTCAGTCTGCTGCTACAAAGGCATACAGCCAATACACCAGCAGACACAGGAGCAGCATGCACAGTCAGATAAAAAGGAGCCATAACACTTACATCTACCTCCCTCCATACACAGTTAAAATAACATGTACACATGACATGTGTACACAATCCCAACAGTCTTTCAACAATGGCTAGACATGCACATACCTCTCATATGTGAAGTTTACCTCAGAATGTACAGGATCAGGACTGATATCTATGGCCTCTTCCTGTAACATGTCTGTGGGTCTACTACATCACTGAGATGATAGAAGGAATGAAGGCAAGAAATAATGCTACTAAATACGTCTGAGCCTCATAGTGCATGACATTTGGACAAAGCCTGGCATCATTTGGGGATAGAGGCACAAACACAGGCATAGATTGGACATATTGGTGTTAGGAATTTAGACAGCTGCTGATGTTACTGGGTTTGTTGTAACATATCCTTTATGAGGAATATGAAGGCAGTAATATCAATGACGTTTAGTATTTTCTGACGTCCCCAGAGTCCCTGACTGATTTTCCAAGGACAACAACTGTCTGGGGAACAGACAAAACATATCAGGCAAACATGTGGACAGTCTGTGGACAGCATGCCAGTGGAGAGGTATGTCAGAGACATATCACTGTCAGACATGAAGTCACTCACTAAATGCATGTCCACACAAACCCTGTCAACCTATCAACCCACCATGTGTATAACAGCACCAATGATGACATAGAATCTGTTCACAATTCTGGAGATATGTCCCCTATGTTATTGTGCTGTCTCCAGATGTCCTGTCCTGTGAAGTATTCCCACCTACTGTCTGTAAATCTGTAGCCCACCACCTTTGGAATGTCCCTCACACAGGCACGTAATAGGGCCAAGGCCCACATGACGGATGTCCCATTTGTTGGAGCTAGAAGCAGTGCCCAGGCCCACAGCACAAAAGTATGTGGGCACCTACATAGTTGTATGGCCTTAGCAATACTTGATATCTGCACATCTGCACAGAGGACAGACAGGAAGTGGACAGAAAATATGTTATGCATTAGGATGAATGTCCTGAAGGATAGAAGTCTGAAAGTGAAATGTATCAAACCAAAAAAGATACACAAGATAGATCCAGTGCAAGGCTCAAACCAAAATGTCAAAACACACAAAACGAGCCAGCACAAAGGTTTAGGCAAGCAGAAAACTACTTTATTGTGGCATGTTGAAGAACAAAATCAAAAAACAGAAGAACTGCAAACCGGTTTCGGCCAATGTAATGGCCTTCTTCAGAGCAGAAAGAAAAAGTTAAAATGATGCATACTGATGTTCCTTATATACTGAGAGATTTAAAGGGATATGTGACCAAAAAAGAAAATTTTTTAATATATAAACAATTCTTAAAAACTAAAACTAGTGACAAAAATGAATATAATAATATTACATTAATAATGATCACATTAATCCCCAGCAAAATAGGGAAAATAAGCTCAGTTCAAACCCAAAAATACAGCAATAGATGTATAGATATATAGTATCCACATGCAGCTTTATCCACATTCATTTAACCCAGGTTTGAACAAAGCACCCAGTTTCGTGATCTATAATGCTTCCATGTTATTGAGGTTTTCATGCCAGCCTGCCTTGGTCAACCTCGGCAGCTGAATCCTATCAATGATAGTAAATTGAAATTGGGCAGTTTGGTGAATCAAAGTATGCTTGTATAGGGCATTTGTTAATTTTTTAGTTCTGACAGCACTGAGATGCTCACTTATGCGAAATCTTAATGGACGAGAGGTTTGGCCGACATAAAATGAAGTACATGTATAGGTGGCCAAATATACCACCCAATCAGAGCTACAATTACCAAAGATCCTAATGTTGAAAACTCGTGAAGTGTTGGCACTTGAGAATTCCTTCATTTTGCTCATATACCTGCATGCACTGCAGTGACTACAGGGAAAGGAACCAATGAGTGGATCCCCAAACAAAGTCATTTGTGTGGTTGTGGTAGAGTGAAATTTTTTATAATGTGTGAAGTGTGAATTAAATGTCCTACCCCTACAGTATGAAAAAGAACATGTCTCAGGTAATATTTCAGATAAAGACTCATGTGCTCTCAAAATACCCCAATGATTATCAACAATATTTCTAAATGAAAGGATATTATTACCATAGGTAACCGTGAATCTGATAGGTTGTGCTTGGGAATGAGTAACCACCTCTTGTTCATGTTTGTATGTTAATAATTGGGACCGTGGCATATGTCTGACCTCCTGGATGGTTTTATGAAGTCGACATTTGTTATATCCCCTCTGAATAAACCTATCACAAAGGTCTTGTTCGCATTCTGCATGAGATTTAGTAGAGGAACAAATACGTTTCATACATATAAATTGTGACTTGGGGATGTTGCTGATGATGTGGCGGGGATGATTACTAGAGGCATGTAAAAGAGAATTATACTGTGGAAACTTTCTGTGTACACTCATTGCTAGAGTGTGATCATGTTGTCTGGTAATCTTGACATCCAAGAAAACAATTTCATGATACTGAGTCTCCAAAGTGAAGCCCCCATGGCTGTTCCCATGGTTTGCCAATATATCTGACCATCAAAGAAAAAGACATTTGTAGTTAGTACATATTCAGTCATATTGATGAGAAAATTATTAAATCCAGTAGAATAGAGCTTGGATTCCTCTAGCCAAAATGCTATTGCTGATAACCCAGCCTGGTGTGGGATACTAGTATATAAAGAGGCGACATCCAGTGTGCAGAGCCACCAATCTGATTCCAACTGAGTATCATGAAGAATGTTCAGAAATTCAGTTGTGTCCTTAAGCCTGGACCTCACCATAGACAATAATGGTTTGAGATAATATGTAAGAAAAACAGACAGGGGCTCGGTTAAAGAGCCCCTGCCAGAAACAATAGGTCGGCCCAGAGGACACGTAGGATGTTTATGTATTTTGGGCAACAAATACAAATATTGGGGAATAGGATTGGTGACTTTAAGCTGTTTGCTGTGCGTTGGTCTATGATCCCTTCTTCAGTGGCCATATCCAGGAAGGAGTCAATTAATGATTTGAAATTAGGTGTCGGGTCTATAACCATATGCATGTAAAACCTAGCATCAAAGTTTAAGCCAAAAGCTTCCAAATTATCTTTGTCCTCTGCTAGCCCCTGCAATATCCCTATGAGTTGGCACCTATATTATTGGTTAGCGGCTGAGACGAATGTCGGCTGCCAGTGTGATTTATAATAGTTATTTAAATTAATATAGTGGTTGCCTGCTATATTCTGGTACCGAAGCTGTTTAGGCCTTTTTTGAGTTAACACTCTATTTTTTGGTATGAACCTATGTGACCCTGAATAAAAAGCATTTGCACATTTTTGTTATAATAATATACAGATTGAATTCAAACATATTTATCCATTTGAGGGTATTTTTGCCTATATAGATTTCATTGTGTTTATCCAATTTGGATGTGGCTTCTTATTCTGACATTTAAGACATATCCTCTGTTATTGTCCCTTTAGATCTGTTAATTTTTGCTATATGAACAATAACATGGACCTCAGAGGGATATTGCAGGGGCTAGCAGCGGACAAAGATAATTTGGAAGCTTTTGGCTTAAACTTTGCGGATTCTGGGAACCCCAGTATACAGGCAGGGGATATCAAATATATATGTGGCAATCTGTTCCACAAAATAACTAAAAACATGAGGGCCCTAAGAGCCTATGTTTGGCACTTGAAGCTCTTTAAAGCTTACAAACTTAAAAATATAACCCCTCGGGGACTCAGAATTCGAACTCAACCGTTAGTTAGTTTGGTTGATGAACAATTAACCAAAGATTGGGCTAAGACCCAACATGATGCATCCATGTTATTTGTAGATACATTAGTTTCATACTATGAACGTATGGTGGAGCAACAGACAACTGAGGTATACAATAATTGTATGGAAGCTCAAGCTTTTGAACATGAGGAGTTTTATTCTAATCATGTCAGGGAATTAGCTAAGGAACTTGCCAATTTGGAGACACAGTTACTTAAAAAGAAAACACAGAAGTTTCAGCGTGATCTGACTGATTATGAAAAGGGTAAACCATTCATGGTTCAGAGAAATGTAAGATTTTTTGATACATCCAGTAGAATAAATAAGAAAAAGAGGCTGAGATCAATATTGAAGAAAAATACTTTCTCTACTAGTAGTGTTACAGATGAGGATACATCCTCAGCCACTGATCCTGAATGCCCTTCCAATCAGGGGTCCCCAGTAGCCAAACGTAAACCTTCAGCAGACCCTTTAGATATAGGAAATGGAGGGGGGTTGGAAACATAGGGGAAGGGGCTTACAGTTTGCAACAGCTACTACAGAAGATAGTCAAATAATTGATAATGTGCACAATATATCTTCCTTTGAATTATCCTCTGACCAAAATAAAGTTCTTAACAAGGGTTTGAATTTTGTGCCTTCCTCTTTTGTTTCGGAACAGACTTTTGTTAATGAATTAAATGAATTTTGTCGATTGATTAATCTAAAAATATTTTTTGCAGATTGTGATCTCTCTCAAAGTTCATCTGGTTTTCATTTTGGGAAATCGACATTCCAACCACCCATGGATAAGCATGTGGCCATATTCAGGGAGTGTGTGCTCAAAGATCTACATTTTTCACCCGGATATCAGCCTACCAAATATAATTTGACCCCTTTGGAGTGCAAGGGGTTACAGGAACTCAGTTCCAATCATGACATCATCATTTTGCCAGCAGACAAAGGGGGTGGTATTGTGGTTATGGATCGGGTTATGTATATTGTCGAAGCTTACAAACAGTTATCTGATGCTAGGTTTTATATGCATATGGTTATAGACCCGACGCCTAATTTCTAATCATTAATTGACTCCTTCCTGTATATGGCTACTGAAGAAGGGATCATAGACTAACGCACATGTAAATAGCTTAAGGTCACCAATCCTATTCCCCAATATTTGTATTTGTTGCCCAAAATACATAAACATCCTACGTGTCCTCCGGGCCGACCTTTTGTTTCTGGCAGGGGCTCTTTAACCGTGCCCCTGTCTGTTTTTCTTACATATTATCTCAAACCATTATTGTCTATGGTCAGGTCCAGGCTTAAGGACACAACTGCATTTCTGAACATTCTTCATGATACTCAGTTGGAATCGGATTGGTGGCTCTGCACACCGGATGTCACCTCTTTATATACTAGTATCCCACACCAGGCTGGGTTATCAGCAATAGCATTTTGGCTAGAGGAATCCAAGCTCTATTCTACTGGATTTAATAATTTTCTTATCAATATGACTGAATATGTACTAACTAAAAATGTCTTTTTCTTTGATGGTCAGATATATTGGCAAACCAGGGGAACAGCCATGGGGGCTTCGTTTGCCCCGATATATGCTGACCTATTCATGGGTTATTTTGAAAAAATCTACATCTATGATATTGGTAACAACAAATTTCTGGCAGAACTAGATATTTGGAGGAGATACCTGGATGATTGTTGGATGGTGTGGCGGGGAGATATACTTTTGGCTAAAGAGTTTGTTCAATATTTGAACAATAATGCATGGGGTATTAAGTTCACTTTGGAGACTCAATATCATGAAATTGTTTTCTTGGATGTCAAGGTTGCCAGACAACATGATCACACTCTGGCGACGAGTGTACACAGAAAGTTTCCACAGTATAGTTCTCTTTTACATGCCTCTAGTAATCATCCCCGCCACATCATCAGCAACATCCCCAAGTCACAATTTATACGTATGAAACATATTTGTTCCTCTACTAAATCTCATGCAGAATGTGAACAAGACCTTTGTGATAGGTTTATTCAGAGGGGGATATAACAGATGTCGACTTCATAAAACCATCCAGGAGGTCAGACATATGCCACGGTCCCAATTATTAACATACAAACATGAACAAGAGGCGGTTACTCATTCCCAAGCACAACCTATCAGATTCACGGTTACCTATGGTAATAATACCCCTTCATTTAGAAATATTGTTGATAATCATTGGGGTATTTTGAGAGCACATGAGTCTTTATCTGAAATATTACCTGAGACATGCTCTTTTTCATACCGTAGGGGTAGGACATTGAATTCACACTTCACACATTATAAAACATTTCACTCTACCACAACTACACAAATGACTTTGTTTGGGGATCCACTCATTGGTTGCTTTCCCTGGGGTCACTGCAGTGCATGCAGGTATATGAGCAAAATGAAGGAATTCTCAAGTGCCAACACTTCACTTGTTTTCAACATTAGGATCTTTGGTAATTGTAGCACTGATTGGGTGGTATATTTGGCCATCTGTACATGTACTTCATTTTATGTCGGCCAAACCTCTCGTCCATTAAGATTTCGCATAAGTGAGCATCTCAGTGCTATCAGAACTAAAAAATTAACAAATGCCCTATACAAGCATACTTTGATTCACCAGACTGCCCAATTTCAATTTACTATCATTGATAGGATTCAGCTGCCGAGGTTGACCAAGGCAGGCTGGCATGAAAAACTCAATAACATGGAAGCATTATGGATCACGAAACTGGGTGCTTTGTTCAAACCTGGGTTAAATGAATGTGGATAAAGCTGTATGTGGATACTATATATCTATACATCTATTGCTGTATTTTTGGGTTTGAACTGAGCTTATTTTCCCTATTTTGCTGGGGATTAATGTGATCAATATTAATGTAATATTATTATATTCATTTTTGTCACTATTTTTAGTTTTTAAGAATTGTTTATATATAAAAAAAAATTTTCTTTTTTGGTCACATATCCCTTTAAATCTCTGAGTATATAAGGAACATCAGTATGCATCATTTTAACTTTTTCTTTCTGCACTGAAGAAGGCCATTACATTGGCCGAAACCGGTTTGCAGTTCTTCTGTTTTTTTATTTTGTTTTCCAACATGCCACAATAAAGTAGTTTTCTGCTTGCCTAAACCTTTGTGCTGGCTCGTTTTGTGTGTTTTGAAAGTGAAATGTATGCCATTACTTCATGACAGCAGTCCTCAATGACATGGGCAAAAAACATAGTACTCTACAGTTAATATAATAATATCATATTAATATCCAATAGGTGATACATAAAAACATACAGCTGAAACACCAAGAACAAGATAGCATAGTACTCAGAGTCCCAGCTCTGCATGCAGAGATGCATGGTTGGAGTACTACAATAGGTAATCTACTTTTACATGGAAAAGCAGTGTCAACAGTACTAATTTCATAATACAATATGTGTGGAATCATATTCGGCAACCAGTGTACTCTAGCTGATGTAACATGCAAGTGTGAGTGCATATAACATGTGATACTACCCATGTATAAAAAATAATAAATAAAACAACATGTGATACTACCCATGTATACCCAAGTGTCCTGTGCAGTATAGCCACACACCTTGCTACTGTAGTGAGAGCACATAAAAGCATGTTATGTACAGGACATTAAATAAACTTATTACATGATGTCATTACTCTGCTATGTTATGAGACTGGAATGTGAGCAATGGTTACCAGGGCAGAGCTATGCTTAGCAGGTTTACACATTGCTTAAATGTGAATGATAACCAGTAGTTACCCCTGCTAAGCATATTTGTACACTAGTAAGCATTGGTAAGCGAAGCCTACACAGTTTAAGCGCCTATTGGTTTAACCGTGTTTTAGTGCTGCTTAGCGCCATACAAACCTGTGCAAACCCACTTACAACTGCTTAAAAGTGCCTTAATCACTCTGTATCCAGCAGCCCAGCTTTTGCCCAGCAACAAAATAATCAGCTGTGCTCAGTCTTGAGCCCGGGGTGCTATACACCATAGTCACATGCAATTTACCAATAGGCCATCTTAGCTGTGAAATATCAGGATGTTTTTTACACATATCATGCAGCGCAGTCAGTTTACAATAGGAAAGACACACTGTGTAATGAGGAAATATTATTATCTACAAATATATACATGAAAAAAGATTTGCATATATAGAGGTATAGACAGATATGTTTGGAAATACATATATATGTATAACAATATATAGCTATATAACCAAGAAATACTGACACATGTATATATATATATATATATATATATATATATATATATATATATATATATATATATATATATATATATATATATATATACATACATGTCTCTAAATGCCCATACAAACATATGCTGCTAATAGACCTTCCATAACTGGGGCAGGATGCACAGTTGGATACAAAAGGACCCATGACACTCACATCTGCCCCCCAGTCCATATAATAAATGAACAGTATGCTGCTACAAAATCATGATAGGCCATACACAATGGTCAGACATATACAGTGACCTCTTAGCAAAATAACTACGAGTGAAGATAGTAAACAAAAATACAGCCTGTAATTTACACAAGCTCATTTTACTTTGATGTCTTTTCCAAAGCCTTCAAGGAGTAACACATTACAAGAAATACTCGTCTTAATTAGAAGATGCAATTAACACCTAAGTAGATTTAAATACACAGCCTCCAATTACAATCCTCATTCAACTCCCTAGGGAATAAATTATCATATTTAAAAACATACATTGATTCTGTACATAACAATTGTTCTTTTATGACTGTTTGATCAAACTGAGAAACAGACTTTTTCCAAAGCAGTACCTTGTAACCCACTACACTTAATTACATGTATATACACCGTCTCCAATTACACAGCTCATTTAACCCCCTAAGGAATAATGTATCACATTTAACAATTTAAACTGATTTTATACATATGTCAAATGTTCTTTCATGACTACTACTCCCATTGTGAGAATTATTAAAATGTATAGCCATAGAACTGTCTTCTTTCATCAGTAGTATGTCTCACATGTTCTAACAGCCTTGTTTTAAAACACTTGTTACTCTCCACCACATAAAACATGTTACCAACTTCTTGAATGTACAGAGTCACTCATGTTGTCTACCCTTTTCCCTCAGCAGGAATGACAGAACAAAATTATGGTAGACCCTGACTGTCAACCTCCTACTGTATGGCATCTGTACAAAGCCTGACATAATTTGGGACAGAGGCCCTAAAACATGGCCATACTTGAAATATTGCTGTTATACACTGAGAAAATTGCTAGTGTTACAGGATTTGTTATAACAGATAATTTCTGAGGGATATAAAGTCTGAAACACAAATGGATGTTAGCATTTACTGATTGCAACCACCAGAGTATGCTACTGATTTGCCAAGAACATCTGTCTGGGAAACAGACCTAACATAAACAGGCAAACCTCTGGCCATTATGTGGACAGCCCTACAGTTGAGAGCTATGCAGACACATAACTTTGTCAGACTGAAACCCATGCAGAAGTAGCATGTTCAGACACACTCTGTTAAACAAGCATTATTCAAAACATATAACAGCAATACTCACATTCTGCCCCTAAGTCTTGAATCTACTCCACCATTTAGTTGGCTTGTCTCCACAGGTCTTGTTCTAAGAGGTATTAGCTCACACACTTCCAGGATGTCTTCCTCACAGGTAAGGGAAAGGGCCAACGCCCACATGGAGTACTTAATTATAGGGAGTGTGTTGCCATGACATTGGCTATTGGAATAACTGCACAGCTGCTCTGAGTGCAATCAGCAACTGGGGAACACCAATTTGTGCTCAGGCCATCACATTGTCAGGAGCATTACCTACAAAAGACAAGCTGCCATCTATGCAAACCACCTCTGCTATAGACAGTCAATCAGTGCAAAGCTGAAGTAGTGTGAGAAATAAAAAAAAGGATATATCTGTGAAAATTCAAGAAGAATGAAAAAGGTATGTGAAACAAGTAAGCATTTCATTGAATGCAGTGGCTGGTATGTAATAATGGAAAATACGAGTTTGAAAGCATATGTCTCAACAAGACTTGCTCTACTGATATACTGCTGAACAGTACTGATGGCCAGAGCATGTGGCTCTGTCTGTAGTGACTAGGCCAGCTACTGGGATTTTGTACATATCCATATGTTACCTGTGCATATAACTATGATACACATTTTGTCTTGTAAATATAAGACAACTATACAGAGCATGTCCAGAGTAAAGTACTGCTGCAAATGTGTGTGTTGCACAGATGTTATGTACTGAGCTCATACCATTCAACTGTCCAGTGTTCTGCACACTGACCATATGTGTGCTTCATATTTGTAGTCATTTACTCATAGAGTTGTGTTATGCCTGTCAAGTCCTTGCCAAATCTATGAAGACTGACATTACAAGATCCCATTTCATTGTCCTCTGGCTTTTCCCATTTGGGATTGCCACAGTGGATCATCTATTGCCATTTCTGCCTGTCCTCTGAATCTTGCTCTCACACACCAAACACCTGCATGTCCTCTCTCACCACATCCATAAACCTTATCTGAGGGCTTCCTCTCTTCCTCTTACCTGGCAGCTACATCCTTTCCATCCTTTTCATAATATCCTCAGCACCCCTCCTCAGCACATGTCTAAACTGATGTAATGCTGCCTCTCCAACATTGTCTCATATCCGTCCAACATGGCCTGAGCCTGTCATATACACATTGCTAAACCTGTGCACCCGTGTCACACCCAGTGCAAATCATAACATCTGTAACTCTGTCATGTGCAGCTCTGACTCCTGCCTTTTTGTCAATGCCACTATCTCTGACCCATATAATATAGGTGGTCTCACTACCGTCTTGTAGACCTTACATGTTTACTGGTACTCATCTGTCACATATCACTCCTAACACTCTTCTCCACCCTCTCCATCCTGCCTGTACTCTCTTCTTCACTTATCCTCCATAGTCCTCATTACTCTGAAATGGTGATCCCAAACATTTGAACACATCCACCTTTGCCAACTGTACCTCATGCATCCTCAACATTCCACTATCCTCTCTCTCATTCACACATAGATATTCTGTCCTAGTGCTGCTGACCTTCATTTCTCTTCTCTCTGGATCATATGTCCACCTCTCCAGGGTCTCCAAAAGCTGCCCTCTACTCTCAATACAGATGACAATGTCATCTGTAAACAACATAGTCAACAGGGAATCCTGTATGATCTTGTCTGTCAACCTGTCCTTAACCATTGCAAATCAGAAAGGGCTCACAGCTGATCCCTGATGTCATCCCACCTCCACCTTAAACACATCCATCAATCCCAATGCAGACCTCAATGCTGTTACACCACCCTTGTACATATCCTGCACCACTCTGACATATATCTCTTCCACTCATGACTTTATCATACACTACCACAACCCCTGTCTAGGCACCCTGTCATATGCTTTCTGTAAGTCTAGAGAGACATAGAGCAACTCTTATCCCTCCCAGTATTCCAATGGTAACAGTCTCAGAGCAAACGTCACATCAGTGGTGCCCTTTCCATGCATGAAACCATACTGTTGACCACTACTCCTCACCTCCCTGTGTAAACTAGCTTCCACTACTCTTACCCATAAATTCATGCTGGGACTGGTCAATGTTATCCCTCTGTAGTTATCACAGCTCTGTACATCAGCCTCATTCTTAAAACTTAACAAGCACTTTCTCACCACTCCTCATGCAACCTCACACTTCCTAAGATATCAGTAAACAGTCTGGCATACCACTGCCATTTCCCCTAAACAACCTCATACCTCCACAGGTGTGTTTAATGTGGACCAACAGGCTTGCCAGTATTCATCCTCTCCATAGCTATCCTTACATCCTCCTTGTTAAGCCATTGCATTTCCTGATTCACCATACCCACATCACCCAACCTTCTCTGTCTCATTCTATTCATTCATCTGCCTCTCAACATACACTGTCCATGTGCTCAACATACTCTCCTCGCTTGTGAGTACATATACCTCACCATCCTTTATCACCCTTATCTGCTGCACATCTTTCCTAGATCTGTGCATCTGTACAGCCAATCGGCACAATTCCTGTCATCTCTCCTTAATGTCCAACCTGTCATAGAACTCTTGATAAGCCCATCCTCAGCCTTTGCCACCTCTCTCTTTGTCATACACATCATCTCCTCATACTCCTGCCTACTTTCCTCATCTATATGACAATCCCACTCCTTCTTCCCCAACCTCTGTCTCTGTATACTGTCTAGTACTTCCTCAGTCCACCAACAGGTGTATTTGTACTGCTTCCCCCATCACATGTCTCCCCAAGCAGCCATCTAGCCTGTCTCCCTTACCAGCTCTGCTGTACTTAACCAGATATTTGATAGATTGTCATTGCCACCCAGTGCCTGTCTTAACTCTTCCCTCAACTCCACCTCACAAGCACACTTTTCCAGTTCACACCATTTGATCCTTGGTGCTGACCCCAAACTCCTCCCCATCTCAAACATTAACATCATCTCACATACCAACATTCTCCGCTGCCTAAATACACTTTAACCCTGTCACCACTTTACAGTCTCCAATTTCCTTCAAACTGGCTCTCCTACATTGGATATATTTTACCTGTGTGCATCTTACTCCATTCTTGTATGTCACCCTATGCCCCTCCCTCGTGTTATAGTATGTATTCACCACAGCCGTGTCCATCCTTTTTGCAACCTCCACTACCATTTCACCATCTCCACTCCTTTTAACACCATACATACCCATCAATTTCCAATCCCCTCTGTCCCCTTCACCAACATGCCCATTGACATCTGCTGCAATGACCAGTCTGTCACCCTTGGGTACAGTCATCACCACGTCGCCCAAGTGATGTTACATTTCTCTTTCTCATCCATCCCACAATCAACTTGCATAGCATATGCACTAACAACAGTCATCATTACACCATCAGCTTACATCTTCAGAAACATCACTCTATCAGACACTTACATCATCCTCCAAAACACTCTTGGCATACTGTTCCTTCAGCAGAAGCCCTACCCCTTCCACCTCCAATCCACACCTTGATAGCACAATTGTGACCTGCCAACCGTAAACACAGCCATGATGCCCTTCCATGTGGTCTATTGCACACACACACACACACACACACACACACACACACACACACACACACACACACAATATGTCAACCATCCCTTGGCCATCATATCAGCTAACCTGGTCCCTATGCCACTCATACTGCCAACATTAACCAATTCTTACCCTCAATACCACCCTCCTATCCTTTCCCCTCTCTTCCTGCCATATAACTGTTGGACATCCTCCAGGAGATGCCTGTCAGTGCAAAGGCTACTGTGCTATTGAATGACTCAAGTATGTTACAGCAATATTGAGACACTGTCACTGAGTTTGTTCCATTGCGCCCATGTATGCATGGCATCCTACAGATGTCCTGCTGTAACCAGTTGAGAGGGATGACTGTGCAGCAAGACTGTGAAGTTAGTGTGCCATACTGCATAGAACAGACATGTATGTGAGGTATTAGCTATGCATATGTCAGTATGAGAAGGTGCATGTGTCCACCTCATGAAAACAGACATGGCATGCAAAATGTCTGTTAAAACAGCTGTACATGTTGTACATGTGTGTAATCTTAGTTACTGTGCACCCAAAAGAGTGACATTTCTACAGCTACTGGTTGTTGCATTGCCCTGATACAGCCATGGTTAGTACAGTAAGCATGATTATCATGACTAAATTGGAGAGGTGTCCAACTGTGTTATGACTTTGTGGCCATGTCCATTACAAGCAACTGATTGAACACATACATGGCTGTATGGACTCAGCAATACCTTACTTGTCATACCTGTCTCATGCTTGTAGATACTGTAGCATTACACAAACCACAGACTTGGTCCCTATAGTGGCTGTACAGGGCAAAGTAGGGGCAGGAAACAACCTGGCATCAAGTCAGCCATTGTTTGAGCAAGCATATAAGGTCACAGGTGGATTACTATAAGGCCAACTATGAGTAAAAATTGGAGACATCCACCAGGGACAAGCACAAGGCCATCTTCCCATATGTCTGCAATCTCGGAGGCAACATACCAGTCCAACCTGTAATGGTGGCCAATCAGATCACATACACACACAACATAACTACAGGCAACGTGATGCAGATAGTGTTAGGGCAAACATCCCCCCGGCTCAGCATCACTATAGGTGGATATGTACTGTACTCACACCCCTCTCCTCATCACCAGTGAGCAGGTACATATTGCCTACTGAAAGGCAACAAATGTAAGTATCCATGGGATGTCATATCATCCCTGTCTGGATCCTACATGAACTCAGGCACGTGCTCCCAGCTGCATTACACGCTGTAGTCACACCAAGCCACAGCACCATCCACACACCATTCGCATGGAAGATGGCTAATGTCATTCATTTACACTGACCTGAATGAGGAATGACGGATTATGCAAACAACTTGCCCTCACTGCGGGCAATATGACTCATCAGGACCAGGAGTGCAATGCAAGCTGATACTGTGCTGATAGATTACAGAGGTATGGTGTGGTTGTGATTGGTGGCTACTGGTATGGTTGTGAGTGTTGGCTACCAGTATTCAAGGTACATGTGCAGGTATTGGACATACTGTTGCCAGATGTATGGGGTCCTGTGATGTGTTTCCCTGTTAGTGTCTACCAGGTGCAATGTCACATCACCGGCAGGAGACCTTTTCACCAGAAACTATAATACAGAAACACACAGTACTTCTGGGCCAAAGCCAGCAACATCTGCGGGAGAGGACCACCCTGTGGGATGACCCTGTCCACATGGTAAATTAGGTGGCCCTGTACACACGTACATATGAGCAGGTAAGGCATCATGCCACCAACCTCATATGCCATGCCTGGCAAAGGGTTGTTACCATAGCCAGGGACCCCACAACCACAGGTGGGAGCCCAGCCATGCAGCCCCCACTGACACCAAATGAGGTGCTCCTTGCCAAGCTTGGGCCACCCATCACAGTACAACAACAGGGTACAAAGCCCACTTGCTGGAGGTGGGTGGCACACACACAATGGGCAGGAAGTGTGCAGCTAAGGTCCCACTGGGGATTAGTAGACTACTGTATGAGACATACTTGTATCTGTACAGTATCTACAAGCATGGGCAAGGTCATATTGCAGATGTGAATGAGGATTTCTAATGCACAGAAGTGCAAATCTATTATGAAGGACAACAAAATGTGTAGTATTGGGTGTTGTACTGTACATGTGCAGACATGCTGCATCCATCCTTTTCTAGGGGCACATGTGGGTCTGCTGACAATACTTCTCTCCCACATCTACATAGGTCACTCTGGTCTGCATATGGGGCAGCAGCCTGAAGCTGGTGGGTATGGAATTGTTCAGTTGTGCTTCGGCAATAACCCAGGCATGTGGAGGGTATGCACATTATCATGCACACAACTATGACTAATAGCCATATTGCTTTATGTGCATGTTCACTTGTGGTGGGGCTAATTGTATTACATCACAGTGGTCACCACAGGGGCCTATCTGAAGAAAATGTAACATTCCTGTAGCATTCCTCAAAACCTGTCAGTGCAAGATGTCTGGACAGATACCAGCAAAATGTGTTGCACAAACTGACTAAGGTAGGGGCATGTGTGAAACATTACTGCTATACAGTGGATATAAAGTGCATACACACACCTGTTAAGATGCCATTTGTTTTTGAAATATACTGATTGAGACCACAATATATCAGTCCACACCTTTCCCAACCTTTAATGTGACCCATAAAATGAAAAATTCACTTGTAAAACCAAGCATCTGGACTCATGTATTGCACCTACAAGCCTGGACAAGTGTGAGGGTAGCAGACATTGTATCAGTATGCTGTTTCAGTCACGTATGATACCTGATGCTGCCATATGTGTCCGTACACTCACTGTGGCCTATTTGGCAACTATATCACATACATGGGCATTGTTAAGGCAGACAGAGTACTAATAGGTTCCAAACATCGGCATGTTCCAGATACATGTGTACAGAGGACTGGTATAGCCTGTACAATGGTTTCACATGCTGCATGTGAGACAGATGCCATTACCACACTATATAAAGTAATTGCATCAGGAGGTGTTCACCTGCCATGTATGGTACACACATCAAAATGGTAAATGGTATCAGCCACACACACACACACACACACACACACACACACACACACACACACACACACACACACACACACACACACACCAGTATTCAGATTAGAAGTCTTACCTGCCTATTTATGTCTACTATAGTGTTATGCAGTTATCAGACATGACACAGAGCTTACACAATTTCACCTCGTCCAAAGGTACTTGTAAGGTGAATGACATCAACAGGACTACTACATTAGGATGAGTATGGTGTTACGCAACTTGAAATGGTATAGCCTTCACAGTACATGATTCTCACACAAACACACACACAGTTGTCTGCATTGAGGTTAGAATGCCTGCTTATCTAGTTATTTGTATTATGGTATTACACAGTTAGCAGAAATGCCACACAGCTTACACAATTTCACCTTGTCCAAAGGTACTTCTAAGGTGAATGACAACAGCAGTAGCAAAGTAGACTGGGGAAGTGGAATGCGTGGAACACACACACACACACACACACACACACACACACACACACACACACACACACACACACACACACACACACACACACACTCACACACACACACACACACACACACACACACACACACACACACACACACACACACACACACACACACACACACACTATTGTGATGAGAACTCCTGCCTATCTAGTTATTTCTACTATAGTGTTACGTAGCTATCAGATGAGCCACAGAGCTTATACAATTTCACCTCATCCAAAAGTACTTCTAAGGTGATTGACATCAACAGGACTTCTAAATTGGAGTGAGGGGAAGTGTAAAGGGTGGTACACAAGTCAAAAATGGTATAACCCATAATTCTCTCATACACACACACACACACACACACACACACACACACACACAGTTGCCAGTGTTGGGATAAGAACTTCTGCCTATCTACCTATATTTATGCCTTCAGTTCCTACCACAAATCTTGCTAGTTCTTTCTGATTTGCACTTGAAATAGCATTATAGCTTTACACTTCAACAGGTTTTTGCATCAATAAATGCATCACACCTGGGAGCCATCAGCAGTACTCATTCATCACGGAATTAGCACCAGTACTTGCAACTTATGACCACCCCTCCTGGCATGATTGGAGTGCAATTTTCTGTGCTTTCATCCATTAACCTGGTGCAATTGTCCAGTCTGAGGCATTTTTGAAACTGCCTCATGTACACAGACAACACTCTCCTCTAAACTCCAAACACTCAAACCAGTGAGAGTTACACCTAGATCACCAAATGTGGAACTATGCACTCTCCAGCAAAGACTGGACTAGCTGGTCAAGAGGACAAGAGGATGAGATCAACACCTGTACCACACCATGTGGACCACATAGCTCACCACAACACCAACTATGACAGCCCTGACATATACTGAAAAGCCACACACTCACCTTCACAGAGGCACTCAAGGGACATTTACACAAACAGCACAGATCAGCAAGACAGACATCCACTCAGACACCATGACATAGCACATGCCAAAGGACAAATATGTTTCCTACACAGTATGCCCCTCAACCTAAGCTCCTAAGGCTGACCATCTTGCACAATACAGTGATCTTGGGTGACTCAGTACTGCAGTACACAGATGTCCCACTCACTATGTTGATTATGGAGGAGGTAACAGCCAACTGTCTATCATGTGCCAGCATCCAACACATGACACATGACACACCCAGTCAGGCCACTCTACAACAGCTACAAGTATCACTCTGTCATCATCCATGTGGGTGTGAATGACCTGAGACACATCTTCCTAGGTTACATGACAAGAGACATGGTTGAACACTCAGATTATGTGGTCCAGGCAGGTGTGACAGTAGCCCTGGGCAGTATACTGGCATCACACAGAATGATGCTGCAGTACTATCCACATATAATTGACTGCAGCATTGGCTTATGTGTTGTGTGTCATTCTCAGGGGATCTAGTATCTCTCTGCTTGGGATAACATGATTGACAGACCTCAATGCCTTGCCAGAGATGTCCTAAATCTGTCAGCCCTGGGTTTCCAGGTACAGGGTAAGTATCTTGCCACTCCTATAGTGTCTTATAAGGCAGTGTTTCAAATCAAATTACCACCGTAACAGCTAGACATGTATGCAATCTGAGGATCATGCTGCTCAACAGTAGACATCTAACTGTTAAGATGCAGTCACTCAAAGCACTCCTCAGAGTGGAGGACATTGACATTTGTATGTAACGGAGAGGTGGTTTGCAGCAGCAGATAGCAGCCCTGCACTAACAGGCTATGATGCATTCCACAGCTGTCAGCACCAAAACATGGACCACACCTCCACAGGTGGTGTTGTCTCCATATTCATAATGGATCTGTACAGCTCCAGATTAGTATCCCAGCATAAAGCATTGAAGATACTTCCTGTAAAACAGACTTTGGGGAATAGTGTAATCCACACCATAGCCTGCTATTAGTCCCCAGCTATGTCCCTAGACTGTCACTGCACATTTCTCAACACCCTGATGTCTATGAAGGTCCAACCCCAGACTGTCATAGTAGGAGACTTCAACTACCCCTCCATCACCTGGGGAAAGTAGCCAAGCACCAGTACACAGGCCCAACGCTTCATGGAATTCATCAGTTCAAATGGCCTGGACCAGCTCAAATTGACCCCCAGAGGATTCAACAACCTTGACCTGTATTGATTACTTACATATGGGACTGTTGCTCGACCACAGTTGTTAATCCCCACATGGTCAGATCCAAACAGGATGTAATCAACATGGAGCTCAACATCTCACTCACACCCCCCACAAAGGTAACCACCTTGCAAAACCTCTCCAATGCTGACATTGCAGTCATAAAAACAGGGGTGGATGACTTCACTGCACCATGCCAATGGGAAATAGCTGCATGACTGTTGCATCATCCACATATGCACTGCACAAACATGTACATGGATGCATGCTACTAGCCATAGCCAACAGAACACAGACACTGTTCTCCAAACACTGGATGCCATTGTGATGGTCCCCTGCCATTACTAAAGTGTACAACAGAAGGAGGACACTGTTGCAGAAAATGGTGGTGTCTCACGACTGGTGAATCCCCTTATTAGCCTCAAATGCAACTTGGGGTCCCTCATCAAATCAGCTACAGGTAGCTATGAAGGCAGATTTGCAGCAGACACTGACAACAATCACAAAAGCCTTTGATATTTACATCAATGACCTCCACAGCAATAACCACAAGTACTGTGAGTTACTGCACAATGCTGACTCCTATCCGGACACAACAGATACTGGCCACAGTCTTGCCAACACAGTCAATGCCAGCTTTACCCCCTCTCTCCCCCCAAGAGGACAATCACAATGGCAGATGAATGGCAGGCACCCAGCATTACTGCAGACCAGGTTAGACCTGCATTGTCCACAGGCAAGGATACAGCTTCCAATGGATCCCAACATATCCATGGCTGTGTTCTACATGACATACAAGGAGACCTGGCACCACATCTGTGTGCCATGGTCAGTCACAGCCTCACCTCAAACTTTGCCCTTCCAAAATGGCACACTGCTACAGTCATCCCTCTCCATAAAGTGCTAGCATCTACAGACCTTGGGGATTATTGGGCCCTTAGCCTGATAAATCTACTATGTACAGGTTTGGGTGAATCATTAGGGACCTGATTGACTAAGATATGGATGATCTCCTAACTCTAGACCCCACACAGTTTGGCTTTGTGAATGGCAGATCATGCCTGCTCAACCTGGTTGATGTCTTTGGGTGAGTCACCAGGGTTGTGTATGACAGTAAGGCACTACATACAGCCTAGCTCAGTCTGGTTAAGGCTTCTGATACCATTCCTCAGTCGGGGATTATTGGTAAACCCAACAAATTAGGCATTAACCCCTATATCAGTGGGTGGTTTGCAAATTCGTTCACAGAACACACAGTGTGACAGTGGCAAACTCCAAGTCAGAATAGCCAGCAGTCGCGAGTGAGGTCCTACAGGGATCAGTACTGGATAGTGTCCTGTCCAGCATTTACTTGTCAGGAGTCCAGCCCAACACAGAGGGACCCTGGCTGACCAAGTTCACAGAGGACTGCAAGCTGGGAGCTATCATGAACTCCACAAGTGATGCAGACATCCTACAGAAAGGCCTCACTGAGACCAATTAGTGGTGTGGAAACCATGTCCAGAAGCTTAACACCACAAAATCCATCATCATCCCCTTTGGTAAAACACTCAGTTCCCAGTAAGTTCCACATCAATGGGAGCCCAATGAACACTGTAGGCATTATAAGAGATCTAGGGACACAGGCTGACAGCAACTTGTCCTTCAAACACCACATTGCCAATGTGGTCAGGAAGTCCTTCTATATGGCACATTACATTACCAAGGATTTTGCATCCAGGAAGACTGAGATAATGATCTCTGTCTACTATCCCCTCATTAGATCACTCCCCAAGTATTATGGCTCATTTGGCATGTACCTCACTAGACACCTGTTTCAACTGGGGAAGCCACAGAAGCACCTCACAAAGGGGTTCCTAGGTATTAAGCACACATCCTGCAGACAGACTCAGCAGGCCAAAGCTATTCTTTGTGTCATATAATCTAATTAGCAGCTATCTGTGCTTGACTTACTAATCATGTCTGACCCAGCTGGTTTAAAAATGCTACATATAAATACATCCACACCACACACTGTAGAGACCTTTACCTCAGTACCACAATCACCACAACATGCTGGTGGGACAGGTCCCTCACCAAGAGACTGCACATGCCCTGGAATACACTTCCCATACATGTCAGGCAGAGCACCTAGCTGGCCCTATTCCAGAGAAATCTTGATGAGTGGATGGGTAATAGATAGTTCAACCCAAGGATCACTGCAGTGGCTATACTTGATACAGGCACTGGGATGTGACATTGGGTGGCACAATGGCAGAGTCCTTCTATATGCTAGGCTTGTTAAGGCTCCTGGGCCATTACCTACTACACACTTGCGAACATATAAAAGGAATGACATCAGCAGGACTGATATAGTAGTGCAGTGGGTGTTTAACTTATCAAAATGCTTTGTCCTCCAAACAGACACACATACACACACTTGCCATATGTGAGAGTAGAACCACCACCTAACTAATGATTTGTACCATACTGTTATACAGACACCACACACACTACAGAGCTTACTGGGCAAAGAGTTGGCCAAAGGTGCTGATATCGGGAATGACATCTGTAGGACTGATAAAGTAGGGCAGTGGGTGGGAAACATGTCAAAATACTTCTACTTACAAGCATACATACCAACACACATTTGCCAGATACAAGAGTAGAACCCCTGCCAAACTAGTCATTTGGACTATAGTTTCAAGCATTTATCACATGCACTACTGAGCTTAGAGGGCTGACAGCTGGCCAAGGTTGCTGATAAGGGACTGACATCATCTGGCTTGGTAAGGTGGGGCACTGTGAAGTGTCGTGAGTGGGAATGGCATAAAACTGTTTCACCTGTAAACACACAACTCCCTCAGCCCTGTACACACAACTATCAGACACACACACACACACACACACACACACACACACACACACACACACACACACACACACACACACACACACACACACACACACACTTCTTTATTTCCCAGGACTGAGATTAGAACTCCTACCTAACTAGCTATTTGTATTATCATGTTATGCAGTTATCACATGCACCACAGAGCTTATGGGGATGAGGTTTGATGGAAGGCACTTCTAAGATGACTGATATCTGCAGGACCGGTAAAGTAGGGAAAGGGGAGGTGTACTGGATTTGAATGAACCAAAAAGCATTTAGTTGTGAACACACCCACACAAAGGCACTCTTACATTTGCCAGGACTGAGATTAGAACTCCTACCTAACTAGTTATTTGTACTATAGTGGTATGCAGTTATCACATGTGCCACAGAACTTATGGTGCTTTAACAAAAGTGACTTCTATTGTGACAGACATGTTCAAGATTGCTAAGGTGGGGCAATGGAAAGTGCATTAGGTGGGGGAGGCCTGTTCATTCCTAGATCCTACTGACATTTCTCTAAGTGTATGAGCATGCCCAGTGTGTTCTTCTATAGTGCATGTGGGACACCATTCCAGGGATTGTTGTACTCCAGTCCGGTTTGTTTTGTACTATGGCCATACCTCTCAACCTGTTAGTTCAGAATATCTGGAGAGAGCCTATCAAAATGTGGGGACAATGGGCCATACAATGATTCTGACAATTTATTTCAGTAATGTATGGGTTGCAAGGGTTACAGGGCTGGTTTTAGCAGACATCTGTCATACATGCCATTTGACACTGTCATGTACTGTTTCAGTACCTGGTGACATACCTCCTCAGATCTTCACAGTGATTTACCAGAGGAATACAGGATGGATGATGCACACACAAGATTTATGGGCCAAATGTTATGCATTATTGCACTATTCAGTCTGTTGAGGGGTGTGCCTACAAGCAATTGATTGCTGGTGCTGTGGAAATGGTCCAACACCTTGGTGATATATTACGATGGTGAAATCTCTGTGCATGTATTTTCTGGCCTGGTCTGATTTCCAGTCCACAGTTGGGTAATATCTGTCACACAGGATCAGGGTGATAGACAGACTCCAGATAGAGCTGTAGGGGATAGGGTATGTGGGAAGTGTGTGTCCTGGGAAGATATATTTGCCTATAGCTACCAGTACTTTGCATTGAGCTCTCCTCAATGGTTGACTGCACTTGGTGGGTCTTGTGTGTGTCCGACTGTTTGACCAGCCTGGAGGTGTGTGTTTGTCACACATATATCTATGGCACACCTCATTTTGATTGGATGGCCACATGATGGGGTTGGGATGTTGTATGGGATGAGTGATCAGGGAGAGATCTGTTACTCCCCATGGCTGTGGCCCAGGGTTCTGTAGATGCAGACATGTCACCATCTTCCATGGTTAGGCCTGCCTGCAGTGAGTGCATTCCCATGTTTAAACTCCTAGCCCTGCCTGTCGACTGTACAGAGTATCACAGAATGTCCACATCCATAACTCATATATCTTGTTGGTTACCCAAACAAGTGTGGTTTTCCAGCAAAAGTGTTTTGCGGTTGAAGTTAGGTATTACACACAGTTGACATTGCAGTTTCAGACTTCGTACCCATCAGACATTCCATGCTACTACAAATCATTCCATCAACGTTATAACAGTATTTCACAGGTGTCCTTCTCTTTGGACCTTCATCACCCCATTATTCATGGCTTTGTCCCGATTTCTGGCTCCCTGAGGCTGGTAGGTTTGCTTCTAGCAGTTGTCAGCATGGCCTATCTTTGCATTCTGTGGACTGGTTTATGTTGGTATTGTGGACTGCATGACACTCCCTAAAGGGCATTGTGGGTGAGGCACAGGCATTTGCCAGAGGCCTGTAGGTCCGGTGTGACAGATGCAGGCCATCTGTAGCAGGGCAGTGCATTTGGGTCTATATTATATCATCAAATACTTAAAAAAGCGAACAATGAATAATCAACCCCATGTAAGTGAAAGCTTACAATCTCGAAAGCTCAGAACAGCATTTTTTTTTCCAAGGAAAAAAAAATCGCTGTTCCAAAAAAAAAAAAAAAGAAAACAATGTGAAAGAATACATAAAGTGGGGGGCTTCATCTCCCACACCCCCCGATGTGGGAGGCTGTACCCCACTCCCCCCTACTTAAATATACCAACTCCAAGATCACACTACAGTGCCGAAAACAGCAAAGTAATGGAAGCGGCCTGGGAAAGAATTTGCTTAAAAGCCGCTTCGCTATTTTGCCTTTTCATTGTTTTAAGTTTTACCAAGATGCATTCGATAGAATGCATCTTCGGTCATCTAATAGAAACCCGTGCATTCTGATGATTATATGTTCCCAGGCTGTCTGCTGGAGACACCCCTGGGATGGCACCAATAGGTTGACTGTGGGTGTTACTGACAATTGATTTCTGTTACTATTGTGCCATCACTCTGGGTGACAGCTGTATGCTGTGTAAGTCTAGAAACATGTTACTGCATTTCTATGGGACCATGAGGGGTGACAGAGCTGTACACAATGCACATCTGTACAGACTGTGCTGATAGTTGCTTAACAGTTTGGTCCCATGTAGCATAGTGGTGTGCCCTATCTTTCAGACTACAGGCATAACAGTATCAACCACAGGTCAGATTGTTCTGGCATAGACATTTGTAGTTTCAGACTTCTTACCTTTCAAAGCCATACCACCACTGCCAGACCTGCTGTGATATCACTGTGTCAAACTCTGTGGGTGGGGACTTCATGGATGTCACCATGTGGGGGCCTTTGACAGGCATTTCTGTATGGTTGTCTACAGCTGATCCACTGTGTGGGGTTGGTGGTGGGTATGGGACCCCCACTTTGACATGCATGTATGTGTCTATGACCCCCCCCCAGTTATTTGTCTCACCACATATACTGCAGTGGTATTTGTCGACTAGGATGGTATTGTATGGTGTGGGTAGGGCAGTACTGGAGATGCACATCCTGCTGTCCCACAGAGCTGTCAGTTGTCTGCTGCTATCCCAGTTAGCCACCCCATTCCCTTACATGCTTGATCAATACCATAGATATGCTATCAGAAAATTCCACCCCATTATTTTAATTTGTTACAGAGACTGGCTTACCTTGTGCCTGCAGCTGTTGTGAGGGTGGTGCTTGAGGGCTGACTATGTTGGATGCACACAATACACTGTCTATACATGGTCTGGTATAGGTGGTGTGATGTTTGGCATCCATTTTACTGTGTGTGCGAGTCAGAGAGAGAGAGAGAGATCAGTTCCTGGGGCCCTACAGTGTCAGTGCATGTGCTATGCATTGCCTCTTTGCCAAGGCCAGGGCATACTGGGCACACCTCTATCTGCCTACAGGGGCAGGCTCAGGATGTTCCTCCTCTGACTCCCTCTGTGCCTGTAGAGGCCTTGGAAATGGTGGGGGGGGCTGTGTGGCCCTTCCCCATTTTGTTCCTGCTGCAGCTGTTTCCGCAGGATCATATTGTGTAGCATGGCACATACTATGACCATATGTGCACATGTGGCTGGAGAGTACTGCAAGGCTCCACCACATATGTCAAAGCAGCGGAACCGTGACTTGAGCATCCCAAACACACCCTCTATAATGATCCCAGTTTGTGCGTGTGCCTCATTATGGCATTCTTGTGTGAGTGTGTGTGCATTTCTGATGGGTGTCATTATCCACGCCTCCAGTGTATAGCCAGCATCCCTCACTAAATGGCCATATGGGATTTCCCCCCCGGCAAACCACTGATACAGGTTTGAGGAATGCCAGATGTGGGAGTCGTGATAGCTTCCAGGGCAGCCAGCACACACATTCATGATAATACCCTAGGTATCACACATGACAAGGTAGTTGATGGAGTGGAACCCCTTGTGGTTTATGTAGATCCTACCCCCAGTCACCAGGTGGTGCTTTGATGCGGATGTGTGTGAAGTCTATGGCACCCAGCAGAAGAGATGCATATTACCATTCAGCTCCTCACGGATGCTTGGGAATTTCATGTGCTCCTCGGCATGTGGTTGCATGGCATCCAGGAACTGGTGGAGTATCCTGGATGTAAATTCCTGTGAGGCCTGCATGATATCCCCAGTTGGTCTTTGGAAAGTACTACATACCTTAGTTTCCACTGGAATGGGTTCCCCTCTGTTTGTTCTGGATGTGAGATAAGGCCAGCACAGCTTCACAATTTGCTGCAGTATGTCCCTGTTCACCCTGTAGTACTCTACTATCGCCAGATCATGTAGCCCCTGGTAGGTTACCCAGGGCCTGAACACTCTTCTTCTCCTCCTCATTAGTCTGAGGTGGTTGTCAGCATTGTCCTCTTCACCACACTCAGCCTCTTGCACATACTGATGTATGAGAGCAACAGCAGTCCCTAACATTTTGTTAGTTTTGTCAGGTAAAATTTCCCCATCTGTGTACACCGGTGGTGTAGAGTTTGTGGGAAAAAATAGACTGAAAGGTGTTTGCATAGTTTATAGTGGTGTCCTGCAGATGCTGCCTGTGTGATTGGCTGAGTATGATACATTCCACCTGCCAGCTCTATTACTTCTATTTGAGTGCCTCTATTCTGCTATTTGCCTTTTTTTTCTTGTTCCAATTGCCATTTCCTGTATTTTTTTATTTTTATGGTTTAAATCCTCGTGTGCACCATGCACACCCATTTAGGCAAGGTAAACAAGGCTATACAGACTCGGACACACCCTGTTGCTTATATATACACAGTGCTACCATTTCCTGTGTTTTTTTTTAAAGTTCCAGTGCACACCGTGCAAACCCATTTAGCTAAGTTAAACAGGTTTTAGCAGAAATGTCCCTCCCTGGATGCGAACACCCTCTTCATTTCATGGTGTAAGACATTACAGCCTCAGACACACCCCCCTTGCTTAGCTGTACTTAGCTAAGTGCAAACCCTGGCAATAGTGCTTCAATGTGCTCACAGCAAGCATGACACACACCCTTTATTAGAGAATCTACACGATTAGGTGCAGTCTGACACTTAGAAGAAATTTGTGATTCAGTAAGATTCCCCTAATTTGCATACCCCAATGCCTTACTCCATAGTTACTGCACTCACAATGAGCCTTTCTCCTTAGCAACCACTCTTCCCTGGTATTCTTTTCATTCTGCATGCCATTGACTATAATGGTAAAATGCAGATTTCCCTGAAAATTGCTTTTTCACATTTTCTAAAAATTTTTGGCACAATCCCATTTGTGCGCCACTGCCGTATTAAACGGCCAGGATGGGCCAAAAAAAAGTTTTATTTTATAAAAATTAAATTATTTTTCATGCCAGTGGACATATTGTTGGCCATTGGCATGCCTACTAACTATAATACATGCTTTCTTTCGAGCTGTCATGCCTCGGCTTTTTAATTTGAGAAATGTATTCAGCTGTTAGCTGAATACACTTCTGCTTTGTACACTGTTTAGGCACGGACAACTGCTTGCTTCCTGGATTGCTAATTCACCTCATTTGCATGGTTTTCACCAGGAAATGAGGTAATTAGCATAAAGCAGTGGTGCCCATGCTGGAATAGTGTAGGGGCGCTCGTGCATATCCTCGGAGCACGATCCTGGATTGCTCAGTGGCCATATTGCGTGCAGCAGCTCCTGCACTATTCTGACACTAATAGAAAAAAAGTCCAAGTAGCCACTACAACCAAAACGAAATGAATCCAAAAGGCTACTAGTGGAATCACAAAGACGCTGGAGACATGAATAAATTCCACACTTTAATGAAAGTTTAGCGCTTTCATCTAGTACAACTAGACTTCATCAGAACTGCAATTAAATAAAATAACACCATTTAAATAGTAATAAGTACATATCAACACCAATGAGATACACGTATTTAATCCCAGCCCATTTCCTATGTCATCACTTCCTCAGAAGGGGGAACTGGTTTGAAAAAATATATATATGCACAACGCAATTAAAACACCTTAAAAACATTAAAAGTTGAAAAATTAAAGAATTAAAAACTTGAAAAGACCCTCCAGTACATGAAACCAAATCTTTTATAAATAACATGGAAATTGAATTGTTATAGTAAACATTATTGAAAATATACAAATGAATACATATTTTGCACCATTAAAATTAATATGTATACCTATTATTAACAAATAAAACTGGAATAGAACAATTCCCATCCCTATCAAGAGTGTATGGATGCAGCATATTAAGGGTTACTTTAGATTTTTGGATGACGTCTTTATGATTTGGGATGGCAACGTGGAAAATGTGCAGGAATTTGTTAATTATTTGCATACAACTAGCACATTTCTGTGATTTACATATAATATCAGTACAAGGGAGCTTCCTTATTTAGATACACTCATTATGCATACCCCCTGTAGTTTCAAATCTATTCAAATTCAAATTTTTAAAGTGTGGAATTTATTCACTATTCTGACACTCTGTGAAGGGCATCCTGAATCCAGGGGATTGTGTTTCTTGCTACACTGAAACTGAAAGATAACATCTTTTTATGACTTGACCACAAAGTAATTTAATTTCAGCTATTTTTCTGAATTTAACCTCCTGTGTTCCAGTTTCCATTGTTAAAATATATACATTTAAACAGTTACAATATTGTATGTACATTTCTGTTCTTTTCCAGTAGGGTACACTGTGGTTACATTTGTAAGCTCATTATTTTAAAAACCGTTTTTAACACACACTTCTGTACCAGCAGTTAGATATACACATAACATACAGTTCTAATACAGTTGTTACACAAGTATCTTACGCAAATCATTTCGATATTCACCAATGACATAATTATTTACAAAATTCCAGATAGCTGGGCTGGCAGTATCCCCCTTTGTCAAAATAATAATAATGATAATAATAATAATAATAATAGTAATAATAATAATAATAATGATAATCATAATCATAATCTATATGAGGGTGCATAGGAATCATAGCCGTGTGATTAGGGTGTGTGTTAGGGGAGATTTCTTCCGCAGAAAAGATTTTGTTTATTTAATGTCATCCTTCTGGTTTCAGTCTCAGCATTGCTCAGTCTTGCTTTTGGACAGATATCCTCAATTCAAAATAAGGGAGTGGTGGTCTCCTTTAAGGAAAGATGAATTATGAGTAAGTACTGGTACTACTGTAAGAAAAACAGTGGAGATATGTCTAAAGAAAGGAAAAAAGAACAAAGGAACCAATATGGTGTAAAAAACTGTGTAACAGTATGAAATGAGGAGATATCTTCAGGCAATGAAGGTAAGCAAGTCAGAAAAAAAATACACAGAAACTAAGAAGTAGACAGCAGAAAGTTTTTGAGCAACTAATGTGATAATAGAGAAGTCAATGATAGTGAGGCCTATAGAAGTTTAAAATTTCATTGGATATATATCTGAGAGAAAGACGAAATGGTCTGGTTTAATTAAACTTTTGAAAGAGGGGAGCTCTCTCTCTCTCTCTCTGTATATATATATATATATATATATATATATATATATATATATATATATATATATATATTAAAACAGATAAAAAAGGGTCTTCTCGGGAGAGGATTAATATCAAAATTATAGAGGATCATATTCAAGCCGATATGGCATCTGAGCAATGAAGGGAGAAGAAAGAACTTAAAAGGTCAAAGAACTGAGAAAACTTTTCTTTACATTAATTCATCACCTTGCTCACTTGACATTATGGTAGTTGAACTTGGGATTTGTACAGAACTCATTTCATTTGAGGCCGAACCATGGAGCTCCTTACATTTAATATTATAAGGAATGGACTTACAGTATGGTTAGTGAACAAAGCATGTACTGAGGGATACAGGGCAATGTGAGGCAGCAGGAGAAAGGGTAATGATGAAGAAAAGGGCAGAGTGGAGGTAGAATGTTAAATTCATTTAAAGGGCTGAGAAAGTAAGAGTTTTTTAATGCACTTAAGTAAATGTGACATAATGTAATTTCAGGTCATGAAGATTACATTCTTTCCTTTTCTATGGACCAGATAACATTGCACCAGGGTTTTAGGAATCTGTATAAGATTTGTCTATTTTCCTTGAGTCAATAACTTTGATTTTTTTTTTTTACTTTGCTCAGGTCTTGTTTTCTGTCTTTGCTACCAAACCATATTGATAATGTTGCACTCCTCCATCTTAGCTCTACCATTATTCTAATTATATATTTCATCCTCTTCTTTCTTCTAGGCTAATATATTATTATTATAGCTTGCTGCATTTTATTCTGCTATTCAGATTTTTGTGGACTAGAATTTATTTACTGTGTCTATTATGCACACTAGAAAGTTTTCACCTTATGTTTCTATATTAGCATATTTTGCACATGACCCTGGCAATGGCTAAAATCACTCTCTTTGGGCCTTTTCACTATGAGCTTATAAAACACAGACTACTGGATATGAATGTATGATCTGAGCAACAGAATGTGAATTTATTATGTTTTGAGGTATCTGAATGCTTGCTTTGTCGTGTATTTAAATACTTGATCTGTTGTGAATTCTGTAATGGGGAGCAGGTTCTTGGTTGGTGTAGAGCCTTTTCAGTCTTCCTGCTAGGTACATAGTGCTTAAATTCTACTTACTTGGCCATAAATAGTGTGGAAGGCCTCAGTATGTTTATCACCTACAGACTATGTCTGCACTTTTTTCTACTGATAATTTGCCTCCCTGTAACACAGATAGTGACTGTTTTGCATTCTGATTACACATCGTTTTAATAGGCATTGATCATGGGTGGTTACGATTTTTGCATGCTGCCCGATTCCCTGTATGCATCTGGTGAAGCATCAAGTAGAAAATGTACAACAGAGTGGGAATCACATTTGTCCAATAAGGATGTAAAAATGCATGGAGTTGAGGATGTGAGTAAAGACAGCACATTTTCATATAAATTAGGATCTGTGAACCTTTAGGATATTCATCCTAGTTTGAACTACTGTTCTGTCATATGTTTACTATTTATTTGTTGTTCTTTATGAGTATGTAATGTAGTATACGTTGTGTAATTACTGCTATACTGAATGCTATATGAATGTTAATATCTCTGTACTTTTAATGTGGCTCTTTTACTTACTTTGTTGTTAATTATTGCATATGTTTGTTTTGGAGTTTTTCTGCTTGGTTCTCTGTTGAAAAAGGGCTTACGTCCAGTCAGACTAATCCAGTCAACAAATGTCAAATAAATAAATAATCAGGGCTGCAGTTTAACTTCTGGTGCAAAATAGGTCAGCTTGGTTACTTTGGACCATGACATCACTTGACAATACAAGGACATACAGGAAATGCATCAAGTAAGACAGAATCAAGTGCAATTTCCATGGGTATTGTAAAACTGCTTATCAAACATAACTGTTGAACATCTGTCTTTGTCAAGGCAGTTGTGTCTACACAGAGATATACAGAACTGGCTTTAAGAAGAAACATTTATGCTGTTTTTCCTTGCTTAATTCATTATGTATGCCTTCAGTAATACTTTCTTGTCCACAATATCTTGCTGCCAATATCTTGTTACCAGCGGTGAAGAGGCTGTTACTTTTCACTTCATCCAGATATCTGCTACATTCACTCAGTTAATATTAATGGTGCATTCTGCAGCAATGGTAGACTTACTATAAAAAATGGAGAGCCTTGAAAAGACATAGATGCATTTCAGCTCTTAAACAGTGGTGTCACAGTTTTTAAAAGAATGTGAGTCATGCAGAAATACATATTTTTTTCTGTAAGAGTGACGAGTTCTGCCAAAAAAGTTTCAGTAACTGTGTATACCTAAACTTAGAATGTTCATTTTTGGAAAACTAAATTAAAATATAAATGTGCATTTCTAATGTAGAGTCACATTTTCATTTTATCAATAGTAGAATTTTGAAGAATTTTTAATAAAACTAAAATGGAAAATAAATCAGCAAAGATTATTCTACTTTCTGGCTTTAGTTTGTTCAAAAGCTATATTTTATAAGACCAGTGAGGTCTTTTGAGCAAATCGGTGATTCATTCTTTGATCAGTTTATTTGGAAATAAAAGCCAGTCTTTATAAGAAATTCCTTTTTTTTGAAAACTTCTTGACATCTAGTTGAAAACAGGAGTGACACACATGAATACTTATTGCAGTTATAGTTTCCAGGGCCATTATAAAATTTTAAAAACACAAAGGAGTATAGTGTAGGAAGGAATTTGGGACTATGGTATTTAGTTCCTAAGTTATATAGGACAGTCTTAATCTTCCAAAGTTTCTGTGCCTAGAGGTTGCTGACATCTAAAGGAAGCAGTAATTAAGACTATTCAGAAATTAAAATGGTTCCTGTTGCCTTGTACTGGAAATTTGTATTGCTAGGAAACATTGTATGGTACAGTTATGTGAAGTGATTGTGTAATTTAGCTTAGTTGTAGGTACTGCAAGGCAGATGCCATCTGTGAGTTGTAGCTCAGAGTGAATGAATTTACTACATGCTCTGCTTTGACTGGCTTGTTTACTTTATTGCAGAGAATATATGGGTTGTTTTGTGGTGTGAGAAGACCACTGTAGATTTAGTTGTACTAATGGAGTACAGAGAATTTCTACAAATGAATGAGGAATCAGATGTCAGTTTGTGTGCATGTTTGCTGGTTGGAGCATGTTTTAGATGAAGCTCATTAGAATATAACACATTTCAAAGGCTAGCAGGCTGCAAACTGGTTTACAGTTTGATGAATCCTGTCCATATTCTTGACTCCAAATACAGTAGATCAGAGGCTATGCATCTAAATTATTTTATATTTTATATAATTACATAACAAGAGTTTTACTAGCAAAAGTGGAAAATCTGAATAGGAGTTGCAAATTATTTACTAGTGGCAGTTTAACATTTCTTGAGAGGAAAGAACTTGTGTTATTGCTTTAATCTTTTGCTCAACAAAGGAGTTTTGAGAATGCTTACATAAATGAGTGGTCTGGTTTGCACTGACAAATTTTGGGTATATGTACAGAAATTGGCTAGATGGGAAATCACTCAACAGAACAATCTATGCATCTGTCAGAGCAAGTGCACTGAATACAACTGTATTGTTATTCTTTCTCTGTTTGCTCTGAGTTCAGACCTCAGATAGCTCAGAGAAATTATGAAGGGTGGTACCATTTTAATGGCGAAGTTATCATACCCAGTAATGGATACTCGTATCATATTGGGGGGGGGGGGGTATACTCGCTTAAATAAGCTGTTTTTTTCCAGAATGAGATATATAAGTTACACCTGCCAGTGCAATCAAAAATATGTTTCAATTTTTTATAGGAGTCACTTCCTTACCTGTTTGTTTAAAAACTCTAAAACTAACCCTAAAATCCTAATCCTAATTTTAAAACCATAACCTTAATATCCTAACTCTAGTCATAAAATACTAACCTTAACCCAATTTCTAAATTCCTTGCACTACCCCTAAACCATAACTATAACTATAGATCTATCTTATGCTTCAAATTGAACCCTAATTATAAAACTATAACCCTAAAATTCTAACCCCAGGCCCTAAAACTCTAATCCTAAAATTCTAACCCTAGGCCCTAAAACTCTAACCCTTAAGAACTAACCATAATACTAAACCTAAAATCCTAGGACTAAGTATATGGTAAACTTCTTATAATAGTACTCCTGGTTATGCTACTTTCATAGCGCAACTTTCCAGAAAGGAGTTAGTGAGATTATTCTAAATGGATATATTTTATATATATATATATATATATATATATATATATATATATATATATATATATATATATATATATATATATATATATATATAGGTCCACTTCACATGACTGAAAACTCAAAATACTGAAATTCATTTGACTGAGACCACAATCCCGACTCTTCAAAATACTCAAAACTCATTTGACTGAATTTCAGAATATTGAAAGCCCCACCCCCTCAAAGAAGTGAGGTTAATCCCTTAAGGAAGTGATGTTTTTATGGTATTTAAAGGATGTGAGGTAGTATATCTGTTTGTCTGATGATGTTTCTGTATCACTGGGAATGAAAGTGCTTACATTTGTTTATTAAAATACCATTTTATGGCTTTGGAGCAGTGTTTTTTCTTCTTGCAGTGTAACTTTTCACTGTTGGGCTTGGTTACTTGTTTGCTGTTTGTTTTTGCCTTCCACCATGTCACAAATGGATATTTTTAGTAGTCCCGAAGTTGGTACTCTAAATTCAACTTGCACTATTACCTCTATGGAACTAACTGCAATTATTAAGTGCATGGATGATTTAAAGCAACATATGGATATTCTTATAACTTCTTCTAGTACAAATGTTGTTCCTTGGAATAGAACGGCTTCCCCACCTTGTGATTTGCCCAGCTTTGCAACAGGACTGTGGGGAAGGAACGTCTGCTGGTATGACAATTTATAGAAATGTTAACTTGGGAACATTGCATACATGTACTGATTTATCTGTCAATATATACAATTTAAGTGATTTTTTTTTTAAATCAACGTACAGTTTTGATGAAGCAAGTAATTCTACTAGTCCTATTTGCGCAAGTAATGACAACAATGTCAGTGAACTTACTTTTAAAGCCAGGTTGAGTAAAATGGAAAAACTTTTTTTAAAATTTAAATCATTACAAATGGACAACTCATTTTTTTTACTTTGCTCAGGTCTTGTTTTCTGTCTTTGCTACCAAACCATATTGATAATGTTGCACTCCTCCATCTTAGCTCTACCATTATTCTAATTATATATTTCATCCTCTTTTTTCTTCTAGGCTAATATATTATTGTTATAGCTTGCTTCATTTTATTCTGCTATTCAGATTTTTGTGGACTAGAATTTATTTACTGTGTCTATTATGCACACTAGAAAGTTTTCACCTTATGTTTCTATATTAGCATATTTTGCACATGACCCTGGCAATGGCTAAAATCACTCTCTTTGGGCCTTTTCACTATGAGCTTATAAAACACAGACTACTGGATATGAATGTATGATCTGAGCAACAGAATGTGAATTTATTATGTTTTGAGGTATCTGAATGCTTGCTTTGTCGTGTATTTAAATACTTGATCTGTTGTGAATTCTGTAATGGGAGCAGGTTCTTGGTTGGTGTAGAGCCTTTTCAGTCTTCCTGCTAGGTACATAGTGCTTAAATTCTACTTACTTGGCCATAAATAGTGTGGAAGGCCTCAGTATGTTTATCACCTACAGACTATGTCTGCACTTTTTTCTACTGATAATTTGCCTCCCTGTAACACAGATAGTGACTGTTTTGCATTCTGATTACACATCGTTTTAATAGGCATTGATCATGGGTGGTTACGATTTTTGCATGCTGCCCGATTCCCTGTATGCATCTGGTGAAGCATCAAGTAGAAAATGTACAACAGAGTGGGAATCACATTTGTCCAATAAGGATGTAAAAATGCATGGAGTTGAGGATGTGAGTAAAGACAGCACATTTTCATATAAATTAGGATCTGTGAACCTTTAGGATATTCATCCTAGTTTGAACTACTGTTCTGTCATATGTTTACTATTTATTTGTTGTTCTTTACGAGTATGTAATGTAGTATACGTTGTGTAATTACTGCTATACTGAATGCTATATGAATGTTAATATCTCTGTACTTTTAATGTGGCTCTTTTACTTACTTTGTTGTTAATTATTGCATATGTTTGTTTTGGAGTTTTTCTGCTTGGTTCTCTGTTGAAAAAGGGCTTACGTCCAGTCAGACTAATCCAGTCAACAAATGTCAAATAAATAAATAATGAGGGCTGCAGTTTAACTTCTGGTGCAAAATAGGTCAGCTTGGTTACTTTGGACCATGACATCACTTGACAATACAAGGACATACAGGAAATGCATCAAGTAAGACAGAATCAAGTGCTATTTCCATGGGTATTGTAAAACTGCTTATCAAACATAACTGTTGAACATCTGTCTTTGTCAAGCCAGTTGTGTCTACACAGAGATATACAGAACTGGCTTTAAGAAGAAACATTTCTGCTGTTTTTCCTTGCTTAATTCATTATGTATGCCTTCAGTAATACTTTCTTGTCCACAATATCTTGCTGCCAATATCTTGTTACCAGCGGTGAAGAGGCTGTTACTTTTCACTTCATCCAGATATCTGCTACATTCACTCAGTTAATATTAATGGTGCATTCTGCAGCAATGGTAGACTTACTATAAAAAATTGAGAGCCTTGAAAAGACATAGATGCATTTCAGCTCTTAAACAGTGGTGTCACAGTTTTTAAAAGAATGTGAGTCATGCAGAAATACATATTTTTTTCTGTAAGAGTGACGAGTTCTGCCAAAAAAGTTTCAGTAACTGTGTATACCTAAACTTAGAATGTTCATTTTTGGAAAACTAAATTAAAATATAAATGTGCATTTCTAATGTAGAGTCACATTTTCATTTTATCAATAGTAGAATTTTGAAGAATTTTTAATAAAACTAAAATGGAAAATAAATCAGCAAAGATTATTCTACTTTCTGGCTTTAGTTTGTTCAAAAGCTATATTTTATAAGACCAGTGAGGTCTTTTGAGCAAATCGGTGATTCATTCTTTGATCAGTTTATTTGGAAATAAAAGCCAGTCTTTATAAGAAATTCCTTTTTTTTGAAAACTTCTTGACATCTAGTTGAAAACAGGAGTGACACACATGAATACTTATTGCAGTTATAGTTTCCAGGGCCATTATAAAATTTTAAAACACAAAGGAGTATAGTGTAGGAAGGAATTTGGGACTATGGTATTTAGTTCCTAAGTTATATAGGACAGTCTTAATCTTCCAAAGTTTCTGTGCCTAGAGGTTGCTGACATCTAAAGGAAGCAGTAATTAAGACTATTCAGAAATTAAAATGGTTCCTGTTGCCTTGTACTGGAAATTTGTATTGCTAGGAAACATTGTATGGTACAGTTATGTGAAGTGATTGTGTAATTTAGCTTAGTTGTAGGTACTGCAAGGCAGATGCCATCTGTGAGTTGTAGCTCAGAGTGAATGAATTTACTACATGCTCTGCTTTGACTGGCTTGTTTACTTTATTGCAGAGAATATATGGGTTGTTTTGTGGTGTGAGAAGACCACTGTAGATTTAGTTGTACTAATGGAGTACAGAGAATTTCTACAAATGAATGAGGAATCAGATGTCAGTTTGTGTGCATGTTTGCTGGTTGGAGCATGTTTTAGATGAAGCTCATTAGAATATAACACATTTCAAAGGCTAGCAGGCTGCAAACTGGTTTACAGTTTGGTGAATCCTGTCCATATTCTTGACTCCAAATACAGTAGATCAGAGGCTATGCATCTAAATTATTTTATATTTTATATAATTACATAACAAGAGTTTTACTAGCAAAAGTGGAAAATCTGAATAGGAGTTGCAAATTATTTACTAGTGGCAGTTTAACATTTCTTGAGAGGAAAGAACTTGTGTTATTGCTTTAATCTTTTGCTCAACAAAGGAGTTTTGAGAATGCTTACATAAATGAGTGGTCTGGTTTGCACTGACAAATTTTGGGTATATGTACAGAAATTGGCTAGATGGGAAATCACTCAACAGAACAATCTATGCATCTGTCAGAGCAAGTGCACTGAATACAACTGTATTGTTATTCTTTCTCTGTTTGCTCTGAGTTCAGACCTCAGATAGCTCAGAGAAATTATGAAGGGTGGTACCATTTTAATGGCGAAGTTATCATACCCGGTAATGGATACTCGAATCATATTGGGGGGGAGGTATACTCGCTTAAATAAGCTGTTTTTTTCCAGAATGAGATATATAAGTTACACCTGCCAGTGCAATCAAAAATAAGTTTCAATTTTTATAGGAGTCGCTTCCTTACCTGTTTGTTTAAAAACTCTAAAACTAACCCTAAAATCCTAATCCTAATTTTAAAACCATAACCTTAATATCCTAACTCTAGTCATAAAATACTAACCTTAACCCAATTTCTAAATTCCTTGCACTACCCTAAACCATAACTATAACTATAGATCTATCTTATGCTTCAAATTGAACCCTAATTATAAAACTATAACCCTAAAATTCTAACCCCAGGCCCTAAAACTCTAATCCTAAAATTCTAACCCTAGGCCCTAAAACTCTAACCCTTAAGAACTAACCATAATACTAAACCTAAAATCCTAGGACTAAGTATATGGTAAACTTCTTATAATAGTACTCCTGGTTATGCTACTTTCATAGCGCAACTTTCCAGAAAGGAGTTAGTGAGATTATTCTAAATGGATATATTTTATATATATATATATATATATATATATATATATATATATATATATATATATATATAGGTCCACTTCACATGACTGAAAACTCAAAATACTGAAATTCATTTGACTGAGACCACAATCCCGACTCTTCAAAATACTCAAAACTCATTTGACTGAATTTCAGAATATTGAAAGCCCCACCCCCTCAAAGAAGTGAGGTTAATCCCTTAAGGAAGTGATGTTTTTATGGTATTTAAAGGATGTGAGGTAGTATATCTGTTTGTCTGATGATGTTTCTGTATCACTGGGAATGAAAGTGCTTACATTTGTTTATTAAAATACCATTTTATGGCTTTGGAGCAGTGTTTTTTCTTCTTGCAGTGTAACTTTTCACTGTTGGGCTTGGTTACTTGTTTGCTGTTTGTTTTTGCCTTCCACCATGTCACAAATGGATATTTTTAGTAGTCCCGAAGTTGGTACTCTAAATTCAACTTGCACTATTACCTCTATGGAACTAACTGCAATTATTAAGTGCATGGATGATTTAAAGCAACATGTGGATATTCTTATAACTTCTTCTAGTACAAATGTTGTTCCTTGGAATAGAACGGCTTCCCCACCTTGTGATTTGCCCAGCTTTGCAACAGGACTGTGGGGAAGGAACGTCTGCTGGTATGACAATTTATAGAAATGTTAACTTGGGAACATTGCATACATGTACTGATTTATCTGTCAATATATACAATTTAAGTGATTTTTTTTTTAAATCAACGTACAGTTTTGATGAAGCAAGTAATTCTACTAGTCCTATTTGCGCAAGTAATGACAACAATGTCAGTGAACTTACTTTTAAAGCCAGGTTGAGTAAAATGGAAAAACTTTTTTTAAAATTTAAATCATTACAAATGGACAACTCATTTTTTTTACTTTGCTCAGGTCTTGTTTTCTGTCTTTGCTACCAAACCATATTGATAATGTTGCACTCCTCCATCTTAGCTCTACCATTATTCTAATTATATATTTCATCCTCTTTTTTCTTCTAGGCTAATATATTATTGTTATAGCTTGCTTCATTTTATTCTGCTATTCAGATTTTTGTGGACTAGAATTTATTTACTGTGTCTATTATGCACACTAGAAAGTTTTCACCTTATGTTTCTATATTAGCATATTTTGCACATGACCCTGGCAATGGCTAAAATCACTCTCTTTGGGCCTTTTCACTATGAGCTTATAAAACACAGACTACTGGATATGAATGTATGATCTGAGCAACAGAATGTGAATTTATTATGTTTTGAGGTATCTGAATGCTTGCTTTGTCGTGTATTTAAATACTTGATCTGTTGTGAATTCTGTAATGGGGAGCAGGTTCTTGGTTGGTGTAGAGCCTTTTCAGTCTTCCTGCTAGGTACATAGTGCTTAAATTCTACTTACTTGGCCATAAATAGTGTGGAAGGCCTCAGTATGTTTATCACCTACAGACTATGTCTGCACTTTTTTCTACTGATAATTTGCCTCCCTGTAACACAGATAGTGACTGTTTTGCATTCTGATTACACATCGTTTTAATAGGCATTGATCATGGGTGGTTACGATTTTTGCATGCTGCCCGATTCCCTGTATGCATCTGGTGAAGCATCAAGTAGAAAATGTACAACAGAGTGGGAATCACATTTGTCCAATAAGGATGTAAAAATGCATGGAGTTGAGGATGTGAGTAAAGACAGCACATTTTCATATAAATTAGGATCTGTGAACCTTTAGGATATTCATCCTAGTTTGAACTACTGTTCTGTCATATGTTTACTATTTATTTGTTGTTCTTTACGAGTATGTAATGTAGTATACGTTGTGTAATTACTGCTATACTGAATGCTATATGAATGTTAATATCTCTGTACTTTTAATGTGGCTCTTTTACTTACTTTGTTGTTAATTATTGCATATGTTTGTTTTGGAGTTTTTCTGCTTGGTTCTCCGCTGAAAAAGGGCTTCCGTCCAGTCGGACTAATCCAGTCAACAAATGTCAAATAAATAAATAATCGGGGCTGCAGTTTAACTTCTGGTGCAAAATAGGTCAGCTTGGTTACTTTGGACCATGACATCACTTGACAATACAAGGACATACAGGAAATGCATCAAGTAAGACAGAATCAAGTGCAATTTCCATGGGTATTGTAAAACTGCTTATCAAACATAACTGTTGAACATCTGTCTTTGTCAAGGCAGTTGTGTCTACACAGAGATATACAGAACTGGCTTTAAGAAGAAACATTTCTGCTGTTTTTCCTTGCTTAATTCATTATGTATGCCTTCAGTAATACTTTCTTGTCCACAATATCTTGCTGCCAATATCTTGTTACCAGCGGTGAAGAGGCTGTTACTTTTCACTTCATCCAGATATCTGCTACATTCACTCAGTTAATATTAATGGTGCATTCTGCAGCAATGGTAGACTTACTATAAAAAATTGAGAGCCTTGAAAAGACATAGATGCATTTCAGCTCTTAAACAGTGGTGTCACAGTTTTTAAAAGAATGTGAGTCATGCAGAAATACATATTCTTTTCTGTAAGAGTGACGAGTTCTGCCAAAAAAGTTTCAGTAACTGTGTATACCTAAACTTAGAATGTTCATTTTTGAAAAACTAAATTAAAATATAAATGTGCATTTCTAATGTAGAGTCACATTTTCATTTTATCAATAGTAGAATTTTGAAGAATTTTTAATAAAACTAAAATGGAAAATAAATCAGCAAAGATTATTCTACTTTCTGGCTTTAGTTTGTTCAAAAGCTATATTTTATAAGACCAGTGAGGTCTTTTGAGCAAATCGGTGATTCATTCTTTGATCAGTTTATTTGGAAATAAAAGCCAGTCTTTATAAGAAATTCCTTTTTTTTGAAAACTTCTTGACATCTAGTTGAAAACAGGAGTGACACACATGAATACTTATTGCAGTTATAGTTTCCAGGGCCATTATAAAATTTTAAAAACACAAAGGAGTATAGTGTAGGAAGGAATTTGGGACTATGGTATTTAGTTCCTAAGTTATATAGGACAGTCTTAATCTTCCAAAGTTTCTGTGCCTAGAGGTTGCTGACATCTAAAGGAAGCAGTAATTAAGACTATTCAGAAATTAAAATGGTTCCTGTTGCCTTGTACTGGAAATTTGTATTGCTAGGAAACATTGTATGGTACAGTTATGTGAAGTGATTGTGTAATTTAGCTTAGTTGTAGGTACTGCAAGGCAGATGCCATCTGTGAGTTGTAGCTCAGAGTGAATGAATTTACTACATGCTCTGCTTTGACTGGCTTGTTTACTTTATTGCAGAGAATATATGGGTTGTTTTGTGGTGTGAGAAGACCACTGTAGATTTAGTTGTACTAATGGAGTACAGAGAATTTCTACAAATGAATGAGGAATCAGATGTCAGTTTGTGTGCATGTTTGCTGGTTGGAGCATGTTTTAGATGAAGCTCATTAGAATATAACACATTTCAAAGGCTAGCAGGCTGCAAACTGGTTTACAGTTTGGTGAATCCTGTCCATATTCTTGACTCCAAATACAGTAGATCAGAGGCTATGCATCTAAATTATTTTATATTTTATATAATTACATAACAAGAGTTTTACTAGCAAAAGTGGAAAATCTGAATAGGAGTTGCAAATTATTTACTAGTGGCAGTTTAACATTTCTTGAGAGGAAAGAACTTGTGTTATTGCTTTAATCTTTTGCTCAACAAAGGAGTTTTGAGAATGCTTACATAAATGAGTGGTCTGGTTTGCACTGACAAATTTTGGGTATATGTACAGAAATTGGCTAGATGGGAAATCACTCAACAGAACAATCTATGCATCTGTCAGAGCAAGTGCACTGAATACAACTGTATTGTTATTCTTTCTCTGTTTGCTCTGAGTTCAGACCTCAGATAGCTCAGAGAAATTATGAAGGGTGGTACCATTTTAATGGCGAAGTTATCATACCCGGTAATGGATACTCGAATCATATTGGGGGGGAGGTATACTCGCTTAAATAAGCTGTTTTTTTCCAGAATGAGATATATAAGTTACACCTGCCAGTGCAATCAAAAATAAGTTTCAATTTTTTATAGGAGTCGCTTCCTTACCTGTTTGTTTAAAAACTCTAAAACTAACCCTAAAATCCTAATCCTAATTTTAAAACCATAACCTTAATATCCTAACTCTAGTCATAAAATACTAACCTTAACCCAATTTCTAAATTCCTTGCACTACCCCTAAACCATAACTATAACTATAGATCTATCTTATGCTTCAAATTGAACCCTAATTATAAAACTATAACCCTAAAATTCTAACCCCAGGCCCTAAAACTCTAATCCTAAAATTCTAACCCTAGGCCCTAAAACTCTAACCCTTAAGAACTAACCATAATACTAAACCTAAAATCCTAGGACTAAGTATATGGTAAACTTCTTATAATAGTACTCCTGGTTATGCTACTTTCATAGCGCAACTTTCCAGAAAGGAGTTAGTGAGATTATTCTAAATGGATATATTTTATATATATATATATATATATATATATATATATATATATATATATATATATATATATATATAGGTCCACTTCACATGACTGAAAACTCAAAATACTGAAATTCATTTGACTGAGACCACAATCCCGACTCTTCAAAATACTCAAAACTCATTTGACTGAATTTCAGAATATTGAAAGCCCCACCCCCTCAAAGAAGTGAGGTTAATCCCTTAAGGAAGTGATGTTTTTATGGTATTTAAAGGATGTGAGGTAGTATATCTGTTTGTCTGATGATGTTTCTGTATCACTGGGAATGAAAGTGCTTACATTTGTTTATTAAAATACCATTTTATGGCTTTGGAGCAGTGTTTTTTCTTCTTGCAGTGTAACTTTTCACTGTTGGGCTTGGTTACTTGTTTGCTGTTTGTTTTTGCCTTCCACCATGTCACAAATGGATATTTTTAGTAGTCCCGAAGTTGGTACTCTAAATTCAACTTGCACTATTACCTCTATGGAACTAACTGCAATTATTAAGTGCATGGATGATTTAAAGCAACATGTGGATATTCTTATAACTTCTTCTAGTACAAATGTTGTTCCTTGGAATAGAACGGCTTCCCCACCTTGTGATTTGCCCAGCTTTGCAACAGGACTGTGGGGAAGGAACGTCTGCTGGTATGACAATTTATAGAAATGTTAACTTGGGAACATTGCATACATGTACTGATTTATCTGTCAATATATACAATTTAAGTGATTTTTTTTTTAAATCAACGTACAGTTTTGATGAAGCAAGTAATTCTACTAGTCCTATTTGCGCAAGTAATGACAACAATGTCAGTGAACTTACTTTTAAAGCCAGGTTGAGTAAAATGGAAAAACTTTTTTTAAAATTTAAATCATTACAAATGGACAACTCATTTTTTTTACTTTGCTCAGGTCTTGTTTTCTGTCTTTGCTACCAAACCATATTGATAATGTTGCACTCCTCCATCTTAGCTCTACCATTATTCTAATTATATATTTCATCCTCTTTTTTCTTCTAGGCTAATATATTATTGTTATAGCTTGCTTCATTTTATTCTGCTATTCAGATTTTTGTGGACTAGAATTTATTTACTGTGTCTATTATGCACACTAGAAAGTTTTCACCTTATGTTTCTATATTAGCATATTTTGCACATGACCCTGGCAATGGCTAAAATCGTTCTCTTTGGGCCTTTTCACTATGAGCTTATAAAACACAGACTACTGGATATGAATGTATGATCTGAGCTACAGAATGTGAATTTATTATGTTTTGAGGTATCTGAATGCTTGCTTTGTCATGTATTTAAATACTTGGCCTGTTGTGAATTCTGTAATGGGGAGCAGGTTCTTGGTTGGTGTAGAGCCTTTTCAGTCTTCCTGCTAGGTACATAGTGCTTAAATTCTACTTACTTGGCCATAAATAGTGTGGAAGGCCTCAGTATGTTTATCACCTACAGACTATGTCTGCACTTTTTTCTACTGATAATTTGCCTCCCTGTAACACAGATAGTGACTGTTTTGCATTCTGATTACACATCGTTTTAATAGGCATTGATCATGGGTGGTTACGATTTTTGCATGCTGCCCGATTCCCTGTATGCATCTGGTGAAGCATCAAGTAGAAAATGTACAACAGAGTGGGAATCACATTTGTCCAATAAGGATGTAAAAATGCATGGAGTTGAGGATGTGAGTAAAGACAGCACATTTTCATATAAATTAGGATCTGTGAACCTTTAGGATATTCATCCTAGTTTGAACTACTGTTCTGTCATATGTTTACTATTTATTTGTTGTTCTTTACGAGTATGTAATGTAGTATACGTTGTGTAATTACTGCTATACTGAATGCTATATGAATGTTAATATCTCTGTACTTTTAATGTGGCTCTTTTACTTACTTTGTTGTTAATTATTGCATATGTTTGTTTTGGAGTTTTTCTGCTTGGTTCTCTGTTGAAAAAGGGCTTACGTCCAGTCAGACTAATCCAGTCAACAAATGTCAAATAAATAAATAATCAGGGCTGCAGTTTAACTTCTGGTGCAAAATAGGTCAGCTTGGTTACTTTGGACCATGACATCACTTGACAATACAAGGACATACAGGAAATGCATCAAGTAAGACAGAATCAAGTGCTATTTCCATGGGTATTGTAAAACTGCTTATCAAACATAACTGTTGAACATCTGTCTTTGTCAAGGCAGTTGTGTCTACACAGAGATATACAGAACTGGCTTTAAGAAGAAACATTTATGCTGTTTTTCCTTGCTTAATTCATTATGTATGCCTTCAGTAATACTTTCTTGTCCACACTATCTTGCTGCCAATATCTTGTTACCAGCGGTGAAGAGGCTGTTACTTTTCACTTCATCCAGATATCTGCTACATTCACTCAGTTAATATTAATGGTGCATTCTGCAGCAATGGTAGACTTACTATAAAAAATTGAGAGCCTTGAAAAGACATAGATGCATTTCAGCTCTTAAACAGTGGTGTCACAGTTTTTAAAAGAATGTGAGTCATGCAGAAATACATATTTTTTCTGTAAGAGTGACGAGTTCTGCCAAAAAGTTTCAGTAACTGTGTATACCTAAACTTAGAATGTTCATTTTGAAAACTAAATTAAAATATAAATGTGCATTTCTAATGTAGAGTCACATTTTCATTTTATCAATAGTAGAATTTTGAAGAATTTTTAATAAAACTAAAATGGAAAATAAATCAGCAAAGATTATTCTACTTTCTGGCTTTAGTTTGTTCAAAAGCTATATTTTATAAGACCAGTGAGGTCTTTTGAGCAAATCGGTGATTCATTCTTTGATCAGTTTATTTGGAAATAAAAGCCAGTCTTTATAAGAAATTCCTTTTTTGAAAACTTCTTGACATCTAGTTGAAAACAGGAGTGACACACATGAATACTTATTGCAGTTATAGTTTCCAGGGCCATTATAAAATTTTAAAACACAAAGGAGTATAGTGTAGGAAGGAATTTGGGACTATGGTATTTAGTTCCTAAGTTATATAGGACAGTCTTAATCTTCCAAAGTTTCTGTGCCTAGAGGTTGCTGACATCTAAAGGAAGCAGTAATTAAGACTATTCAGAAATTAAAATGGTTCCTGTTGCCTTGTACTGGAAATTTGTATTGCTAGGAAACATTGTATGGTACAGTTATGTGAAGTGATTGTGTAATTTAGCTTAGTTGTAGGTACTGCAAGGCAGATGCCATCTGTGAGTTGTAGCTCAGAGTGAATGAATTTACTACATGCTCTGCTTTGACTGGCTTGTTTACTTTATTGCAGAGAATATATGGGTTGTTTTGTGGTGTGAGAAGACCACTGTAGATTTAGTTGTACTAATGGAGTACAGAGAATTTCTACAAATGAATGAGGAATCAGATGTCAGTTTGTGTGCATGTTTGCTGGTTGGAGCATGTTTTAGATGAAGCACATTAGAATATAACACATTTCAAAGGCTAGCAGGCTGCAAACTGGTTTACAGTTTGATGAATCCTGTCCATATTCTTGACTCCAAATACAGTAGATCAGAGGCTATGCATCTAAATTATTTTATATTTTATATAATTGCATAACAAGAGTTTTACTAGCAAAAGTGGAAAATCTGAATAGGAGTTGCAAATTATTTGCTAGTGGCAGTTTAACATTTCTTGAGAGGAAAGAACTTGTGTTATTGCTTTAATCTTTTGCTCAACAAAGGAGTTTTGAGAATGCTTACATAAATGAGTGGTCTGGCTTGCACTGACAAATTTTGGGTATATGTACAGAAATTGGCTAGATGGGAAATCACTCAACAGAACAGTCTATGCATCTGTCAGAGCAAGTGCACTGAATACAACTGTATTGTTATTCTTTCTCTGTTTGCTCTGAGTTCAGACCTCAGATAGCTCAGAGAAATTATGAAGGGTGGTACCATTTTAATGGCGAAGTTATCATACCCAGTAATGGATACTCGTATCATATTGGGGGGGGAGGTATACTCGCTTAAATAAGCTGTTTTTTTCCAGAATGAGATATATAAGTTACACCTGCCAGTGCAATCAAAAATATGTTTCAATTTTTTATAGGAGTCACTTCCTTACCTGTTTGTTTAAAAACTCTAAAACTAACCCTAAAATCCTAATCCTAATTTTAAAACCATAACCTTAATATCCTAACTCTATTCATAAAATACTAACCTTAACCCTATTTCTAAATTCCTTGCACTACCCCTAAACCATAACTATAACTATAGATCTTATGCTTCAAATTGAACCCTAATTATAAAACTATAACCCTAAAATTCTAACCCCAGGCCCTAAAACTCTAATTCTAAAATTCTAACCCTAGGCCCATATATATATATGGGTCCACTTCACATGACTGAAAACTCAAAATACTGAAATTCATTTGACTGAGTCCACAATCCCGACTCTTCAAAATTCTCAAAACTCATTTGACTGAATTTCAGAATATTGAAAGCCCCACCCCCTCAAAGAAGTGAGGTTAATCCCTTAAGGAAGTGATATTTTTATGGTATTTAAAGGATGTGAGGTAGTATATCTGTTTGTCTGATGATGTTTCTGTATCATTTGGAATGAAAGTGCTTACATTTGTTTATTAAAATACAATTTTATGGCTTTGGAGCAGCGTTTTTTCTTCTTGCAGTGTAACTTTTCACTGTTGGGCTTGGTTACTTGGTTGCTGTTTGTTTTTGCCTTCCACCATGTCACAAATGGATATTTTTAGTAGTCCAGAAGTTGGTACTCTAAATTCAACTTGCACTACTACCTCTATGGAACTAACTGCAATTATTAAGTGCATTGATGATTTAAACCAACATGTGGATATTCTTATAACTTCTTCTAGTACAAATGTTGTTCCTTGGAATAGAACGGCTTCCCCACCTTATGATTTGCCCAGCTTTGCAACAGGACTGTGGGGTAGGAACATCTGCTGGTATGACAATTTATAGAAATGTTAACTTGGGAACATTGCATACATGTACTGATTTATCTGTCAATACATACAATTTAAGTGATTTTTTTTTAAATCAACGTACAGTTTTGATGAAGCAAGTAATTCAGCTAGTCCTATTTGTGCAAGTAATGACAACAATGACAGTGAACTTACTTTTAAAGCCAGGTTGAGTAAAATGGAAAAACTTTTTTTAAAATTTAAATCATTACAAATGGACAACTCATTTCTAAGACATTGTATTGCCAACAAACAGGTCCCTAGAGGACTGCATCTTTGGAAATACCCAGATGGTGTTACATTCGGGTCTGTGTTTCACCTCGAACTGTTGAATCTTTTTTGACAAAATGGGTTGTACACTAATGGAACTCATTATCGAGGAGAATTTAAGGAACCTAAGTTCTATTGAAGAAGAAATTAAGAATTTAGATGCACAGTTAAGAAATGACCTGCTTTTTAAGCATAATATTGACAGTTTTCAACATATTTTTCTCAAAGTGGCTGAACAGGAAAATATTTCTTTTTCCAGAAAACAGAAAAAAATCTTAAGGGACAATAAAGACTATACTAATAAGGATGTTTACCCTAGGCCACCAAAAAGTACTGGTATTTCTAGTTCCAACAATGATAAATGTGAAGAGAATGATGGTGTCGACCCCAACAGTGGTAAAGATAATGTCAACAATGACCAGAATGGCCCTCAGAGGTCCAAAAGAATTCAGGAAAGATTCAAAAGGGGGGGGGCAGTCACCCTACCTCTAGGGACAGTCAAAAAACACATGTTTTTTGGAACCTTCATTGGAAATGACCCCAGAGTTAGTAGTTGAAAACACTTTTGTTGGTAATGACCGTGTTGATGCATCTGACAACGTAGAGAAATTTCAAGGTTGTAAGATTTAAAATTTGTTATCACTTCCTGTTTCTGCTGTGTTTGGTTCATTGTTCCAATGTGGTTTTAAATATGTACTCTCTAACAAACCTGATTTGGTCGATGTGGTAATGAAACCTAAACTTTTTTACCAGAAAATTGAATCTTAAATGTATTTTACCTCTTGATGAGCAAAGGTCTGCTATTTCATTACTGCGAAGATCTAGTACCTTCAAACTCCCCCCATTAATTCCAAGTATACATATTTTTGAACAATTATGTGAGCAAAGCATCATGGAGTGGCATTCTAACCATAGGGGGTATACATTCCACAATCTTTCGAGTGAAGAGAGGGAACTTATGCATAGACTTGCCAATGATTCCAGTATATGAATTATGAAACCAGACAAAGGAGGGGGTGTTGTCATCATGGATAGAATTTTGTACTCCTCAAAGATGCTGGAATTTTTACAAAATGGTCGTTTTTTTGCTGAGGTATCACAAAAGGAGGTGAACATTGCTTATCATAGTATAGACCTCATTTTAGAAGACATATTTATTACATTTGATCTACTTCTTCACGTTAGAGAATTTCTGACTGTTTGCAAGCCTAAGATCCCAGGAATGTTCGGTATCTCCAAGTCAGTTACTGACCCTCCATTGCAACCTACAGTGGCACCAGGGAGTTAAAAGACCAAACCACTGGCAAAATTTGTTGATACTAAATTAAAAACTTTTTTTTGTGAACAAAAGTCATGTCTTAAAAGATTCATGGCACTTTCTGAACTTGATTTCAGGGTGCCCTTTTTTGCCTAATGCCCTACTGATGACCATTGATGTAAAGGACCTTATTTCGGTTATTCCCCATGATGAAGAACTGGACTGGTTCCACCAAGCTCTGGTTAAAGGCTTTAATCTGTCCAATGATGAAATTAGTCTTATACATCAGATTATGGAACTCGTCCTGACAAACAACTTTGTATACTTTGAAGGAGAGTATTACAAACAACACATGGGCATTGCGATGGGGGCAGCTTGTGCCCCCCATCTTTGCCAATATGGTCCTATTATTTTGGGAAACTAATTTTGTTTTAAATTCAGTATTTGCACCTATGTTGGGTTTGTATCTGAGATTTATGGATGATATTTTTATTTTGTGGAAAGGAAGTTTTGAGGACTTAAAAAATGTTATGGCCTTCCTTAACCACTCTACTGATTTCTTGGAGTTTACTCATCACCATCATAATAACGCAATAGACGTTTTGGTTGTGACTCTTTAAAAGAACTTGGAGAATTTCAGATATGAATATAATATATATATATATATATATATATATATATAGAGAGAGAGAGAGAGAGAGAGAAAGAGGAAACCAGTCTTTTCTAATGCCTACTTACATTTCTCTAGCCAGCATCTGATCTGGCAAAAGAAAAATTTAGTAAAAGGTCAGTTAATCAGGCTATGTAGGTTGGTTTCGGATGGTGAAGTGCTCAAAGCAGAGGTTGGAAAATTGGTTGGTATGTTCCTTGAAAGGGGTTACACCAAAGATTTTTTTGTAGTGCACCACTGATTATGTTATGAAAAACATGGATGTTAGATATAAACCCCTTTTATGCAACAATGATGTAGTACCAATTCTATTAATCTTGTGGGTCAAGGAACTAACACGACATGATCGGCAAAACTTGTCACAAGTATTTGTTTTGCAATACAATCCAGGTATTTATTTATTAAGGATCATTGGGACTTTTGGGTAGGTTGGGCCCAGAACCCAAATTTGTTTATAAAAATAAAAACTTTAAGGGTATTTTTGAAACCAACAAGCAACAAATGAATGGCCACACCAATGGGCGTGGAATGAAAAATATGTGGGGCCTACCGACAATGCAGGTATATCCTGGAAATTAGTAGTTTCCTTGTTCAAGGTTGCCCATTTTTGCTTACTGTTAAAAGTAAATATGACTGTAACATCAAGGGGGTTGTTTATATCAGTTTTTGTGCCACTTGTTCTGCTTTTTATATTGGCAAAACTAATAACCCCTTACATATGAGAATGTATCAGCATCTTTATGGTATTAAGGGCAAAAACACAAGTAATGCACTTTATAAACATTCCACTGCGTGTCGTGGTTTTAAGAAATTTGTATTTGTTATTTTGGAAAAGGTGGGTGTATTAGACAGAAGGGGTAACTGGGAGACCTTAGTGGAGAAAAGGGAACTGTATTGTTAAGTTCTCTTAAATGCCACTACCCCCAGGGCTTAATGAGTACATATCGATCAAACCTATTTTAAAGTTGAAAGCAGGTATTGTTTGATTTTTATTACAAAATGACATGCATTTTTTAATATACAAAGCAACTAATGCAATTTTATTATTGGCATTAACTTCTATGTTTGTATATATGCTTTTTAGCTTTTAGTATTCAAAATGCACTAGGATTTTGTGAAGGTAGCAAAATGTTTTGTAACTTTGTATCTTGCATTTTGGCACCACCTTTCTTAGAAAGTGAGATGTTGCATAAAATGTTGTATAACATGCCTTGCACTTGGGCCCCACCCTCTCAAGGAAGTGAGGTTAATCCTTTAAGGAAGTGATGTTTTTATGGTATTTAAAGGATGTGAGGTAGTGTATCTGTTTGTCTGATGATGTTTCTGTAGCACTGGAAATGAAAGCGCTTACATTTGTTTATTAAAATACCATTTTGTTGCTTTGGAGCAGCGTTTTTTTTTTCCTTTTCAGAGCCATATTTTAGTTAGGAAGTCCTTCAGCGTGGTTTTGAAAGCTGTGAGGGAGGGTATTTACCTGATGGATACAGGTAAGGAGTTCCAGGCCTTAGCAACCTTGTATGTGCACAGACAATGCCCAGCAGATTTGTTAGGTCACAAGGTGCCAGTAGTAGCTTGCAAATAGAACAAGGAACTACAACTTGTGTTCAACAGGAAAACAATACCTCTGGGCTTATTGGGGCCCCAGTTTTCATGGCTCAATAGAAGTTTTTCATTCTCTATGGATTACACAATTCATTTCGGGGACAACTGGCTGAAGGTAATGAAAATAACAGTATTGCTGACATGCTTAACTTGGTTGATGTTAAACTAATTAAACTTAAAAAGTTGCAGCTTGAAATGTCATACTTTAAGGAATGTCTGCAACAATGTGTGGTGCCTAAGGGCTTAAGGAGGTTCCAGTATCCAACAGGTTTGGAGAATAAATCTGTTTTCCATTCTGGATTACTCCAATTATATGATAAACAGGGGTTTGAACTACTGGAACTCATGATCAAACATTACAGCCTATGGGTTGATACCATTTCAAAGGAGGTGACTGAATTAGACCAAAGCATTAAGGTGCATATTGATTTCAATAGATATCAATACTACTATACAAGAATTTTCACTAGCATTGATCAAAACCTTAATAAGCTTAAAACTACAAAAGTAAAAAAAAACTGCAGCAGGATCGCACAGCCTATGATAATGGTACAGTTTCCCAAGCCCACCTAAATTACACATTTGGGCACCTAACAATAATATAAGAATACAAGGTCAGCCACAGGTGGATGACTTAGATCAGAGTTCTAACTTAGGACCCCAAAGGAATACCCAGACTTTTGGTCAGGGTGATATGACTGAGCCCTTCCCTGTGAGGAGGAGTAAAAGAATTCAAAATCAGAATGGAGGGAGACATGAGTTAACTGAGAGCAATATTGCACAATATGCAAATTTCCAGAACTCCAACCAACAGGGAGCTATTCCTAAACAATTGAACTGTACACAGAACAAGAAGAGCAATCGGAAGTACAACAAAAGGAAACGTTAGCCACTAATCCTGACTTGAATGACAATTTGACTATTATCAGAAACAAGACTGGTCACTTTCAAATTTTCAACTATTCTATGGTGGATATTAGCCCAGAAATAGTTGAACTTTTGGCTAGGGGGTATACGTTTGTACTATCGCAACACATTAATGTGGCTAGGGCAATTTTGGACATTAGTGCAAACTCCACCCAACTTAATAGCCTGTACATTCAACACCTTCTTCTCTGAAACAGTCACCTCTCTAGCAAAGACCATGATTCCCCACACTTCCCTCAAAATGACCTCTCCTCAAAATAACACCCCCACTCTAACATTTAATACAGTCTCCACAACCTATATACACAAATTACTCTCAAAACTAAAACCTTGCACTCCTTCAGCTGACCTACTACCAGCTGAATATCTGCAGCTTGCAGCAGCTGAAGTAGCATACCCAGTCTCCATCTTAATTAATAGAACAATAACTGAAGCCACTATTCCTTCCCTATGGAAAATCTCCCATATCATTCCTCTGCATAAAGGAGGAAACACTAATGAACTTTCCAACTTCCGTCCTATAGCCTTTATTATCACCTCTATCTAAACTTATGGAACGTTGTATACACCAACAATTTCTACATCATCTTTTACATAATAACTTACTTTCTGACTCCCAACATGGTTTTAGACCTTTCCATAGCACCTCCACTGCTCTTCTCTCCTTTTCAGACACTATCAACAAAAATCGCAATAACAATCTCTTCTCCTCTGCTTTATTTCTTGACCTCTCTCAAGCCTTTGATATGGTGAACCATCACCTCCTGCTAGACACTTTGAAATGTCTCTCTCTCGAACCTTTGGCATTGCACTGGTTTGACTCCTACTTGAAAGATAGACAACAAGCAGTCCTCTGGGACAGCCATCTTTCCTCTCTACTTCCAGTTACTATCGGTGTCCCTCAAGGATCCATCTTAGGACCCCTTCTCTTCTCCATATTTATTAATAACCTGTCTACCTCTCTTCCCACCTCCACATGTATTCAATACGCAGACGATTCAACTCTCATCTGTTCAGCTGCTTCCCCAGCCAAACTTCACTCTTCTACCCAACAAGTCTTTACAGCAGTAGAAAAATGGTTCCAAGATATCTGTCTCCTCCTTAATCCTAAAAAACGAAACTATTACTTTTCTCTCCTACCCTTAAATCCCCCCTCTCTCCTTTTCAATTATGTCTGACAATGGCACCATCATTACACCTGACTGTTCCACTAAACTACTAGGCGTCACAATAGATAATCAACTAAACTTTGATTACCACATTGACCTTACCATCAAAGCTGTTAATAAAAAGATTGGTGCTCTTTATAGACTTAAGCCCTTTCTAACAGCATCTACAAGGGTGTCTCTAGCCCAAACTCATCTCATCTCCACACTATTGTATGCCATTTATTCCTTTATAAACTTTCCATAATCTAACCTTCAGATACTTGTCACAGCCTATCATAGCATTGCCAGGTTTGCCACAGGCTCCCCATTTCACACCCATCATTGTGTTAACCTCAAAAAGCTTGACTGTCTCGAACTCCAAAATCTTATTCTCCTACATCAATTAGTCATCACCTATAAAATCCTCAACTACCCTTCTAATACACCCATACTAAATAACCTTGTTGTCCCTTACAGGAATCTTACTTCCCTTCGTTCAGCCAACAAACTACTAGTTGCCACTCTCAAATCACACAACAAAGCTGGTGACTCCTTGTTTACAAACGCCATTGGATCATACTGGAATAAACTTCCCATAGAACTGACCTCTCTAGGCTCTTCCCAACTTTTCAGGAAACAACTGAGGAACTATTTTGTGTCTCACTGGCTATGCCCCTGCTCAAACCCTGACTGACCTGAGCATCCAACCCACTTCTCATTTCTCTCCATTTACCTCTATGCTTGTCCCTATCACTAATACTTCCACTCTTCTGCAACTATCTACTATCCACTTGGATACTACTTTACCTCTGCAACCTGTTATCCCCCCAAATTTATAGGTTGCTCCCAGCTATGCTAATCTGCCTCTTAATATATTGCCCTGGCACAAAACCATTATAACAATTGTTATTACTGCAAATACCTAAAGACTCTTATGTAATTTACCACTTTCTTTCTTCTATGGCTGTACTATTCCTACTACAGCAAAGAATTTGCAAATATAAATCATCTCTCTGTGTTATAACTATAGCTTTATTAAGTTTGCTAATTATAGTTTCATTTAAGTTTGCTAATTATAGCTACTGTCATTTTGCTTTAGTATCATTACTATACTTCATTAGACTAATTTTCTTATCATGCTTATAATTTTGTATCCCGGTGTACTATTTTTATGTTACCTTCTAGTATATAGTGGAGCTTTTCTCCTCGGGCCTCTGCTTAAAATGGACATGTATCCAGCCAGACTAGCCCGGTCAACAAATGTAAAATAAAATAAATAAATAAATAAATAAAAACTATACTAGGAAATTGAATTTGAACATATTATTGGGAGACAACAATAGTAAGGGTTCAGATTCTATCAATTCTTTATGTGTTCCTAGTACTTTTAACCTGCCATTACACCCGATTTTACAGATATTTGAACATTCATGTGAATTAGATCTAAGGCATATAGAGAGAAATTCTAGGAACAATAACAATAAGATGAATATTAGCAAATATGAGTGGGATTCATTCAATCTCCTAAGATCACTTAAGGTCCGTATTTCTAAACCTGACAAAGGGGGTGGTTTGACCATCATGGACCACTATGACTATGTGAAACATATGAAAAATATTTTAGTCAGGGAGGCATATCAAGAAGCGTCCCTAAGTGAGGTTAATATGACATAGCAATGCATCAAGACTTATTTGAATGACTTATTTATTGATGTTAGAATTGATGTTAACATGTTTAATTATGTGACTATGCCATATCCAGAGATCCCACTATTATTCAGGATCCCCAACATCCATAAGGATCTGGTTGATCCACCAATGAGACCTTTGGTGGATGGCCGGGATTCTGTTACTTACCCATGTGCTAAAATAGTGGATTCTATTTGAAAAAAATACTTGACAAGTGAGAGGCAAGTATGTAAAGATTCCTGGTCATTTTTGAGGAAAGTAAGTGAACTTAGGTATCGTGAGAATTATAATTTTCTCACAATAGATGTGAAAGATTTATACATATCTATCCCACATTTTGAGTGTATAGAATAGATTGAACAGATGTTAAGAAGGAAAAGGGCCCCTGAGTCAGAAATTTCACTGGTATCTGAATTATTAGACATCATTCTGTTGAACAATTATTTTGTCTTTGAGAAAGAATTCTATCTACAGAAAGTAGGGATTGCCATGGGCTCCCCTTGCGGGGCCAGTTTGGCAAACTTAGCGATGGCATTTTGGGAAACAGAATTTGTTTTCAAGAAGGAAGAATGTAAGAATTAGATTTTGTTCTACACTGGCTTTTTGGATGACATTTTTATTATCCTGAAAGGGGAACTAGTGGATGCAAACTGGTTAGTTGAGTTCAACCATACTACATCCTTCTTGAATTTTACTTTGACAGGGAGGAAATAGCCTATCTAGATATCAACCTAAGAAAAGACAGAGTTAACAACTGTTATGTGCCAGAAATGTTTAGGAAGAGTACTTACTCCAACTCATTTCTCCATTATTCTAGCTGCCACCCTTATCATCAGAAGCATTTGGTCATTAAAGACCAAGGTCATAAAGTTAGTAAAAGCAGCTAGAATTATTTTACTAGATGGAGATTTCGATATGGAATGTACCCTGCTAAAGAATATGTTCCTAGCTCGTGCCTATCTGAACAACTTAATAGATTCACTTATTACTGAAGTGAAAACTAAAAGAACTTTGGGCACCTATACACCAATTTTATGTTCAGTAGTGGATTGAACTTTAACACTAAGTGATACACCAGGGGTAGATGTTACATCAAACAGGTTAGTAATACAGCCTGATTTTACCCTTAGTTTGGTTACCACTTATAATGTAGATAGTCATTTGTTACAGGATTTAGTTCGTAAGAATTGGGAATGGCTTAGACGTGATCCAGTTTTATTTAATAAATTTGGCAGCTTCCCTAAAATTATCTATAGGAGAGGTTACAACATCAAGAATCTTTTGGAATCAAATAGGACACAGTCAGTGAAATCTCCAGGGATGTATAAATGTGAATCCTGCAATTTTTGCAGGTTTATAGATGTGGGTAATACATTTGAGATCAATGACTATGTTTTCAGACTAAAATATATAACTGTAATTCAAAATGTGTAGTATATTTAGCTAAGTGCCAGTCTTGTCCAGTATTTTATATTGGAAAGACAGAGAGCAGGCTCCAAGAATGGGTCTATGAACATAAATATGCCATTAATAAAGGGAAAATGGAGAATGCACTAGCTAAGCATATTTCAACAGCACCAAACCATACATTTAAGTTCAAGATCATTGACCATGTCAAACAAGATATTCAAGGTGGTCTGACCCCACTAAAACGTGAAGAACTTGAACTTTATTGACAGATCTATCTTAATGCTTATTATTTGCCAGGAATTAATGATCTGTGTTCTATTACATGTATTTTGAAACTAAAAAGCTTAGCTAGATGATAGGTTTATGACTAGTTAGTTCTGTGTTGCTTTTGATATTAACATATATCTAAATTTGTATTATTAGGTATAGTTACACTATTTATGACATTTTACATATGTATGTGTTGTTAGTACTTAGTATAGTTTATATTTGTTTAGTACATGAATATATATATATATATATATATATATATATATATATATATATAAATATATATATATATATATATATATATATATATATATATATATATATATATATATATATATATATATATATATATATATATATATATATATCTTCCTTTACCCCTCTAGCTCTAGTGATTAGTGTAGAGGTGAGCAATAGGTGATTGTTTATCCCTTGTTCTTTCATTCATTGATTTTTTATGAGTGGTTTTGTGAGCATTTGTCTTTATTTTTACATTTTATTCTTAGTTTATTTCATTTTATTATGTGTATTAGTGTACATATGTATATTTACATCACATTTCATGTATATTTTAGCATCTATTTTATATATATTTTCAATAATGTAGATGCTATTGAGGTTGCAGTGGTGGTTGTGCTACATACATGTAGTAGAAATAGTAATGGATCCTCATGTTCAGTATGTGAAAGAAAGAGTTAATGATTCTATAGCCGACGTTTTACCACAGCATTTGCGCTGATTGGCTAATTTAACCCCATATGATTTTTTTATATGTAAGCGTTTACTTTATTGTATTTTATGCATCTGAAGAAGTTTATTGTAAAAAACGAAAAGCGCTTTATGCACTTTTAAACTACTTAACTGCTGCTCCAGAGTCGTTTATTTATTTTGGGAGATTTGCTAGGTTTGTAGACAGACAGAAGATTTTGGTTACTACATCGCAATGATTGATTTGGGAAAATAGTTGTGTAGAATAGCTTTTAGTCCTGGACAGGCAGATGGATGCTGGATAATTTTATAGGTAGTAAGAAGTTGTGCATATGTTAGTTGATGAGAATTCTAACCAGTTTAGGCTTTTTAGTGCGATACAGTGGTGGGTTCTGAAAGGGGTATTTGATGCAAATTTAGCAACTTTGTTATAGCATTGTTCATGTTTTCATTTTTGTGAAGCCTGGAGGTTACTAAGGATGGGAGCATGATAAAGAAGATTGGGGAGGAGATAAGTAATGACAAGTGTAGCTTTAGTTTCATCAATGAGAACATTTTTGTCTCTGTAAAGTTATGAAACAAAAGAGAATGTTGGGCAAAGAAGCTAACTCAGTGACTGAGTTAGCTGCTGAGGTGGTACACCTTGGGAATTAAATGACTGGTCTTCTAAAATGTGATCAGTGATAAGGGTGCATGACCATCAACTCCATGCTCCATCAGCTCAACTTTGGATGCAACAACAAGTAAAAATAGGCCTGTTATATTGCAACTCAGTCCTGCACAATCAGACAAGTGCTGTGTTAGGCTATGCAGTATCCAGTAAACATGGCCTGGAGCTTTTAAGAATGCTGACAGTTCCTTGGTAATGTTGCTCAAACTGTGCAGTGCCTATATCATGGAAATTGACCCTTTGGAAGATCAGTCACAGTCCCTTTATGAACACCGATGATCAGTAATTTGCATGGCACTTATTTGTCTAGCCTCATAATCTTTCTGTGCCCCAGGACAGGGAGTTTTCTTTTCATATATTATGTGCATATCCTGTTACGTTTCCTCTGAAGATCCACATGATGTACCACGTATTTTACTGTTAGCAGACTCTTTCAATTCTAATACCACAGTGACACTCACTCTGTGAATATTGTAATTTGAAAAAGACAAAAAGATGTGAAAGCAGCTGGCTCTGGAGGAATGGATGCCATCAGTATCACGTCATCTCTGTGTACAGTACACTGTTAGAAGAAGAATAAGCAAACCGTGATGCCCTCAAGCATATATGTGCACCATGAATACTGCTAAACCAAGCAATATCTGGAAAGTAAATGCAGGCAAAGTTCCACTACCACCATAATCAATGTAATATAATATAGATCTGTATAGTATATACTATAGCCCTCCAGATTTATAAAACCTGTAAAGCTGCAAAGGTTTTTAAAGACTGTGAACATGTTCACATTACAGTGCAACATCCCAACCCCATATCCAATGACTTCAGGTAGACCATTGAGAGCTATCAAGTTGCTAAGATCCACAGCTTTCAGTACTGAATACTAGGAAATTACTGAGATCCACAACTGCCACTTCTTAACACTAGGGCATGTTACTGAGACCCACAGCCCCAGTTATGAACACTAAGACATGTTACTGGGATCCACACACCCCAGCTCTGAACACTAGAGCATGTTACTGAGAACCACACACCCCACCTCTGATCACTAGGACATGTTACTGAGATCCACAGGTTCCAGTTCTGAACACTAGGGCATGTTACTGAGATCCACACGCCCCAGCTCTGAACACTAGGGCATGTTACTGAGATCCAGAGTTTCCAATTCTGAGCACTAAGACATGTTACTGAGATCCAGAGCCCCCCGTCATCAACACTAGGACATGTTATTGAGATCCACACAACCCAGCTCTGAACACTAGGGCATGTTACTATGATCCACACGCCCTAGCTCTGAACACTAGGGCATGTTGCTGAGATCCACAGCTTCCAGTTATGAACACTAGGACATGTTACTGAGATCCACAGCCCCCAGTTATGAACACTAGGACATGTTACTGAGATTCACAGACCCCAGTTATGAACACTAGGACATGTTACTGAGATCCAGATACTTCAGCTCTGAACACTAGGGCATGTTACTGAGATCCACAGCTTCCAGTTATGAACACTAGGACATGTTACTAAGATCCACAACCCCCAATTATGAACACTAGGTTACTGAGATCCTCAGTCCCCAGTTCTGAACATTAGGACATGTTATAGAGATCCATAGGCCCCAGTTATGAACACTAGGACATGTTACTGAAATCCACATGCCCCAGCTCTGAACAAAAGGGCATGTTGCTGAGATCCAGAGATTCCAGTTCTGAACACTAGGACATGTTACTGAGATCCACAGCCCCCAGTTATGAACACAATGGACTGTTACTGAAATCCACAGCTTCTAGTTATGAACACTAGTGCACACTCAATCAGTGTCCCTCACTGCTAGACCTGCTCTTCTACATCCATCCATCCACAACCCCTTTTTCCCATTTTGTCTACATAGGATCAGGGTGTCACTTCAACAGTGACAATCATTAAGAACCAAGGTTTATACCACCGGGTAGCTAGCCCCACCGCGGTAGTTTTTCTACACCACACACTCACACACACATTCACCCCTATGGCCAGTTTTAGAGTGTCCAATTCACTTACTGCAGGTCTTTGTAATGTGGGAGGAAACTGAATCCCCTAAAGGAAACCCACATGAACACAAGTAGGACATGTAGACTCAGCATACAAGGTACCCCAGATGAGAATCAAACAGGGAAACCTCTTGCTGTGAGGTGACAACACTATCCACTGTGCCACTACACTATCTACTGTGCCACTGTACCACCCTACAAATTGTGTCCCTGTTGAGAAATTGAACCCTGGTCTTCCATGTGATAGGCATGAGATCTACCCAGTAACTATCCTACCATGATGAACAGAGCCATTGATATATATATATATATATATATATATATATATATATATATATATATATATATATATATATCTAAATGTATATGTGTCCAGAAAAGATGCACTTTACAAACCAGACCACACCCAAGACCTGTTGTGCACCCCACTGGCAGATATATTTCTGAAACCTTCTGTAGCACTGTCCTATCATCCTTAGTAATTAAATTAAGTCTGCCATACATGAATGGACAACCACCCACAATAAATTATAGATGCAGTCTTTTCATAATAATGAAACTGTTCTTTTGCAGTGTCTGACTTACTTTCCCTGAGTTAGTAGTAGAATGACAAGTGATGCAAAAACATAAGATGTAGTACAACATTGCAGTTCAGTAATGTCCAAAGTATGGTCAGCCATGAAGTACAAAACTGCAGTTCATAACATAAAACAGACATCAGTAAATCTGTATAGTAGAAGTGTATGATACAAAGCATATTTGACAACAAAAAATACAATCTGTGACACAACTTACATTGCCCTGTAGTAACCAGCCATATTGCATTTCACAACTGTTACAAACCTATCATGCAATATGTCTATTTGTAAACCACTATTTATTTAATTAATTATTATAAAACAGTAAGAACAGTAAAAGTAGTAGTAATACTTAACAGAATGCTTCAGGGTCTAGAAGTGACACATTACTTTAGAATCAAACCACTGGATGACATTCCAGCTGTGGTGCCAATCTACCTATCTCCTTGTATGCCCACTGGTATGCTGAAGTGCGTTCTGATACTCTGCCATTACATGATAACATTTAGTGCTAGTTGGTTGCCAACTAACAGCTCATAGAATGGTTCCATCAGGCCAGTGATGTGAAGGTTTTCTGCTTTGGTCCACCTGGGTGACCTACAAGCTTGGGCTTAAGACATAGCCATGACTATGATTTGAAGGCTTAACTGATATCAGCAGTGCACCAACTGTGGAAGCTTACAGACCCACATTTATAGCAGATGGTGGTGTTAATCTACTCCCCTAACAACAACAACAACAAAATGATGCACACAGAACATGAACCTCATATCATTTTTTGACAGATTGTATTAGACTGGCAATATGGGGCAGTGAATCACAAGTACTTGGGCACAAGCACCATAGCACAAGTTAGTTTAGCTATGAGCATCAAACAAGTGACCGAACAAGCAACAACAAGGGGGCGTGCTAAGGCATTATTCTGTATTTTCTGATGAGTTTCTCCCCTGAACAGGAAGTGCTACATGAAAAGTCTTTTTTGCCTGCTTGAATTGCAATCCATTTTCTTGTGATTAAAACTTATTTATGAGTTTGCACACTTTATTACTATATAATTTGTGGTGTATCTTCCTGCTGCCAGGGACGTTCTTTTATGTGCATCTGCTGCTGCTAACAGATACAAGAAGTGAAGACATGTTTAATCAGGACTCTACTGGACACTGGTATGTGGTAAAGTTAATTTTTTGTGACTTTACTGCAGGTTGGCAGCACAGTGACCAATGGGACATACTGTTTGGGGGAATGCATGTGCAGCCACTGCAACATGTATCTGTGACATAGTGATGAAATGATTTCAAAGATGTGCTCAACAGTGAGAGATGCCAAGCCATAGTGCAGCAGCTAACCTGCATCACAGATGTAACAGGCATTGGGAATGGCAGAGGCCCAGTATATGATTCTATATGTGGCTGTGACATGCATGTGACACACTTCTTGGTAGGGAACCATTGTTGGACACTTGTACTAAAATGCTGGTATGACATGCTCCTGAGTGGTATCATACAGAACGTTGCTCTTCACCTGCTGTGGCATCTATTATTGGTGTCACATATGCTCTGTTATTGGTGAATACATATCAAACCCAACACATACCCACTGCCATTGGAGTATACACATCAAGTGTCACACATGCTCACTGGTATCAAACTGCATGCATAACCACTATTATTGGGAAATCATAATATTAGTCCCCTCAAATGCCCACTGTCATTATGGAATACATATCAAATTCCACTTAGCTATTGTTGTGGAATATTTGCAAAGTGGCACATCACTGACAGTGCAGCATAAAATGGAAACCTCTCTCATTTAGTCCCCAGATATGTCACTTCTTAGGCCAACACATGAAATCAACATGTTTATGATGAAGAATATAAAACTTCGATAATGAAGAAATTGCAGCACTCACATGGTGAGGGACCATGGCCTAGCTCTGCTTAGATATTTTTGACAATAGCAACATATGTAATGCCCATGAATTCAAGTAATTTAATTTTGTTTTCTTCAACAGTCATATAGTTACAAAACACAATCTAAGCAGAAGTAAAACATTAAGAAAATTAATTTTAATAAGTATTACATGCTCTGGGACCAGGGGCATTCTCCCTCTCACTCATAGCTCTCAACATCTTAACACAAAAAAATCTGAACAAAGCCAAAATTAATGGGGGGGACAAACCCCCCCAAAAGGTATAAATTTTAAATATTGCTCTTATAAATTTAGAAAGTCGCTAGAAAAAAAATCTGTTGTTAGCATGCATTTTCTGAAGGATATAAACTCTGAAACTCAAATGTCTGTCATTATTTAGTGAATTCAGTCCTCACTGATTTGCCACAAAAATCCAGAAAAATCACATATTTTATTAGGAACCGACCAAAAATATGAGCAAAATTCTGAACATTCTGCGAAAATCTGGACAGTTGACAGGTATGCCTCACTGTGGATACCCCACAGCAATCAGGTATAGATGTTCTAGTCACTTTGGCCAGCATTTAACATGATTTCTGTAATTTGCAGTCCAGCAAAAATTGCTATCCCAGGGCCTGAAACCACTGTATTCTTTGCACCATTGGGGCAGTTTGCCTATGCACAAAGAAGATCTGAGATACTTACCTTTATTAAAGTTTTATAGAGTCTGCAGTTCATTGCTTAGTGGATTTTTATTTCATGGCCACAAAAAGCCTATTTAAAAGGTTCTGAGGTCTCATATTGTAGTTACATTTTTCCTTCAACTTGTGCACACCCATGAGTTCTTTAAAAATGAGCACTGTTATGTGTTTCCACTGTAAGCTATTTCTCTGGATTCATGTATTTTCCCCTGTATATAAAAACATGCCTGTCCTAATCAGGAAGAAGAATGGGGACTGGTCACATTAATCATGTATATGTGCTTCTTATAAGCAGACACCTAATCCTTTTTGCCAAACAAGAGAAGATTAGTTTGTCATAATGTATTTCAGAAAATATGAGCCACATAAAAGTGGGTACAACCTCTTGTATTAAATGTGATACAAACATTGATAAGGACAAGTCACTTGAAAAGGTTCTGCAATAAAGCTTTCAATATGAACCCCACAAAGGCAGACACAGCCTCCCATATTACATGACACAAAACAGGCTAATAAAGTTTGGTGATAGCCTCATAAAAGCAAGCATTTACAGTAATCAAACTGTAAACCACTCTACAATCCACTCTGTTAGATGGACCTGATGAAGCACAGGTGAAAGTATTTTCCTAAATATTGTTCAATACTGGTGACTCATGGTGTGTTGTCATTTTTGGTTTGCTAAAAATCAAAATCAAAATAAAAACTTTTAATTAAAAATGAGGTTCCACAGGCTGCTGAGCTGGTAAACCCTCACAGGTCTTACAGGGATATTCAAATAAGGGACTAAACTCTAAGCTCTGGGATTGGCGCCTTGTTTTTTCATCTCCGAGATTTTCTTCCAATCAATTCCCATGGAACCTCCCACCATTGTCTCTAACTGGCTTTAAATAACTGACCTGTTGAATGTAATGTATTAGAACAAGAATAATCATCCATCTACCTACTTAACTGAATAAACGACTTGTAACTTCAACAAAGCATTTTTATTCATCCCATAGGTAGGGCATCAGAGAGTGAGCCTCCTAGATCTGCTAGCTAAAGTGATTTTATCTGGACTAGTCCTTTGTACACTGTTTCTAGTTAGTCCTATCACCCTCTGGATCACAGGTGGTATACCAGACCTGCCACAAGCTTTCTGGATTACCTGTGTTATATTTATTACAAAAGCAGAGAACTCAGGTAAAAGCATTAAGTAAAATGCATAAAACTGATATAAGGTGTAGACTGAAGAAAAGAACACAGGGGTAATATACAGTATTATACATAGATGCCTAAATAGTATTTCAGTACGGAGTACATTATATGCTTCATTTCATGTTTCCCTTAGTGGATCTCATAATGGTACTGTAAGGATTTTAGAGTTTTCATTGGCAAATCACATAAGTATGCTCTTTAAAAATGACCATTATAGTAATTGCAAACATCTTGTTAGTGTCTTAACTCAATTCATAAGTGTTAAGATACTACTAAAGTACATAACAGTGACATATGAGCACTTTTTGGTGGAGAGATAGTAAACTAGGAAGTATGAGAAGAAGAGATATGAGGGGAGAGACAGGAAAGAGAGCAGGAAAGTGGAGGTTTGGAATCAGACGGAGGGGTAAGCTGAGATAAGAAGTTAAACAAAAAATAATGTTAAATTGCTTAGAATGGTGAAGGGTGTCATACACAATATTTACAGTATATAAAATCAAGTTTTGCTTTGTATGTGATTTTAAAGCATTGGAGATAGTTTACAGGAGATTAAATTATTAAATTTGTACTTATATGATGAATGAATAACCAAGGGCAATTCACGTGACCAAATCCAGGAATCCAAGAATTACTGTTTTAGTTAAGTTTTAAATGTTAAAAGGTGTGTAGTGAACTTGAGGGTAAGGGGATAGAATTCCAGATCCTGAATATGTAGTTAAAGTTCATAGCATCCTCAGCAGAGTTATAAGATTTTTGGATATTTAGTAGTTTGTGCTATGAGTGTAAAGCTTAGTTGGTGAGTAATGCTGGAGGATTTTTCTTAAGTTTGGCCAGTTGTTTGGTCTGTGTATTACACTATGGGTTATGAATAGCTGAGAGTAGATACATTGGTTAGATAGTGTTAACCTATTAATCTTTTTAAGGGACAGACAATAGTGAGATGTATGTGGTTAGCTGGCAGCAAACTTTATTACCTAATTGTAGCATTGTTCCAGTTTGGCCTTTAGGGTGTCCTGAAGATTTGTTAGTATGGGGTGGCATAGTGGAGTATTGGGAGGAGGTAGGTAGAGGCTATTATTTTTCACTTTCTGTAAGGTAATGTTCATCCATGTAGGGCATGTCAAGTTTTTGATGAGTCTGTTTTTTGACTTTTGTACTCTTATGGTCTAATTTCATGTTATCTATAGTGACCTCTAGCAGTTTTGTTAGAGAAACTACCTTGAGTTTTGTATTGTCTGAGGGGGTTGATTGCAGTTTGTTTTGTCAGGGGTGCAATGCTTAGGAAGGAAAAGTAAATGTTTGTTTTTTATTTGAATTTAGTGGAAGTTATTTATTTATGTGTATTTTACATTTGTTGACCGGGGGTGTCTGACTGGGCTAATGGCCCTTTCTCAGCAGAGGCCCAGGGAGAAAAGCTCCACACAAAGAGACAAATACAGATACATTTGGGTAGAGTACTTATACAGCATCACAATACATACATATATACATTAAGCTATTTTTACAGTAGTATGAAGACAGCACAATACAGGAAAATTAACATTCATTACTAATATGAATCATTACACAGTTTCATGGTAACCAGTTGTGATTATAAGTGTATAGTACTAGTAAATATCTTGGCTAAAGAGTAATGTTGTTCACCTTAATAAGGTCAGTATATGTGAGTGAGAATGAGAATTTAGTAAAGTAGGGCATAGTGAGTGTGTCTAGCCTGAGTGCTCTAGCCTGAGGAGCAGTCATAGCACAGCCAGTTTTGCATCAGATATTGCCTGATGAGGTTTTTAAAGGAGGCTTTAGAGTTTGTGCTTTGTGTGCTAGTGGGAAGTGTGTTCCATTTTTTAGCCACTGTACTACTGCAGAGTAAGTCTCCAAAGCTATTGCTATTGGTGACTTCTAGTAATAGTATGCCTGATGATCGAAGGAGCCTGGTGGCTGAGTGCTGTTGTACTAGGTTATTGAGGGCAGGGCACCTGCTGGGGAACTAGTACATGGAGTGAGGGCAGTTCAAGCCAGCGGAGATGGTGCAGAGCATGCAGTGATGGACTCTATATGGGCAATTTGCAGCAAAGTGAGCAATTCTATTATAGCAGGCCTCCATTTTGTTAAGGTCAGTTTTATTGAGATTAATTAGAATGGAGGAGTTGTCTTGCCAGAATTAAATGGATGTAAAAGATTCTTGCATATTTTTTTTTCAATTGGGACAGATCTGGGGGTGGAGCATATCAGCACAGAGTCATCTGTGTACTAAGTTACAGTAGCATTTTTGGATGCTGTGTGTAAATCTTTGATGAAGCTGTTGGAGAGTAAGGGGCCTAATATGGAAATTTGGGAACCACTATGAGATACAGGAGGAAAGGATAAGTATTTGGTTTGCCATCATACGGATTGGAATAATTTTTGATAAACAGATATAGAACCAGTGAAGGGTAGATTGAATAAGGCCAAGTAAGGAAAGCCTTTGCAAAAGTTTATGATGTGAGACAATGCGGCCTGCTTTCCAAGAGTGATTAATGCTACTGACAAAGCTGAGTAGGGCAGTGATAGTTCTATGGTTAGGTTAGTATCCATGCTAGGTGGGGGAGAGAAAATGGTGGTCGAGAAGATGCTGGAGCAAATGAGTAGCGATACATTTCTCTAAGGCGCTTGATAGTGGAGGTATTATGGCTATTGGACTATAGATAGATAGATATGTACAGAAGTTAGATAAGTCACTTTTATTCAACGGGAGAATGTGTTTTTTTTCATAATAATGGTACATAGGATTTCTGAATTGATCTATTTGTTAGTGTGGAAGCCAAGTAAGCAAGAGCAACTGCTGTTATTTTAGATATTTTTCTGGTAGGACATATGTATTTAGTGTGGTGTTATTTTATTTATGGCATATTTTTTAATGGCCAATATGGAAACAGTCTATAGTGAGAATGATAGGGAGTCTGATCCTGTCTGATGTTTATCTTAGTAGCAGTAATGTGTTTTGTTTTTAATCAAGGCAGTCAAAGCATGTATATAAATGAAGATGTACTGGGAGGCAATAATTTCAGATTGATTTTCTGGGGAGGGGGTTAGGCTGCCTTGTCTTGTTCAGTGCAGTAGACTCTTGAGTGAAACCTAAAAATGTTTTAGGTTATTTTGATGTGTTTTCTGTAGGTTTGTGCAATGCTTCTGTTTCATTGTGTCAGAACTGATTTTCTATTTGGTAAGATTGCAAATTATTTTGTAACATTAGAGACTTTGCTGTTTTTTCTCTGTTAATGAAGCTTTCCATGCCTCATCCCTTTGATGCATGAGAAGTTTGGTGACTATAGACAGCCTAAGTCTGGGTTAGCTTTGGCTCTTTTCTTTCTGAGGGAAGCATTTTCATTAAGTTTATCAAGAAATGTTCTGTTAAATTCTGAAATAGTCTCATCTGTTGGTAGGTTTTACAGTTTGGCCCACTTGTACGGTTTTAATGAGCAACGAAGAAGTCAACTTTAAACTTTGATAAGTTAAAGATTGCAGTGGTATGCTTTTAAGGATTTGCTAATGAGTCTTTTACTAGAGGTAGGGAGGTAGTTTTTATGAGCATCAGTTAGAGTTCCTGAGGATGATAGCATGGAATGGTCAGATTCAATAATCTAATTAAACATGGCACTCGTTGATGAGCTTGTTATATCTGGTAGGGATTGAATTACGTGGGGAAAACCATATAATTTTAAGGTGGATGATGAACAATTGGGGTTGGTTCATAGATTAGTACTAGGCTAAAGGCCTAACTGCCCTTATGAGCCATTTTAAGCCTAGCCAATTACCTAACATGAGAGTCAAACTCTGGACCTTGTGTTTGTAAGGTAAACACCTTAACCATTGTGCTAACCTTCCACTGTTGGTCACTTGCCAGAGAATGTTCAGTTTGCCTAGGACAACAGTTTCTTTTCTGGTCACTAAGGTTAAGAAAAGTGATGAGAAGCTCTGCATTCTTGAATGAAGGGAAATAATGAGCATGTGGAGATAGTTCCAGTAAGGTGGAGTACACTATTAACATGTCACCAGTTTTTCACATTTTGTGATCAGCCCTGTTACTCTTACAACTGGTGGGAGGAGTACTTCATCTTTTATGTCAGGTTTTAGTAATAGTTAGTATATCTGAAAACTCAGGAGTAATCCACTCATGCAATTCAGTCATTTTTTGCAGATGCTCTGATTGGTGATAGTAATTATTTGTATTCATATTTGGATTGGAAGGGGTGGTGAGATTGATGGGGTACTATTTATGTGACAGCTTATAGGGGTGTGCTTTTTTGTAGGACTGGGGTTTGGGTGGATATTTTCACATAAATGCAGTCGTGGAAGGTATTAATATTATAGTGTGCCAGCAAGCAGCTTAGTTTTCCATTTTATTTTGAGTTTTACTTTAGGTTCATAGGTTCATAGATTAGTACTAAGCTAACTGCCCTTGTGAGCCATTTTAAACCTAGCCAATTACCCCTTGTGAGATTCAAACCCTGCACCTTGTGTTTGCAAGGCAAACACCTTAACCATTAGGCCACCCTCCCAACCCGTGTGTGTGGTGGAACAGAGGAAGTGGATATGGGAAGTATTGTATACAATAATTGCTGATGTCACTACACTTGTTAGGCATTAGTTAATGCCGACCTGTTGCATGATGCTTGCAGAATGGTATAACTGTATCTCAGAAGTCACACAAGCCGTGCAATGTCATCAGGCATGTCTGATGGAATACGTGATGCTTTGAATGACATGCAGCTTATGTAGTGCATACATTGCATGGTGTACAGAATGCTATATCTTTGGCATGGTAGCATTGTTTTACTTTCTGAACTGTTATGTACATCAGGTGACATTAGTGTAACACACACACTGCATACATGCACCACATGTTATGCTGTGCTCACTGAGCAGCATGTTCTGGTATTGATGCTTTCTCTGCACCAAGCTGTTCACTATTTTGTTGAAGCCTGCTCAATCCTCACCTGTACCATTGCAGTCCAGTCACCCACCCACATCACATATATTGTTTAGCATGACACAATTGGAGAAAATACATCCTAACTAGTATGCGGAGTACTGCATCACACCTCTGAATGATTTAAGCTTTTGAACCTCCCTTCAGGATACCAAACACACACTTCAGCTCTCCATATTTTTGGATGTGTAGTTGGTTGTACTTTTCCTCAATATTCCATTGACAATGTAAAATAGGTGTTATCTACAGAACTTGGAATGGATGGGTGGCATCACCAGTAAAGTAAACAGAAGTTATAATTTAGATACTGTTTGATCATTACTGGCTCCTTATGTTTAATACATTGCTGGATCACTTATTCACCTTTTAAATGTGGTACACATTCTTATCAATCAGATATCTCTGTGTTCTGTGTCCCTAAAGGAATGATGGACACAAAGCAATCATTTGTCATCTTATGATGCTTGTAGGATACATTGGTGATTATGTCACCCACATTGCAGACTACATGGCAAATAAGGAAGTTGATCCCCTATTTATTCAAACATGGCTTCCCATCTTCATCTTATGGAACATGTACAGCTGTATGGATAAAAACTGAGGTACTGAGCATCCCTCAACAGACCTGCCATCCTACTGAATGTGAATATCATAATTGATATTCCCAAGGATATTTAGGAATGTGATGTACTCCCCTGTGTGCTACAACCTCAACAGAGGGACTGCATTAAGTATACGTGACACTATTTTCTAGGATATGATTTATATATCACCTGCAGGCTGTTGGGATGTTTCTGTGGATAGATTGTCAAGTGCTGCTGCTACAGTTTGACTAGCAGAATGGGCCATGCTTGCAGTTCTGGCTGTCATGACATTTGCTTGTGACATATCTGTTGTGGTATCCAGCCCTGTCCAACATGTACCAGTCAAGTGGCTCCTGAACAGTTGGTATAATCAGGTTATACCTTCAGAAGAATTGCTAGAGTAACTAAAGCCTTCATGGATGTGTAATGTATGCACCCAGTGCATACCTTCTCCACCACTGTTGATAAATACATCATTTGCACTAGTCTATCCATTTTTTTTCTTCCATCTGGTCTCATACACACATACACCAGTTGTTTGGACAAATGCTGGACAGTATATGGAAACATGACAGTAACAGTGTGAACCCAAAAGTATTTATGTAGGGGGAACCCTCCCTCCACTTGCACAACTCATAACACATTTTCTAACTCCAGTGTCACACAACAGTGGGGGTAAGTAACAACTATCGGTCACACATGCAAAGTAGATCCACACAAATAGGGATTGCATCGATCTACCTATGAAAGAGTACTCTTATTAAGGTTGCTACCCATCCTGTTATCAGAGGGACACTCCCAGGTTGAGCTACCTTATCCTGTTGTCCGCTGGGCAAAGCAGTGGGACTTGAAAAGTCCTGCTTTTTGATCGCACTGAATTGCTGTGGTAAAGCCACAATTACTTCTGGCTTTTCCACGGCAATTCAGTTACATCACCAACCCGAACCTGCAGACAGAGCTATTCCCTGTTATGTCCAGGTGTTTTAAATCATGCAGCAGTTGGCTGCAATTCATGAAGTGGTGGGGACTGGGGCAAAAAGACTTCATACGAAGATCGTGGCTGTAGAGTGGTTTGCTTTTAGTGCTTTTACAGTCGCTGATGAAAGGAAGAAAGATTTGTCTTTTTTTTTCCATAACTGCTGAGCTTGCCTACAAGCTAGCCAGCAAGTCAGTCATCCAGCCAGCCATCCACTCATCCAACAATTCAGCCATCCATCCAGCCATAGACCATTTCATAGTCCTTAAATCTTAACAGAAGTCTGTAAAGTATTAAGTGCAAATGAAGTTTTTTTTCGACAACAATTGATTATGCTATGTAAAAATGATTTACTCTGAGCAAAGCAAACTTTAAATTTAAAATGTACACGCAAAAAAAAGGAGCAAGACTACAGATCTGTACTGTGAAGTTAACATTACTAAAAGTACAAGGAAGGCTACAACATCATTTTTTTCCTAACAGATGACATAGCCCGCAAGCTTGCCAGCATTCCGCTCATCCATCCAGTCATTCATTCATCCATTCAGATGATCAGCAAGCTAGATAGCCACTCCAGCACCCAGCTTGCTAGCCATTCCAGCAGCCAGCCAACTAGCCACTCCAGCAGCCATCCAGCCAGCAAGCCACTCTAGCAATCAGCCAAGCAGCCAGCCAGTTAGCCACTCCAGCAGTCATCCAGCCAGCTAGCCATTCCAGCAGCCAGACAGCCAAACAGCTAGCTACTCCAGCAGCCAGTCAGCCAACTAGCTAGCCACTCCAGCAGCTAGCCAGTCAACCAGCTAGCCACTCCATCAGCCAGCCAACTAGCCACTCCAGCAGCAAGCCAACCAGCCAGCTAGCCACTCCAGTAGCCAACCAGCCAGCTAGCCACTCCACCACCCAGCCAGCCAGCTAGCCACTCCAGCCACCAGCCAGCCAGCCAACTTTTGTACCCATAACTGCAACTCCTTCACTACTCCTGTGGTGATGTCATGGTAGAGGGTTTGGCTTGTGTCATATTGGCCACACCCCCATGTCCCACTTTGGCCTGCTTAAAAGGTGGCAGTCTTAACTCTTATGTATTAAATATTCAGAATCAGAATATTAAGCAACCCTGATTCTGTAGCAAAAACAAAAAGAACAGGTACTCCAATGCGGCAAAGGTTGTGGAAATAACAAAAGACAATAGCCCAAAGAATAAAATCCACAAACCAACCATGACAGCTCCAAGTAAAAAGTTTAATTCAGTAAAAGGTTAGCACTTTCATGCCCTTACAAGAGCACTTCTTCAGACCATCATATAACAACTTAAAAATACACTTGAATATATATTAAAACACTAATTACTTAAGTGATGTCATAATCATTTAAATAAATCATGAGCTTTCAATATAGGCTTTAAAGGTACACATCCATTCAACCCTGGATGTGTATCTGCCTGCATCCTTATTATACATTTAATTTCACTTTGTTCTACTATATTATTAATGTCTCCTAAACGCTGCCTATATTCTTTCTTTTCTAAAACCCTAAATTTAAAATTATGTGCCTCCCCTGCTTCACATACATGTTTTTTTTTCATCTAGTAGCAAAGCTTGCCAATTTTTCTTAATAATATCACAAAATATTTTTGTATCACTTTTGTAATACATCAAAAAATCCACTTTATTTGAATGTGGTTGCATTGACTGATCCCTTCTTACTATGTCTTGCTTCTTAGAAAAATAGGGCTTAGCTGAACTACTTCTCAGTGTTCTTACTTCACTGACTATCTTTCCAATTTCTTTTTCTTTATACCCTCTTTCCTCAAATTCTTTATTCAATTTATTCAAGTTGTATTCAAAAGTATTAGCCTGACTGTCAAGCCTTGATATTCTCATTCACTGACCTTTGAGCACATTTTTAAAAATTCTCGAGGGGTGCATGCTGTCCCTGGTCAGTGTTGCATTCACCTTGTAGGATTTCCTATATAATTTTGTAGCTATTTCTCCTCCTGCTGTCTTAAAATTTCTACATCTAAAAAATCTATATCAGATTTTGAATACTTATATGTAAATTTCAAAAATGATGTCGTTGTATGCAAATATTCTACATATTCAACAATGAATTTAGGAAGTATATAATATTTTTTAAAAGATTTGTAGATGATCTCTTTTTTTCTGTGGCAAGGGCCAGAAGAACTTATTCCAAGGTTTATAGAATATTTGCATACAACGACATTTTCGAAATTTACAGGTATTCAAAATCAGATATAGATTTTTTTAGATGTAGACATTTTAAAGACAGCAGGAGGAGAAATAGCTAATAGTCTGTGTTTAGATTTCTGTCCTTTCCCGTTTCAGAGATTTGTCAGGCACCCATTTGAAAGGTACCGCTTATCATTATACTGCTTGCTGCTGGCCTTTGTATTCATTATGAAATGGGCACAAGCAGGTTTGCAGGCATTTTTGTGGACAGCTGACAAGACTCATTTTACAGTCCTCAGTTTTATTCTTTAAATGATTTGCCTATGGAGCAACTCTGAGAAATTACTTAACCAGTCAGTGGTCCTGTGTTGTCGCTAAAAAGAAACATTGGCGCCTATTGGGTTACCTAGTGAAAAAGAAATAAAAAAAATGTTTTTGAAAAGCTGGCAATGCTTATTTAAATATCAAAAGACTTATATGAATAACAAAACGATATGAGGTGATGTGCACGATGTCAGTAACTCCACCCGGGTCTATATCAACACTTCGAAGAAGTAAAACGTCGAACGTTAAAACATCGAACTCACAACATTGAACGATGAAAGTAGCAAAGCCCCATAGCATCGAAATCTTACCTAGGGCAAGATTTTGGTGGGCCATTCCGTGGCTTCGTTATTTCCTCCACTGTGGTGCAAGAGTTACAAACCTTAGGGTTAGGGTGCGGGTTAAGGTAAGTGGATAGTTAGTAATGTATGTATGGTGTAGTGTAGGGCTGGGTTTTGTTAACTATATGTGTGTGTATTAATTGCTTTGTTTGTGTAAAGTTTCGTAGGTTATGTGTGTGATAGTTACGGACCTTAGGGTTAGGCTGCGGGTTAAAGTAAGTGGATAGCCAGTAATGAATGTATGGTTTAGTGTGGGGTTGGGTTTTGTTAACTGTATGTGTGTGGTTTATTTATTTTGGTGTGCTTGTGTTGTGTGTATGTTTCTCGGAACAGTGAATTTTTCCCCTGGGAAAAAATTCGCTATTCTGAGCGTCGATGTTTTCAATATTCGAAATTCCAAGTTCGAACATATGGTGTTCGATATTTTGGAATTTTGAATATATGATATAGACCCACTCCACCCAGTAGGGCATACCAAAAAGTCTCCCAAACATGCAGGAAATAGTGCTTTGGACACTTAAGGAAAATGGTGCAGCTGGGTAACTGGTGGTCAGCTAGGGGCATGCAAATGGGAGTAAAAAAAGAAGTTGACTTTATGATCTATGTATAAACATAGTTAATATACAATAAACCAACTGTTTCTTCTATCTATGTTTTGAATTTTAGAATGCAGTTTGAAGGAAAGTGTTGTAGCTTGTTGCACAGCTGTGTTGCAGCTGTAATGAAACTAATGAGTTACTTGTTACCTCTCATACAGATATTTTCTTGAGTACATTAGCCTCTATATTATTTCTGCCAAATTCCTTAATTTTCTGCCTTACCCCCTGCCTATCTCTTTTTCCATCATGCAAACTTCCTTATAGATATGCAGTTACTTCCTATGTTATCCATACAGATCCACTCGTGTTACCTCTTTTTCCATCATGCAAACTTCCTTACAGTTTTACACATGTTCTTTATATTGATCACTTTTGTAGTAGCCTTAGTAATATGGGTTATATCCGTCCAAGGATATAACAGATGGCCAGGTTCCAAAGCTTCAGGGTACTTTTCACAAGCTCAAACTGTCAAGCAGCTCTAGCTGAGCTGACTAAAAGACAATTATAAGCATGAAGCCCTTCAGAGCTTTATTGCCAGCGAAGACTACACTCCTCTGAGGCTTTTGAAGATCAACAGTCAGCTTGTGCTTTCCTTAGCTGAGATTGTCTCAAGAGTGTAACATACATTTAAATGGAGCACTCATGGTTTCTGTCAATTTAAAAGTAGTGTTATCTAACTGATAAAATACTTTCTGTGGCAAAATTATGTTTATTTTAATGTGGTGGGGTTGCCATAATTTATGAAAGAGCTTTATACTATGTTTTTCTGTAAAAAAAAAACTCTATCTATCTATCTATCTATCTATCTATCTATCTATCTATCTATCTATCTATCTATATCTATATATCTAATCACTCTCTCTCTCTCTCTCTCTCTCTATATATATATATATATATATATATATATATTGTGGACTGGTAATTTTACTGGCATTGTTGTTTGTTTTCCCCTGGATAGAGGCATCATTTTTGACTTGACCATGGAACAGATTCAGTCCCATAGTTAGTCCTTCTTCCAGCCACAAAAAGAAAAGTTAAGCAAGCAGACTTTGCCACCACAGATGGCTAGCAATTTGCCTTAGAAGCAGATGGGTGACTCTGCTGTGGCCATTTGTTGCACCTTAGATCACTTACCTAAGATCCCTTTGTCGTAGCACCTACAGCCACTGTGGACAGGGGGTTAGCCATGTCTAGTGCAGCTTTTGGGGTCCTGTCAATGGACAAGGGGGAACCACTCTTGTTGATCCTGGGAGAGGCAACAGAGAAGGTTTCCTTTTTGTGTCAGAATGTTGTACCCATCCCTGAGGAAGAAGCGTATGCCATTAGTAATACTGTTGGCCCCATTTTTCCTATCAAGAAGAATCAGAAAACCAACTGTGTATCTACTAGTCCAGAAATGTCTTTGGATTGGAGTAGTTTACTGGGACTAGCTCAGGGTTTGATTCAGGTTATTGACCTGTCTTGTAGAATAGTTTTTAGTAAAAGAAAGAGAGCTATCTCCCTTCCTGAAGAGATTCAAGATTCTGAATCTGAACAAGAAGATGCAGGGACAGAGTCAGGGTTTTGTCCTCAGATTTCTAATTAAGACTCGGATGAGAGCTCACTTTCTGATTCTCCCTGTGGAGGTTTCTCTTTCTCTGATACTATTGCTAGAATTTTCCAGTGTTTTCAGTAGGAGAATACTGAGGTTTCTCAGTCTCTCACAAAATACTAGGAGTTGTTATGGAAGGATTTTCCAGAACCCACACCCATTCCTCCTGTCCTGTCTGCTTTAGAGGGTGTGTGTCTTATTGCCTGCAGTTTTTCTGATAGTTAGCCAGCTGTTCCTAAAAAGGCATATAGGATGTTTTTAGTTTTTCAGTCTTAAATTTTCATATACTCTTCCCAAACCTGACCCAGCAGCTACAGCCTTAGTTGACTCCTCTACTCAAATCCTATTGTTTCTAATAAGGATGGCAAAATTATTCATCAGTATAGGAGAAATTATATACTTCTGCAACTTTGAATTTCAGAATTTAAATTGTCAGGCTCACATGTTAAAGTTTATTCTGACATACTGTGAAAGAATGAGGAGTGTTTTATCTACAGTTTCCTCTTGTGAAGAAAAATCTGCTTTAAATAACTTAGATTCTTCTATTGCACAGGTCACTACTCATTGTTTGCAGTGTGTGTATGACTCCTATGTTGATACCTCTTCTTCCAGTGCTATGCCAATAGTACAGTTTTAAGGAGTTTTGCATGGCTGAATTCTCAGAACATTCCAGATGATGTTAAAAATAAGATTTTAAATTCTCCCTTGGATACAGATTTAGTGTTTAGCCCTTCTCCTGCAGAGGTGATCAAAAAGTGAGATGAAAGGAGCAAGCTGATCCAGGGAATCTCTAAGATTTTTCATCCCTCCTTTTCCAAATCGTCCAAGGGATTTTCTTTCTCCTAATCCAATTTTGGCAAAAAAAAAAAAAAAACAGAATAAACATTCTCAACAGAATACTGTTAAACAGATGTTTAAGAAGAAGTGGCAAAGAGGTTCCAAAAAGAAGTCTCAAACCTCTGAAAAGCAAGGACAATCCAACAAGTCTGAATGGATATTCAAGAGACCTTCTGACTCCCTACCACCATGGCCATTTTCTCTTCCAGAAAGTATGAATTTCCTTTTTTTTCCCTTTTGGCAACAGATTGTTTCAGACAAATGGGTTCTGAAAATGTTTCTTCAGGGTTACAGATGGCAGTGGGAGGAAATTTCTCCTTTCCAGGGGGTCATTCCTCATCCTGCAGATCAGACTGTTTTGTTTCCACCTGTTCTTCATCACAGGCTGTCCCAAAGAGTGATATATCTAGTTTCACCTTCCCACGTGGGGAAGGGATTTTTATTCAAGGACGTTACTAGTCCCAAAGAAAGAAAGAAATGCTTGGAGACCAGTTCTGGATCTTTTTTTCCTAAACCTGTTTGTGAAAGTGTCCAAATTTAAAATGATGTCACTAAACACCCCATTGCCTCTTCTTCCGTTTTCAAGTTTCTTAATAACACTAGACTTAAAAGATGCTTATCATCACATTCCTATTCATCCAGACTTCAGATGTTTCTTAAAATTTTGTGTGTCTGGATCCCATTATCAGTTCTTTCACTTACCCTTTGGACTATCCACTCTACCAAAAGTGTTCACAAAGTCTCTAGCTCCAGTTATAGCTCATTTCAGGCTATAGGGTATCCACATTTTCCATATTTAGATGACTTGTTTATTTTTGCAGTCTTTTTTCAAAATGTCAGGAATCTCTCTTGTAAGTGAGAGATTTTTTGCATAAGCTGGGATTCCAAGACAACATTCAAAAGTCTTTCTTGACTCCCTCACATGGGATTGTGTTTCTGTGATGTCAACTAGACACCTCAGTTTAAAGAACTTTTCTTCCACAGGAAAAAAATAGCCCTGGGATTCAATAATGCATACACTAGGTGCACACTGTTCTGAGTGAACAGATAACACAGACATAACTCACACCTTCCTCCTAATTTTAGTTTTCCTACTGATATTCTTGCAGCTTTAAATATTGACAGGGATTCATAAAGGCTACCACAAAGTGTAGACTACATGTACACTTAATGTTATCTTTCTGAGTGACCGGAAAGCATAACAAATATGATAAGTATTTTACTGAATACATATTGTGTACACTTAGTGTACACTTAGTGTAGGCATTATTGAATCTGGCCCTATAGAACTTTATTTAGATCTATTTCTGAGGTTTTCCACTCAAAATTCAGTCAATGAGAGGGAATACCTCAAGATTTTGGATCTCATGGCATCTGTGATTCTCATGATATTCCTGGAAAGACTCCACATGGGAAAGATACAGTGGTATCTGACATCTCTTTGGTCCTGGCATCGCCACCCTTTATCTTTTCAGATCCCAGTACTGGGGTTTGTCAGAAGAGAAATCATTTAGTGGAGACAACAGATATCCTTAAATCAAGGTCTCTCCTTCTGCCGCCCCACTCCAAAACAGTCAGTCATCACAGATGCTTCAGATTTTGCCTGGGAAGCAGTTTCTGGAGAGATAAAAGTACAGAGGGTATGGGACACCAAGGACAGATGCAAGCACATAAATATCAAGGAGCTGCTTGCCGTGATTGAGGCACTCAATTCCATGAACTATCCTTGCTCCCCAGGATCTCTTCAAGTGGTTACAGACAATACTACAGTGATGTGGTACATCAACAAGCAAAGGGGAACCTGGCTGTACCCCATTTACAAACAAGCCATGTTAGCTTGGAATATAGCTTCACAACACAGCCTTACTCTAGAGGCATTCTACATTCCATCAGAGCAAAATTGTGTGACAAACATCTGAGCAGGACCAGGACAGGCCCCCATGAATGGAAATTAGATCCAGGGGTCTTCCAACAATTGATCCATCTGTGGGGATTTCTTCAAGTAGACCTCTTTGCCTCATCTCAGAACAATCAACTGGCAAAATTCTGTTCCAGGACTCCATGCAAGCAGGAGTGGAAGACAGATGCCTTTACTTTTCTTTGGATAGGAATGTTCCTGCATGCCTTTCTTCTCTTTCCGCTAATTTGGAATCCCCCAAGATCATTGTGGTGACTTTGCTGGCTCAGACAACCCTTCTTTTGAAAATGGCCAGGAGCAATTACCACAAGCTTCCTCACAGATGGATCTACTTACACAAGAACAGGGGTGTTTGACACACCATGACATCAGTCGTCTTCAGTTGATTGCCTGGATGATAAGGTCTTAATTCCTTTTAGGCACCTGTTTTTCTGAGGACATGCAACATTTACAAATGGAAGCAAGAAAACCTGTTACTAAAAATCACATATTAGCATTCTAGTTGGTGCCAACAACATAACCAACACCCATTCAGAGCTAGTTGTTCTCTGGTTTTACAATATTTGTATGAGTTACTATCCTATGGCCTTTCTTATTCCTCTGCCAAGGTTAATTTATCAGCCATTTCATCATGTTTGCCCATGGATCCTCCTCTTGTAAGGCAGTCACATGTCAGAATGTTTTTGGAAGAGGTTTTGCATAAGCGGCTTCCAAGTAAACCAGTGACCCCTCCTTGGAATCTTAATTTTATGTTAGACAAATTAATACTTGCTCCAATTAAACCAACTAATCTGGTTGAGGTTCATGGAAACAGTTTTACTGGTTGATCTGACCTCTGTAAGCTGTTATGGTCAGTCAGCCCTACCTGATTTTCCACTAGGATAGTATTTCTTTGAGAACTAATCCTTCTTTTATGCCTAAAGTTGTATCTGAGTTTACTTTAAACCAAACTATCTGTCTCCCTCTTTTCTTTCCTGAACCTGTAAATGAGGGGAAAAGGATACTCCATACCTTAGACTCAGGTGCTATCTTGACAGACCTAAATCTTTCAGATCATCAGATCAATTGTTCATTTCTTGTGAAGATAAGAAGGAGGGACAACCAGAATCAAAACAGACTGTTTCCAAATTGTTGTTTAAGGCTGTTACCTTTTGTTGTACTTACCATGGCAAATCTATTCCAAGCAGGGTCAAGGCCCACTCTAGAAGGACCTTGGCTTCCTTTATAGATTTTTGGAAAGGGTTGGATTCTAGAAATATACTAGAAGGTGCTATTTAGTCCTCTGTACATACTTTTACAAAGCACTATATGCTGGATTCCTTCTCTAGGTCTAGATCACCTTTGCTAGGACCATTTTCCAGGGGCTCCAGTACCCTTCTTCATCCACCTCCCAAATATAGTTGAACTTTCCATAACAGTAGATGTTCAAATGATCAATGCTGCAGTAGCCACTCTCTCTCCCTCCATTCCTCTTGTTTTCTGATGCATTTTTTATGCCAGGGTGTGGACATTTATTTTCTATTATTCCTAGTCATGTCCTTTCAGGGCTAAGCATCCCTCCCGCTGTTGGCAGGAAAACTATGAAGGGCTTCACACCCAAATTTGTCTTTTAGCCAGCTCAGCTTGAGCTGCTTAACAGTTTGTGGGTGTGGAAGGTGTCCTGAAGCTTTGGAAGTTGGCCAGCTGTTGTATCCTTGGCAGGACATAACCCATATAGCTAAGGCTACTGCAGCAGTGATCATTCGAGCATCTACTGTTATGGTAAGTTCAGCTTACATAACTGTACTTTACTTTCTATGTTATACATACCTACGTATTTCGTACTTCCCTTCCTCAGTGTCCTGCATTATTCCCTAACTAAAACCTCTTTCCTTTCCCATTCTACTAACTCCTTAATTCTGTTTTTCCCATATTTTCACACATTCTTTATCTCTACATATTAATTTTTTACCACATCATTAGCTGTATATGGTGTAAATAATTATTACTTCCATATAATGTGCATATGCATATAAATGCTCATATTTGTCCAAATATAATATGATCTACGTATTAATAAACTTTTTTTTTATTTTAGAAGTATCCTACTTTGCAAATATTTATTTGTTCCTTTATATATTATAGTATATGCTTTGTATTATAATTAGTGTTAAAGCCTTTCCACTGGACCTCTGGAAAAGGAAATAAATAAAATAATACTTTATTTATAAAACTCCTGAAGGGTACCCCTATTGCAATATTCTACTATAGTGTCATATGCTATGCATAGTATATTAGTATCATTTGTAAAGACAGTAAAATAATGTTGCCAGATCTGACATCATTTAAAGACAACTGATTTGGGTACTGTTGGGAAAGTATGCCTCTTTGTAGATGACATAGAATGAGTCACTATAGCAGGGACTTCTGTTACAGGTTCAGATACACAGACAGATGCATTGCATGTTAGAGGCACAGATGTAAAAAATATTGAACCTGATTATAAAAGCCTTAAAGCAATCCTTTTTCTAGTGAGGGACTTTGTAAACTAAAGCAGTTAAACTCCCTGTCACTTTTGGAAAAACCTTATCTTCACCATTCAGCTGGGAATGCCCTAACGTATTATATGAAGACCAAAGTCATCCATGACTGTAATCTTCTCACCTTCAGTCATCCCTTAGGAAGCCTACATATCTGTAGTTGGCATACTTATCATAAGTGCCAGTATTATTTTAACAAATCTTGAAACCATAACTGTAGATTTAAGAAGTTATATTCTGCTAGCACTATTTTAGGAACTCTAATTTTCAAAAGTGCATCCCTGTATTTAAAACTCTAACTGGGCTCAAAGTTATAGTGACCTATCAGTATAAAAAATAGAACTATAAGTTTACAGAATCTTAACTATCACGTACTTCATACTTAGCATTGTTTTATCAAAAAGAGGTTCTATCTGACAGAAACAAAACTTCGACGTATTATTTTTACAGTTTAGAAATACTGCAACTGAAGAAACAGTAGAATCTTTGCACTTTTTAAAGATGCACGTAAGTTGTTAAAGTGCAAATGATAATTTGTAAATTTACCATAAAATGTCTTCTTCTTAACAGATGACAGTCATATGTGTTGCCTCATAATAGTAAAGCAAAAACCATCATAATTACAATACTTTAAAAGTGTTGTATATGCACTACAATCACAGTTAAAGACTTGAAAAATGAAATATGACCTTTTGCAAGCAGGTTATGCTCCTAAATCCCCTGATGCAGTGGCTTCATTTTGGCATACTGGCTTACTAAGTATTTTGCTGACAAGGACATATTACTCTGGAGTAAAAGGAACACTCAAATTGATGGAAAAGAAAATACTCACTCTACTCAAATAGAGCATTTGTATGTTCAGTTAGTGGAGGTATAGGAGAAGTGTAGCCCCCTGGTTAAAGACCTGCTTGTATTATTATTATTTGCATTTTGATGTAGGGAACATTTTGTTTCTCTTATACGTTATGTTATATGCAATATATTTCTAATTTTATAGTTGCATTTGCAACAATTAGATACACAATTATTCATACTTTCTTGTCCTTCATATAGGGATCTGACAAAACAGAGCTCACTTTAATGGGTATCCCAGTAGTTGACTATCATTTTTCTCAGCATGAAGAGAGGTATGGCTCTGACCCACATTTTATAGATCCTCCCTGCCAGCCTGATTATCTGACAACCCAAGTTTTATATCTTTCTGTCTTTGTGACATTTACAATGTTTTCCATAGCGAAGAATATATTTTTTGCACAACTCCTTCATAATCCTGTTTCTTTAGAGTACCCTGAACTCAAGCAGTTTCCATTTAGTGTATTTTTTCTGCTGTATTCATGGTTTGGGTTATTTCCATTTGTTAGAACAAAACAAAAATAAAACAAAAATAAACGAGACGAAACATGGCCAGGGCATAAACTTTAATTGTTCAACTTAAAACAGTAAAAAGGTTAGCGTTTTCACAAGTCAACAGCTTGCTTTTTCAGACCATACATTTAAATGTAACACAGTATGCGCATGCTTTATAAGCTTCTATTCTCAAGGTAATCATGTTATATATCATGATACTTCTCTAAAAACAATAAAATTAACTTTCAAATTATTGATCTTGCCTAAATAATACATGTCCGCACACATTTAACATATTTGGTACATCTAAGTGTTGTGGCCTTAGAAGCTAAATACATTTCACACACAATAAGCTAAAAATACAGTGTTAGAGCAATCAAATCACTGCATCCCATTCCGGCATTTCACAGGTCGCATGTCATTTTGCAAAAAACATCTGCCCATTACATTTAAAAAATCCAGATACATACCATCCATTCCTCTAATCTGGCAATATGTCTTCCCTAGATATACAAATGATGTGACCTGACATTCACCCATGTTATTAACTCCCAGTAGTATTTATTATTAGATAAGTATAATGCCCAGTAGTATTTATTATTAGATAAATATTTTTATGAGATTGGATGTTAGTGTTTATATATGATATGCTAGGTTAATTTAAGTTGATTGAGAATAAGTAGTATTGTATTTTTATACAACGAAAGGGTAAGAAATATTTTATTTGTTTAATTTTATGACTTGGTGTGACCTATGACCTTGAGTTGAGTGCCACCTGTTGGCAGTATGCATATTCGCAACAGAAGCATGTTAGGATTATTATGTGCTGTGTGGGGGAGTTGAAAGTTAGTAAAGTAACATTTCTAGTGAGTTAAATACATCCCCCAATATTGTGGATGTTAAATTGTAAGTATAAAGATTGTCCAAATGGATATAATTTATAATCAATGTGAGTTATGCCTTTAATTTGATCGCCACCTGTTGGCCGTATGCATTTTTGCAATAGAAGCACACCAACATTATTATGTGCTGTGCAAGGAAATTGAAAGTTAGTAAGCAACGTTTGTAGTGACTAAAACACATTCTCTATTACAGATTACGTTAAACTGTAAGTATAAAGATTGTATAAATGAATATAATTCATACCCGGGGCATTAATGACATGGGTGAATATCAGGTCATGTCGTTTGTATATCTAGGGAAGACATATCACCAGATTAGAGGAATGGATGGCATTCATCTGGATTTTTTAAATGAAATGGGCAGATGATTTTTGTAAAATGACATCTGACCTGTGAAATGCCGGAATGGGATCCTGCGATTGGATTGTTCTAACACTGGATTTTTAGCTTAGTGTGTGTGAAATGTATTTAGTTTCTAAAGCCACAACACTTAGATGTACCTAATATGTTAAATGTGTGCAGACATGTATTGCTTAGGCAAGATCAATAATTTGAAAGTTAATATTGTTGTTTTTAGAGAAGTATCATGATATATAATGTGATTACCTTGAGGATAGAAGCTTATAAAGCATGCACATATTGTGTTACATTTAAATGTATGGTCTGAAGAAGCAAGCTGTTGACTTGTGAAAACGCTAACCTTTTTATCGTCTTAATTTGTGCAATTAAAGTTTATGCCTCAGCCATATTTCGACTCATTTATTTTTGTTTTGTTCTAACAGTAGTCATTGTGCATTATACCAATAATGAGCAATTAGTCTCAGTTGCTGGTGTGGTTTTATTATTAGTTTTTGGGTTTTATTTGTATCAGCCTTGGAGCATAGTGGAAGGGTTGGACACCATTGAGTTGGATTATAATCCCTTGAGTGAGAGAAGTGATCTGTCGCCTCTTAGTTGTGATGGTTTGGCAGAGTCGTACTATATATAAAAGGAATATCCATGTTGCTAGAGTCTCTAAACATATGAATGACCTATTAGAATCTAGGGATAATCCACTGTTACATTACACCATGTTTGGAGACAAAGTTAAAGAACTTGATACAGGTATAGACTATGATAGTCTTAAGATGAACATGTATAGTTTGGAAGATGCACTGTTTAAATTCAAGTACAAAGGCAACATTTTGAAGCATGTCTCAAGCTTCAAGTTATACCTAGAGGCTTGATGGTATTAAACCTGCCTTATTATGGTGAGCATCAGCCAGAGCTGCTAAGACAATGGCAGCAAATTAACTTGGAGACAAGCTTTAACTATTTAAAACGCTTATAAAATTTTCCACGAATGAAGAGAATAGACTACTGAATAATATTAAAGTGCAACAGAAGCCATTATATGATAAATATTCTGAAAATATAGTTGATTCAAGGCTCTCTGAGCTATTGGATACAGCGAGCCTGTATGAAAGGAAACTTATTCAGATAAAAACAAAGAGATTGGAAAGAGATGTGGAGGATTTCTGCAAAGGACATGTTTTTACCTGGCCAAGGAATCAAGAGATTCATGCGAATAAGAACAGTGAACAGGTATCTATTAATGAAAAGACATTGACTAAGAGTACAGCTATAGTTAATAATGGATCTCTGCAGCAGTGTTTATCTGTAGAAAATTCTAAGATAGATGAAGTGTCTAATACAAAGGAAGATGGTATTATTGGCAATAATGAGACTAGACACTGTACAGCCTCTGAATTTGTCAATATTTCAGATGACCAACCGGTGGCTCGACCAAAAAATCCTAAGGCAGCTCACCAGCCAACTAAGACCCAGGTTTTTATGAAACTGTCTTTTCCAATCAGAGAAAGGTCAGATATTGGAGTTGATTGAGAAGTTGAGGGAGAATGAAAAGGAAGAATACCATCAACAATGGGAACAATCATACCATCAAGAAGATGTGGAAACCAGAAAACATTCATTGATCTCGAATATTTCCAGTTATCATTTGATGCCTAGTGGCACCTCATTATTAAAGAAAGGGTTGTCATTTATTCCTTCTCAGTATGCTGATATTACAGGGATAATACTGGACTTGAATTTGTTTCTTCGTAATGTGATGTTAAAATTAAATTTTGGCATGGCACTGAATAATCAAAATATTTATAGGAAACTGAGTAGAATGATGCCTGTATTATATCCATTGATGGAGGCATTTGTTAAAATATGTACAAAAGAATTATATCAGAGGTATAATACCAAAGGTAAGGGAAAAATTATCACTATATTTCTTTTGATGAGAAACGGTCTTTACATAATTTGTATAATAACAAAGATAATATAATCAAACCAGCGGATAAAGGAGGTCCAACAGTGGTAAAGGATATGAGTTATTATGAATCTACTATGGAAACTATGTTATTAGACAATAGTACGCATCGGCAGATAACTAGAGTAGACGTCATGGGAATAAAAACACATATAGATAATAAGATAAATGAACTAGTTGCTCTTAGATGTATTTCTTTGGAGCTAGATAATTATTGTGGAGTGAACCATCCAGTAGTAGCCATTATACAAGGGATCCAAAAAATACATAAGGATCCCAGAAAACCACCACTCAGACCAATAGTAAATGGAGCAGGTTGGTTGACAGTACCATTTTCTATATATGTAGTAAAACACTTCAGATCGATTTTGAATAGCAATAAGTACATACTGAATGATACACAATTTTTAGGTAATCTATTTGCCTCTGATCTATAAATAGAAATAGAATGTCTATGTATTTAGTGACTATAGATGTAAGATAATTTTTTATTATACCTAATGATGAAGGGAGTTAGGCCCTTAAAATATACCTGACTAAATGTAGTAAATATGATTCTAAGACAGTACAAGCTATTATAGAGTTTATGAAGTTAGTGTTATCTTTCAATGTGTTTGTGATTAAAAAGAAATATTATATACAAATTGATGACGTAGTTATGGGCACAGTATGTGCAAATAGCTATGCCGACATGGTGATAGCTACATGGGAAGAAAGAATGAAGTGATGATGGGGTCCGAATGGAGTGATGAGGGGTCTGAATAGAGTGATGAGGGGTCTGAATGGAGTGATGAAAAGTCAGCAATCAAAGGAGAGCAGTAGTGCTGAAATTGAATTCATCCTCAAGTCTTGGTGAGTACCTTCACAAGGTGGACCTGTTTTCACAAAATCTCACCAAGGCGACACTAATATATAGACTGTATTTATATAACATATATCATGGACAGAAGTACATCAAAGACTAAAAAAGATAGCTGGGGTGCACAAGTCTAAGGATAAAAAAAGTGCCCAATCCTGGTAGGTGCACTGGTGCCAGGACTGGAAAAGATGATAGTGTAGAATGCTCAAAATATGGAAACATTACTACAATGGGGCCATGCTAGGCCCAGGGGGATGATGGCCCCCCTGTTGTAGAAAGATGTAGCAGTCCACAAAAATCATAAAAACTGATCGCCAAAGAAGAGCCATATAGACGATAAAGTGGACTATTGACGATAAGAAAGAAATTATGTATTGTTACTATTATGCAAAAAGCCCAGAATTTCCAAACACAAGATATACAAAACGACTAAGAGAGAAATCAGAGGAAACAAAAATACTTCCACAAGAAAAATTGTCAGAAGCTTCAAATGAAAATTTGTGTTCATTATTACAACAGCTTTGTGAAAAACAGCATATAGATCAAGATACCTTGATCTGTTTGGAAAAAGAAGCATCTGAGGAAGTCTGAAAATATAAGGGTCTATATTAAATAAGCGAATGCTTAAAAAAGCGAAAGTTTATTCATCAACCCTAGTTCAGCGAATGCTGAAAATGCCGAACACTTGGAACAGCGACTTTTTTCTCAGGGAAAAAAATCGCTGTTCCGAAAAAAAAAAAAAACTTATAACAGTATTTACTGTGGGGGTTGAAGCCCCCCACACCCCCCTACTTAAATATACCAACTCCGAGATCACACCACAGTGGAGGAAACGGCAAACTCCCAAAACCAGCCCAGCAATTTTTTTCCCTGAGAAAAAATTTGCTGTTCCAGGTGTTTGGGATTTTCAGCGTTTGCTGAAATAGGGTCGATGAATCAGCATTCGCTTTTTTAAGCATTTGCTGATTCAATATAGACCCAAATATAAACAACAAAACCAAGAGATATTTGAAAAGTATAAAAAAGAGATATGGACATGGGAAAGAAAGAGACATTTGATATGGTGCAATATTTATGCAAAGGAGAAAGCCAAAAGAAGGCAGCTCCAAAGATATTTGAAGAGAAATACAGGCAAAGGCATCCAGATATGAAAAATTTCACAATAAAAAATAATATCACAAAAAAAAAGACGATTAGTAAAGTAGAAATTAAAAAAAAATAGAAGTTGAAGTGAAGTTATGGAGTGCCTGCAAAGTCAAGGATTTGGTGTAGAAGGTCTAACACAGGTTACATCACATCAGGATGGATTGAGTCCCCAAAGCAGGGAGAAACAGGAAGATCAGGAAACATCTGAAGAAGAAATATGGACATGGGAAAGAAAAAGAGATTTAATATGGTGTAATATTTATGCAAAGGAGAAAGCAAAGATAATCAATACAAAAAGAGCAGCACCAAGAGGATTCCAAGATGGTGGTTGTCCAGTGAGCACCCTCTCTATGGAGCTGTTAACTTAAATCATCAAAATCGCATTTAAAGCTGACCAACTACAAATATGAGGCGATAATTCTGAAAACAACTGCAGCTTATCCTGATCTATAAAAGGGATCACCACTCTATTCTCTATGTAAAAATTGCTATTTTCCACTTTTCTTCAATCAAGGGACCCCTCACCAAATGTAAGTTCCAGGCCTCAATGCACCAACAACCCAGACTGAATCCTGTACTCCAATCCTGCAAAATCCTTAAAAATGTCTAAGGAAACAAATTATGGAGACACATACTACCAAAGTGAAACTTTCAGCAATTGGCTCTCCTGAAAAATAAATTATACCAAAAAGATAGACACTATCCAAACAACAGCAGCAATAATCATCTAAATCCAGCACAAAGCAAAAACCTGAAACTAATATACACATGGATGAGCTTAAACAAGCTCTATTGCCTCTCCAAACAGCTGTACAGTTTCGCTGAGCAACTTTCTAGTTTTGACAGTGCAATCAAACAAATTGCTAAGTGCATGGACCATATTGCAGAAAAAAAAGCAAAAGCTAATGAATACCAGCTGGGAATAATAAAAGAAGAGCTGAGCACCAAGAATACTACATTATCTGAGATCCAACAGAAGGAGCTAGTGGAATAATATTCTGATAAGGGGTTTACCAGAGAAATATGAACATAACCAGTTACTAAAAGTGGCCAAACAAATATTTGAAACTTTACTGAAATCCGGAGATAACATGAGTGAGATAGCAGTTGAAAGGGCCCACCATGCATTACATAAAAAACAAGACTCTGAGCTCCCAAGACAAATATATGTAAAGCTCCTGAACTTTCAGGATGTACATAGAATTCTGTCTGCCACTAAAAAGCAGAAACAAATATCCTGGAATGGCCACATAATTACTCTTATCTCAGGACCTTCCATTAGTAACTAAAGAAAGGCGCCAAAAACTATCACCATACTGTGCCAATTTAATCAAACATAGAGTCAAATTTCAAATGCACTACCCAAACACCCTAATTTTCTACAATAATGATTCTAAATATGTGGTCAACTCTTCTAAAGAGGCGAAAGCAGCATTTATTAAATATTTTGGTAAAGCACCGGAATCATGAGGTTTCCACAAATCTTAAAAATCTCCAAATAATCCAGCTATTAGAGATATTTTTTGCTGTTTTTTCTTTATGTTGCGGCAAATTCCTCGATTCAAGATAAAACTTTATGTGAATAAGCAGAAATTCACCCACAAGCTGAACGAGGTTAGATAGGAACGAATGGCTCAAAATTCGTTGGGTCATGGGAGACAATATATGTAACAATTTCCTGTTACACCTCTGACTGTTACTATTTTAAATTCCTGTGATGCAACCATGGCCTAAGGAAGCAAAACAAAAATAACAGAAAGGATAACAACAAGGAAGAGAGAAGAAAAAGGAACAAACTAATGTTTCTACATGTAAATATTATATTATCGGAATTAAGGAATAAAGGTAAATCACTCACTTCTAATGTGCCTTCTCTATACAGACATCTGGTATCTTCTCTCGCTATGACTGCCAAAGACTAAGCCCCTTCATGGTGGTTCTGCTTAAATGGCTTAAAAGGGATGTAGTATGAGATCTGAGCATTGTAGTGTTCAGTCTAACTGAGAGGGATAATTGCTTTTTGTTGTTAAATTGTCTGGTTGGATTTATATATAATGAAACAAAACTCTTCTAGTTTTCAATAAGTCAGCTGCTCTGCGACATGGAATATATGGTGAAGCAACTGTAACTTTAGTTTAGCAAGCTGCGTCATTAGAATGCGCTATTAGACTTCTGTGTAGGTTGCTGTCAAAGGAAAAATCAAATATCAATGCAGCCAAGGTTCAGTTAAGGTTCCTTTATTCTTGTACAAGGAGACAAAAATGCAGTTCAGAAGTTTGTCTGACATTATACAGGAAATACTTCATTATTATACTGTTTTGTAAGCCATTGCCCTCTAAGCTGATGTAATAAAATACAACTCTTAGCACTGTTCTAAGACAGGTGTTTACTAAGTTTTTCTGCTGATATAGCAAGTATAAACTTCCCATGTGAAAATTTCCTAAGATATCAACGTGGCCTCGCTAACTGCCGGTCTGTAACAATTCACTCATATTTCAGTGTTGCAATTAGTGATTCTTTCCTGCTTTGAGCATAAAGCATATTCTGATTTCAGCCTATAATCTTATCTACAGCTGCAGTATGAACAAGGTTATTTGCTTAAGTCTAGTAACATTTCAGAATACTGTATTGTTCCTTTTCCTAACGTTAGCAAAATCATCTGTTTCTCAGTGTATGAGCAAGGTCATTCACTGAGCTGACAAGAAGCAAAGTCAGAAAGTACATGCAATTATTTTCAAGCCTGTAGCAGAATAAATGTGTAACCCTTTTAGGCTTCTAATGCAGCAAGTATAATGCTAATACATATATGAATACATGTTTTACTATATATGTGAATACATATTTCTCTCACAGTTGCTCTGCTTATTATTTCTCTTAAGCAAAGTTCACTCACTGCTAATGCATGGAGCTAATGCAGATTTGCCATATGATAGGCAGTGGTTCTCTGGATCTGTTGGGCATGAGGAGAATATTGGTTTCTTATTCCCCCATATTTTTAAGGGATTTATCATAGCCTTGATCTGGATTGGATGTCTGCAATGTTAAGACATCTATCTATCATATTATTAATCTCCATGCCAGAAAATAAAGAGCTCTTTAAGTTATTAACTCTACACAATGGTTCATGTATAGGTAAATCTCCGTATGTACAGGTATGGGTCACTAAAATAAGAACAATTTATCTATACATTAAATTAACCTTATATTCATGAGCAAAGATGTATTATCTCCTTTGGGGAGATCAAGTACACAAAATTAACTAACTTGCTCATTGTTTTCATGTAATTGAAAAGTGACTGTTGTTTTCAATCTTCAAATCTGAACGAAAGAGGGGGTTGTAATTTCTATTGGAACTTAAAGATTGTATAATTCTTACAGAGTGTTACATGGGTTCAATGTTGAGATTCATTCTTTAACAAACTACAGAAGCCTTTTCCATCAATGTTGCATGCTGAATGTTTTTTTTTCTCAAATAGATATTTCATTTCGTAGACATTGATAAGCATATAAGATGAACACTTGACTATTCTTCTTCCCTGTCAAATTGTGTATCTATACTTATAATCACTATTGTAAGGTTAAGATAGACTAGAACATAGTGATATGAGCTTTGGGCACATATATTTTTATTTTTCCATAGTGTGATTATATTAAACTTTGTTAGCTACTAAAATATTTATTGTCACTATACTATCAAATTGCATTTGGTAGGGGCTGTGTGGGATATATATTTTTTTTAATCTTGTGAGAATCTCAACTGGAGGTATTTAAAGGTATGACAGTGAAATTAAGTCATGTAGTATTTTATACTCTTATATTGCTTTAAGTTAGTTTTTTGCAAACCTTAGAAGTCAATATAAGATGATGAAGAGATCCATATTAATTTTTATGATCATATTTTGAAAGGTAAGCTCTGAACTTTAGTACCATATCATATTAGGACTATATTCCTAATAACTCTCTGCAATAGTAGACATTCCCAATAATAGGAATGACTAAACCCCAGGTTTTCATCTTTGCAAATATTATCATAGGAGGAAATTACATCCATTTTATCCTCTAACTGTGTTTGGCATCATCTACAACTAGGGGTAATGTGGATATCCTAAGTAGGGAAAAGGATGAATAATACTGGTATAGATATAATATTGTATATTAGTTGTAGATTTGTTTTTGAATTTTCACGGTTAATTAACATTAGACTCTCAGGTTACCATCATACCTTGGAAAACCATTTTATAATGCTGATTCATTTTGTAACCTTTCTTCTTCAAACTCTTTCAAACAGTGAGGTTAGGTGGTCAGGCACAGGGTTAGCTTTGAAAGAGTTAAGTACTACTAATATGAGAAAAGATCTTATCACTTTCATAAAAAAGGAAGATTGGGCCAACATAGCTAGTAAACATTTCACAGAAAAGCCAATGACACTTATATTACAGTGTAAGACTAAAGAATGTGGACAATAGATTCGTGGAACATTAGAGGATTGCACGATAAGAGTAAGAAAAAATTACTGATGCATTTATTTAAATCGCAGGCAAATATTTGGTTCTTACAAGAAACTGATATGTTAAAGCAAAATGGCAGAGCGATGCAAACATGAAATGGATAAAATCCATTACTGCATCTGGAGACAGCTCCAATTATAAAGGAGTGGCAATTATAATTAAAAAATCATTCCAGGAACCGATAATAGAGTATAAATCAGATATTAATGGTAGATGGTGTTATTTCACAGCCTTAAGCCCCACATTTGAAAAGCCCATCCTCTTTGTAAATTTATATGGCCCATGCCAAATGCAGCAGTACTTCATTTTAGAAATCTGTAATCTCCTGTGTAAGTTCCTAGATCACTATCACATATTAGGAGGAGACTAGAATACAGTTATAGACCCGATATTGGATCGCAGTAGTAATTCATCTTCACATAACTTTCAAGCATCACTCACTTTAGCTGATCTCATGTCGTACCTAACTCTCATTTATCCTATTTTCTTTGGTGATGAACTCCAAAAAAATAATATATATACATACTACTCCAAATCTCATAACACCTGGTCAAGGCTGGATTTCTTTTTAATTTCAGAATCGCTGATGAGAGGGGGATAAAAATATTCTTCTGAACCAGGCTCCTGCCAGACCATTCAAAAATCACATTGAAAGTAATCCCCCAGCAAATTCACCAAACACAAATACTAGATGTAACTGGTCCCTAAACAATAACCTACTATCCAAAACAAAAGTGGTCCAAGAGATACTAGACAGCTTAACAAAGTTCAAGGAGAGTCTAGAGACCATGGACATTCCATATGATATCCAGTGGGCTGCTTATAAAGTGAAGCTAAGGGGGGTACTAATTTAAAAAGCTTCTTATTTAAAAAAAAAAACAGAGAAAGAAAAAGAAAGCAAATTAGTCTTGGCACTAAAAGAACTAGACAAGAAATACCAGATGAACCCAAGTGCTGACTTAGAGAAATTAATTAACAACAAAACAAAAAGAACTATTTGAACTACATCAATATAATCTTTCATTGCAAGAACTAAGATCCATAGCGAAGTACTCAGAGTGGGCACAAGTGCCATCTAGAGCCTTAGTGGGAATAATTGAAAATAAACATGAAGTTTCTAGGATAACCTTACTTCATTACCAAGACAAACTGTAGAAGTCAGATCTACAAATTATAGAACTATTTCAACAACTATATACAGAAATCTATGGGATGAATATCCAACAAACTCCTAATATTGAGATAGAGGGGTTCTTAAAAAATCTTACATTTCCAAAATTAACTGATAAGCAGGTGGCTCTTCTCACGGCTCCACTCACTCACCAGGAAATATCAGATGTCATTGGAAAACTGCAATTAGGCAAAGCCCCAGTTCCAGATGGATATACACCCGTTTTTTTTTATAAATCATTCAATCAAAAATTGTCAGCCATCCTCTTAAAAATATTCAACTACATTAATGTAAATGGTATAACAGACCTCTATTTAAACAACTCCAAAACAATATTTATCCCAAAAAATAACCTAGATAAATCAAACTCGTATAACTACAGGCCAATCCCACTGATAAATGTTGATATTAAAATCCTATCCTCACTTTTAGCAGAGAGGCTCAAAAAAGAAATGCCTTTCTTATTATCCCCAAAACAATCTGATTTTATGTGTAATAGACATACATGGGACAATACACTAACCATGGACGCTATGATTCAATTAACTAAAAATGAGAGAAACCTGGGGTATGCACTGATTCTGGATGCTTGTAAAGCATTTGACAGAGTTAATTGGAACTTTCTATTTTAACCTTATACCACTTTAACATCCCCAAAGAATTTATTAATCAGATAAAAATGTTATATAACAAGTCATATACTTATCTTTACATCAACAAAAAGTTTTCAAATCCCATAAAAAAATTAATGGAACAAGACAAGGTTGCCCACTTTCCCCTCATCTGTTTAATCTATACAGAGCCTTTTTTTCTTTATATCTCACAAATAACCTTTCATTCAAATCCCTAGAATCTTAAATACTAAAATAGAATAGAATATGCGGATGATTTAAACATCTACTTTGAGTGCCCTAACACAGATTTAGGGAAAACAGTTTCTTCTATAAATGAATATTCAAGGGTTTCTGTCTACAAAGTTAACCAGAAGAAATCTCATATTTTCCTATTAATTCCATAATTCATAAGGAAAATTATTTCCTGGATTCTCCTTACATTATTGTATATTCCTTCAAATATCTAGGGATATCATACAAACACACCTACTCATCCATATTGCTGAATAATGTCCTTAAAGTACGGTCTGCTATCACTCAGGACCTACACAGATAGCAACATTTTGAAACTTTCCATGATGTCCAAAACAACAATCATTAAGATGAATATCCTACCAAAGCTCTTATATCATTTCAATGCAATTAATTCCATTATTCCAAATAACTTCTTCCACAAAATAAATAAAGAACTTGCCAAATGTATTTAGTACCCCAAATCAGTTAGAATAAGCTATTTAAAATTGATATATCCTAAAGAAAAAGGGGGATTTAGCCTATCAGATTTTCAGCTTTATTACATGATCATATGTGCAAGCAGAATAACCTTAATCTCAAACTTTCGCCCAGACAAAGATGCTTGAGCTCCTTCCTAGGTAAAAATTTGGCACAGACACGTGTCCAAAAATAATATAAACCCTAAAGCACTCCCCTTTATAACACCAACAAACCTTAGAAATATTAAGATCATCAATACTTTAAAACACAAAATAAAAGTATTTCAAGAATTGATAAAGATCACTAAAACTAGACAAGTCCTTATACCTTCTTCAGCCTATTCATTTGAACCCAAATATTAAGATGAACAACAAATTGTTAAATCTCACAGATTTTCCACTAATCAAAGATTGCACAGTTTGGGATATATATAAAATTAGACGTAAAACACTACAGGAGCTTCGAGTAACATTGAATGTAAACAATAAATATGCTATTATTCTATGTCATATTAGGGAGATTGCAGCAACTCTAACCAAAGACATACATATAAATGAGAAAGACTTAAGTAGTGTTATAGAAAATATTGGAGGCCTATCTAGAAAGAAAAAAATTATTTCTATTTCTTACAAACTGGTTAATTTGATTAAATATGAACCCTTATGCCTATATTCTAAATACTGGGACAAACAAGGAAGAAATCTTTCAAAAAACAGAAGCTTAAAGCAATTGAATCTACTATCAAATTGTCTCTTTTCAAAAAGCTTATGTACACGCAGCTAATGATCAACAATAATACTTACTATACTCCTTCTATCTTGAACAAATTTGATCCTAAAACCTCCCCAGCCTGTTCATGTTGCTCGTTTCCTCATGCGGACCTCCTACATGTCCTATGGTTCTGCAAATATTCTCATAAACTTTGGTGCTTTCTTAAAATACGTCTAGAAAAAATGGAGTATCAAAAATCAGCCCTATCATGGGAACTAGCTATTCTCCATATCACAGACCTTAAGTTCTCCAGATTGAATTACCATGTTCTAATTACTCTATGTTCATTAATCAAATTGTATATAACCAAAAACTTTCATCGAATGGATTCAGGAATATGGCAACTAAATACATATCCTCTCAAAAATTTATTATAAGAAATATAAATAAGAGACCCTATTATCAAAAATTCTGGAAACTTCTCTTTGTCCACATTCTAGGTGAACAGTCAAATGGTAGTAATAGTGTTAGAAGATTTCCGATACTTATTTCAAATAGGTTGTCTTTGCTTTTTGAAAAGGAGTGTATATTCTTTTGCAAATAAGATTTTGATGGTTCAATACTTTGCATTTCTTTTTGACTCTACACGTGAATATGTGTTAGTAGCACTGACTGTAAATAATGTATATAGTGTATATACTTAAAAGTTTGAGTTTTATACTGTTTTGTTTCTTGAAGCATATATGTATTTACTATGGTTTTATTCAAATGTCAGTGTCTACCTACCTTGTATGTGCTGCAAAAAAGAATAAAGATTCCATCTGAAAAAATAAAACAGCAGCACCAAAGATATTTGAAGAGAAATACAGGCAAAGGAATCCGGACATGGAAAACTTTACAATAAAAAAAATAAGAAGACAAAGAGAAAAAGTAGAAAAAGAGATTAGTAATGGAGAAGTTATAGAAATAGAAACTGAGTTTATGGAGTACCTACAAAGTGAAGCATTTAGTGTAGAAAATCTAATTCAGAAAGCACCACAACAGGATAGAGTAATGGATATCGAAATTAAGGGGAAAACCAGTGGAGCAGGAAGCAATTGGTCAGATGCCATATGAATTTGGAGCCTTCCACAGGAAGCCAGTATAGACATTCACTTGAAGCTAAACAGCAAGGGAAGGAACAGGAAACAGTAGAAACTCTGATGCAGTCAATGTTGAGGAGTGATAGGCCGGTGAGTTCCCATATGATAGAGCAACGGATGACACAAGATGAAATTGAAAAGAATGTGTCACAGGAAGATGCTATAGAGTCTTCTATAGAATGCCCACAGTAACTGGAAAAGAAGGGATGTGCCCTCAGTTTGGAAGGAAATGAGCTAAGAGAAAAGTTGCTTGATTTAATAGACATAGACAGATATATTAAGATCAATGAAAGAAATAGACTGCGGAAGGTTAATAAAACCCAAAAAGTCAGAAGTCTGATAAAATAAATGAACACAGTAATTAGGACTATTCATAGAGATCCATGCAATATAATAGAAGTAAACAGGATATATTACTGTGCAGCTAAATTAATAACTGATAAAGTTCTACCATAAGAACACAGGGTAGTGAGGGAAAGAAAGGGGAGAAATCAAATACCATCATGGAAGTATTGAATAGAGAAAACTATAAAGCAACTAAGACAAGAAGTGTCACTATTAAAAGAGTATAAAAGAGGAAAGAGATAAACAAAAATACACAGAAAAATAGACGTGATAAAAACAATGTGCAGTATTAGAACAGACTAGGATCTATCATGCACTATCGCAAATAAACTAAAATTACAGCACAGGCAGAAAAAAAGAAGATACAAAGATAAATATAAAGGAAAAATACAAAATAAGCAATTTATTGATGACCCAAAAAAGTTTTATAGAGAACTGGGAAATGAGGTAAAAGGTATTGAAAGACAGCCAAAAAATAAAGAAATAGATGCAATTTGGAGAAGTATCTATGAAGATCCTGTGGAACATAACAAAGTTGCTAAATGGATAAAATAAGTTAAAGAAAGAATAAGATGTTTAAAGGTAAAGGATATGAAATAGATGAAGTAACAGCCAAAGAGATTTAAACAAAGTTAAGAAAAGCCTCTAATTGGAAAATCAAAGTCCCAGGTGCAGTACCTAATTTTTGGCTGAAAGTATTAACATCTTTACATGAAGATTTAGCCATGAGTAAGAACTATTTATATGCACACCAAGAGCAGACAACAATCTGGTTAACCACAGGAAAAACAATGATCCTACTTAAGAGTTAACCTGCAAGCTACCCTAAAAATTATAGACCATTAACTTACCTTCTGATGACTTATAAACTATGATGCCGACAGAGTGTATAGTCATTTAGAAGAAAATACAATTATGGCAGTAGAACAAAAGGGCAATAAAAGAAAGTCATATGGGACAAAGGATCATTTGTTGTTAAATAAAGTCATAGTGGAGTACTGTAAAAAGGGGAAGAATCTAAGTATGTCATGGATTGACTACAAAAAAGCATTTGATAGTATCCCTCATTCATGGATAAAAGAGTGCTTAAAAATGTATGAAATACACCACACACTGATCAACTGCATTGCAGTGACCATGAAACACTGGCATACCACTTTGCAATTAAGCCATGATAAAGGACAAATTATTATCCCAGGGATAAAAATTCAAAGGGGGATATTCCAGAGTGACTCTTTGTCACCACTGCTATTCTGCCTTGCCCTTAACCCATTAAGCTGTCTACTTAACAGCTTAGGCCATGGCTATAATCTGGCTCCTAGAAAACAACAAAGTGAAAAGACTTCTCATCTTCTCTTTGTCAATGATTTAAAACTGTATAGCTCATCAGATGAGGAACTGAAAGCACAACTGCAAGTTGTCAAAACTTTTTTAGATGATAAAAGAATGTCATTTGGTCTTGATAAATGTGCAAAAGCAACCTTTAAAGCAGGAAAACTACAACACCATCAGTTTTGGACAAGAATGTGATATAAAAGAACTTGCGCAAGACCAAGTGTATAAATATTTTGGAATTGATGAAGGATCAACAATAAAACATGAACATATGTGAATAAAACTTAGTAAGGAATACTTCAGAAGACTTAATCCTGAAAACAGCACTGACATCTAGGAACAACATCCAAGCTGTAAACCAATTTGCTCTTCCTGTCCTAACTTACAGTTTTGGAGTGATTGACTGGCCCCAAAACGTGTTGGATAGATTAGATAGGAAAACAAGAAGGATGCTTCATGCTCACCAAATGATTTATAAAAATCAGTGCATACCAAGCTTATATATTCCCCATTCCAAAGAAGGGATGGGCCTCCTTAAAATTGATTATATGTATAGATCTGCAATTGTTGGACTCCACACATATCTGATGACCTCACAAGACCCAAACTTAGTGAAAGTTTTGAAACATGAATAGAATAAATCTAAGATGATGTCTCTGCTTAATCTAGCAGAAGCATGTCGGCATCAAGCAGGAATGGAAATCAAACCAGAAGTAGATAGAAATCAGGCAGCAACTGAATGTGCCAAAAAACAAAAGAAAGAATATAAGGTGAAGGATCAGATCAGAAGGCAAGAACTGTGGAAAATGCATAAATATAGTTGCAAGTATTGAAAACTTCTGAAAGAGCCTCGTGTTGATCAGGAACAAATGCAGGAATGGTTACGGAGAGGCAAATTCAAACCAAGAAATTAAAGGTTAATATTGGTGGCCCAAGATAGTGGGCTGTGTAGATGTTGGTTTACAAAGTTCATTGAACATGTGGGAGTAACAGACAAATGCAGGTTTTGTAAAACTGAATTGGAGAGTTACACACCTTGTTGCTGGTTGTGACATACTAATAGCAGAAGGACTGTATACTGAAAGGCATAATAATGTGACAAGACTGTTACACTGGGGAATATGTAAATATTATGGTACTGAAGTGGCTGAAAAACACTGGAAACATGAACAACAAAGCATCATAGAAAATGAAGACGTTTACATGACATGGGATCATCCATTACCAACAGTTCAAAAGACAGATGCTAGAAAACCAGATATAGTGGCCCAGGAAAAGAAGGCAAAAATAGCATTGATCAATGAAATTGCCACACCCAGTGACTACAGTGTCCTGCATACAGAGAGACACAAAGTCATAAAATATCAGGATTTGTATGCAGAAATGGGAGCAATGTTGAAGAAAGATACCCAGACAGTTCCAATAGTAGTAGGAGCAAAAGGTCTAATAAAGAAGAGTCTACAATCATATTTAGATATGCTACCAATACATGTAACTCCATATGAATTGCAGAAGGAGTCATTACCTGGCACATTGCGGGTGCTGCGAAGAGCACTATTGGCTGACATCAAAGAGTGAAACAATACTAATTTCATGAACTTTAATCGTATTTTGACTTAGGAATGGTGTCCATTCCCATTATGGTATTAGAAACCCAAAAGACTAGGAGAAATTAAAAAAGAAGAAAGACATAGATAGATGTATTAAGATCAATGAAAGAAATAGACTACAGAAGGTCAATAAAACCCCAAAAGTCAGAAGTCTGTTAAAACAAATGAACACAGTAATTAGGACTGTCCATAGAGATCCATGTGATATAATAGAAGTAAACAGAATATATTGCTGTGCAGTTAAACTAATAACTGATAAAGTTCTATCATAAGAACACAGGGTAGTGAGGGAAAGGAAGGGGAGAAGTCGAATACCATCATGGAAGTATCGAATAGAGAAAAATATAAAGCAAATAAGACAAGAAGTGTCACTATTAGAAGATTATAGAAGAGGGAATAGATCAGCAAAAATACTAAGAAAGATAGATGTGAAAAAAGCTATGCACCATATTAGAACAGACCAGGATCTATCATGCGCTACCACAAATAAACTAAAAATTTCAGCAGAAGCAGGAAAACTTAGAAGATATTTATAAAGGAAAATTAGAAAATAAGCAATTTATTGGTGACCCAAAAAGGTTTTATAGAGAATTGACAAACAAAGTAAAAGGAATTGAAAGACTGCCAAAAAAAGAAGAAATAGATGCATTTTGGAGAAGTATCTATGAAGATCCTGTGGAACACAACAAAGATGCTAAATGGATAAAAGAAGTAAAGGAAAGAATAAGAAGTTTTAAGGTACAGGATATGAAATGGAATGAAGTAACAGCCAGAGAGATTGAAACAAAGTTAAGAAAAACCTCTAATTGGAAAACCCCAGGCCCAGATACAGTACCTAACTTTTGATTAAAAGTATTAACATCTTTGCAAGACGATTTAGCTATGAGTAAGAACTATTTTTATGCATACCCTGAACAGACACCAACTTGGCTAACAACTTGTAAAACAATGCTTCTACGTAAGAGTAAACCTCCAAGTTACCCCCAAAAATATAGACCAATAACGACTTCCAGCGACTTATAAACTTTACACGGGAATTGATGCCGACAGAGTTTATAGTCATTTAGAAGAAAACTCAATCATGGCAGTAGAACAAAAGGGCAGTAAAAGAAAGTCATATGGAAGAAATTATCATTTGTTGTTAAATAAAGTCATAGTGGAGAACTGTAAAAGGGGGAGAATCTACATATGGCATGGATTGACTACAAAAAAGCATGTGACAGTATCCCACATTCATGGATAAAAGAGTGCTTAAAAATGTGATCGACTACATTACAGTGATCATGAATCAGTGGCAGGCCACTTTGCAATTAAACCATGATAAAGGACAAATTATTACCCCAGGGATAAAAATTCAAAGAGGGATATTCCAGGATGACTCTCTGTCACTGTTGCTATTCTGCCTTGCCCTTAACCCATTAAGTTTTCTACTTAACAGCTTAGGGCACGGCTATAATTTGGCTCCTAGAAAAACAACAGAGTCTAAAGACTTATCATCTTCTCTTTGTCAATGATTTAAAACTGTATAGCGCATCAGATAAGGGGCTGAAAGCACAACTGCAAGTTGTCAGAAATTTTTCAGATGATATTAGAATGTCATTTGGTCTTGATAAATGTGCAAAAGCAACCTTTAAAGCAGGAAAAATACAACACCAGGAAAACATCAGCTTGGGATAAGAATGTGATATAAAAGAACTTGAACAAGACGGAGTCTATAAATATTTGGGAACTGATGAAGGATCAACAATAAAACATGAACAAATGTGAATAAAACTTAGTAAGGAATACTTTAGAAGATTTAAATTAATCCTGAAACCAGCATTGACATCTAGGAACAAAATCCAAGCTATAAACCAATTTGCTGTTCCTGTTCTAATTTACAGTTTTGGAGTGACTGACTGGCCCCAAAATGTGTTGGACAGATTAGATAGGAAAACAAGAAGGATGCTTCATGGTCACCAAATGATTTATAAAATCAGTGCATACCAGGATTGCATATTCCCCATTCCGAAGGAGGGATGGGCCTCCTTGAAATTGATTATATGTATAGATCTGCAGTCATGGGACTCCATACATATCTGTTGACCTCACGGGATCCAAATGTAGTAAAAGTTTTGAAAAATGAGGAGAATAAGTCTAAGATGACTTCTCTGCCTAACCTTGCAGAAGCATATTGTTGTCAAGCAGGAATGGAAATCAAACAAGAAGTAGATAAAAATCAAGCAGCAACTGAATGTGCCAAAAAACAAAAGAAGAATAAAAGGTGAAGGACCAGGTGAAAAGGAAGAAATGTGGAAAATGTGTAAATATAGTTGCAAATATAGAACATTTCTGGAAGAACCTCATGTTGATCAGGAGCGAACGCAGGAATGGTAAGGAGAGGTGAATTCAAACCAAGAGATGAAAGGTTAATACTGGTGGCCCAAAATAGTGGGCTATGTACACACTGGTTTACAAAGACCATTGAACATGTGGGAGAAAGAGACAGATGTAGGTTTTGTAAAACTGAATTGGAAACAGTTGCACACCTCGTTACTGGTTGTGACATACTAATGGCAGAAGGACTTTATACTGAAAGGCATGATAATGTGGCAAGACTGTTGTACTGGGGATTGAGAAAACGTTATGGTATTGGAGTGGCTGAAAAACACTGGAAACATGAGCCACAAAGCATCATAAAAAATGATGAAGTCTGCATCACATGGGGTCATACATTACCAACAGTTCAAAAGATAGATGCTAGAAAACCAGAAATAGTGGTCCAAGAAAAGAAGACAAAAATAGCATTGATCATTGAAATCACCACACCCAGTGACTACAGTGCCCTGTGTACAGAGAGAGAGAGACACACAAAATTATAAAATATCAGGATTTGCAAGCTGAAATGAGAGCAATATGGAAAAAAGATACCCAGACAGTGCCAATAGTAGTAAGAGCAATGATTCTTATAAAGAACAGTCTACAATCATATTTAGAGATGTTACCAATACATGTAACTCCACACAAATTGCAGAAGTCATCATTACTGGGCACATTGCGGGTGCTGCGAAGAGCACTACTGGCTGTCATCAAAGAGTGATGCAATACTAATTTCATGAACTTTAATCATACTCTGACTTAGGAATGGGATCAATTCCCATCATGGTTTTAGAAACCCAAAAGATTTGGAGAAATTAAAAAAAGGAAGAAAAGTATGTAGTTAATGAAGGGAGATATGCCATCTATATCCCCTTCTATCATCTTTTTATCAACAATATTTTTCTCCTATGGGCAGGCTCAGTGGATGAGTTTAATGAGTTTATTGAATATATACATTGTACCACTCATTATTTAAATTTTGTTGCTAAGATTAGTCAAATTGGGATAGATATTTTTGGATGTACATGTCATAAAGGTTAAGGATGGTGGTTTTGATACAAAGATACATTGCAAAGGATGTTATAGAAATAAATTGTTACATCGTAAAAGTATGCACCCCAGACATGTATTTCAGAACATAACGATGGGCCAAGGAATAAGAATATCTAGGCTTAATGCAATTGATGACAATTTTTATGAAGAGCTAAGTAACCTCACTAAGAATCTTATAAATAGAGTCTATATTAGTTCTGAGGTAGAAAACACTATGCACGATATTGTTGGCTTAAGACTGACTGTAGCCAAACCACACTATTCTGATCAGTCCCAGAATATAAGTAAGAATAGGAGGTTGCAAGATAGTCAACAGATTCACTATGTTTTATAGTAGCGATGCAAAGGATATAATTGACATTATGCAGAAGCATTGGGATATTCTTACTACAGATGATAAAATTAGAAGTATTGTAGGAGACAGGCCAATGTTTATGTATAAAAACAAGAAATCTATAAAAAGAATATTATGCAGTAAGCAGAATGAGAGCAATTCAGAACATAATAGAAAAAAGGGAACCCATCCATGCAGTGTGTATAATTATTGTAAACACTTAAATACATCTGGAGTATTTATACATCCTATAATTAAAAGAAATATCTGTTTGAAGTTGCAGCAAATTGCAATAGTATGAATATATTATACCTGACACAATGTATGTGTTGTGAGTCATTCTATGTAGGCAAAACTAACAGACATTTAAAAAAATAAAATTGGGGAACATCTTTATGCCATTAGAATTAAATTGAAATCTAATGCTTTAGCTAAACTTGTAGTAAAGATTAACATGCAACATTTGTTTAAGTTTATGGCTATATAATCTATTAATGTGACACTACGCTTAGGGGATTTAAGGAACTTCACTGAGGAACATGAAACAAAAATGTATAATAAGACTCCAGTCAGATGCTGAAAAGGGATTAAATGGTATGGTTTCCTTAAAACCATCTTTGAAGGTGAGCCATTTGTTCAAATAAGCAGATAGACTGGTGTCTCCATAGTTAATGATAAAATATATATATTTTAGATATTGTCATCTTAGGAGTTAATTAATCCGATATAGCTGTAAAATAGTTAAAAAGAAATAAAGAAATATTTTAGTTTATTTATTGCATGTCTTATATAATATAAACATTGCAAAGGAGATAATTAATCTGATGTTTTAAAATATTATTGATTGAAAAATTAGCAAGCATTGCAATAGAAGTATGTACATCTGGTGATATGATGATGTTTTAATATGATAGTTATGATTTGATAGATTCAAAATCAAAGTATTTATTATTAGATAAATATTTTATGAAATTGGATGTTAGTGTTTATATATGATATGTTAGGTTAATTTAAGTTGATTGAGAATAAGTATTATTATATTTTTATACAACAGAAGGGTAAGAAATATTTTATTTGTTTAATTTTATGACTTGGTGTGACCTATGACCTTGAGTTGAGTGCCACCTGTTGGCAGTATGCATATTCGCAATAGAAGCATGTTAGGATTATTACGTGCTGTGCAGTGGAGTTGAAAATTAGTAAAGTAATGTTTCTAGTGAGTTATATACATACCCCAATATTGTGGATGTTAAATTGTAAGTATAAAGATTGTCCAAATGGATATAATTTATAATCAATGCGAGTTATGTTTTAATTTGAGTGCCATTTGTTGGCTGTATGCATTTTAGCAATAGAAGCATGCCAATATTATTACGTGCTGTGCGAGGAAGTTGAAAGTTAGTAAGCAATGTTTGTAGTGATTAACACACATTCTCCGTTATGGATGAATTTAAATTCTAAGTGTAAAGATTGTTTAAATGACTATAATTCGAACCCAGGGAGTTAATGACATGGGTGAATGTCAGGTCACAATGGTTGTATATCTAGGGAAGACATATCGTCAGATTAGAGGAATGGATGGCATGTATCTGGGTTTTTTAAATGGAATGGACAGATGTTTTTGTTTTAAATGACATCTGACCTGTGAAATGCTGGAATTGGATGCAGTGATTTGATTGTTCCATCACTGGATTTTTAGCTTAGTGTGTGTGAAATATATTTAGTTTCTCAGGCCAGAACACTTAGATGTACCTAATAGGTTAAATTTGTGCAGGCATGTATTGCTTAAGGCAAGATCAATAATTTGAAAGTTAATATTATTGTTTTTAGAGAATTATTGTGATATATAATGTGATTACCTTGAAAATAGAAGGCTTATAAAGCATGAGCATACTATGTTACATTTAAATGTATGGTCTGAAGAAGCAAGCTGTTGACTTGTGAAAGCGCCAGCCTTTTTACCGTTTTAAATTGTGCAAGTAAAGTTTATGCCCTGGCCATGTTTTGGCTCATTTATTTTTGTTTTGTTCTAACAGCAGTCATTGTGCATTATATCAATAACGAGCCATTAATCTCAGTTGCTGGTATGGTTTTATTTTTATTTCCATTTGTATTTAAATAATTTCTTTCTTATTTCTGTAGACTTTGCTGTAATACTATCAAATTCCCTATCCATTGATTTACTAACCTTTTATACAGCAGCATATCTGGGCACATCTCTCTCTCTTTGCTTATATAATTTGTGCTAAAATGCAGTTCTCTTTGGGTGACAGTGTTACTTATTTCTTTACAGGATTAAATATAATAAATTCAAATGAGGTGCCTCACAATTTTTAACATTTTAAATTAGGCAAGTGCCAAACAAGTACAGTGATATTTAAAAGTCCTTAAACATTTATGGAAAGTAAGGGCATCTTAGATCATATGATATTCATACCATTCCCCAAGTTGCTTCTTATTACAACTCCATATATTATTTTTCCTACTTGTTCTTGGAAAATTCAAGACATTATTGTAGCAGTGGGGGGGGGGGGGTTCAGCTACTAAAACACTGAGGATAATCCCCCATTCCTTACTATAGCCAAAACAGCCAACCCAGTGACAGTTCAATTTTTAAATCATTCCTTTTACTCTACTCTATACTGGGGTAAACAGTAACAATATGTAGTGAATTACCTTACAGCACATCTGGGATATAAAACTGACTCCCACACTTTGTCTATAGTCTGCAGTGCCTCTACTGCGTACCTAACTCACTTGTCCTAAGACAATACCTTTCTAATGAAAGTCAATATTATGGTAAGTACTGGTGTAATTTCATTTCACTAATGTGTAATGTCCAACTCCAGTCAGACTTACATGGCCTCCGCCAACTCCTTCTCAATCCCATCAACAATACAACTGTGCTTTTTGGAACTCTACAGACAATTCACCAAACACCTCACTCTTTAACTATCTTTTACCTATACAACCATTCCTTAGAGACAACCTCCACCTTCAAATGCTTAGGACTATGGCTTAATCACTTACTAAACTTTCATTTCCATATAGTCAAAGTGAGAGTCAAAATAAACTCCCTGCTCATCTGCACCAAAATGTTCTCCCCTTTTTTTATCCCAGCCAGTCAGACCAGCTCTTGGCAAAGGAGGTCTCCTTTTCATCTTGAATATGGGTTCCTAGTTTTTGTTTCTACCTACAAGAAAAACTTTCTTACTCTCCAGACTCTCTCTAACAGTATTTCCTGATTCATTACAAATTCACCTCTCTGTGAGCATCACTGTACCACCCTAGAATAAGCAGATGGCTACCATAAAACAAAGATCTAAGTTTTAGGATCACAACTTTACAAACTACTCCAACAGCATACATTTACCCCCATTGCAGCTAGACTTTATAAAAAAAACCCTCCAAAAAACACTCAGGAACCAAACAAAAATGCTGCAAATTCTTTATTTCACACTTCTAGTACCTCGGCTGAAAAGCCTTCAAGGAATAACATCACATCCTGCTGCAGCTTATTTAAATCCCAACAATTATATATGCAAATTTCTCCATTTTCACCTAATGGTTGAATGCTAGAAAAATCACCACCCAATTTTAAACACACAGTTCCCATTGCACAAAGTGAAGGTCAGACACATTACTAGATCCAAACATTTCCAATACCGTAAAATGAAAATATGTGTTGAATATATATTAAATATAAATATATAAATATCAACTTCATCAATAAATAGCAGCACTCTAATGATTCATATTCATCAAAATTACATTAATACATCAAATTGTTGTAGGAAATGTACATAAATATAAATATAGATAGTTTCTTTTTTAGTATCCCGGCCAGACGTTTTGGAGTTAATAACATGGAGGCCCATGTTCATTCAGAGATTATTAAAGTTAGAAGCCAAACTTATTATTAACTTGGGGACCATGTATCCACGTGGGTTGAATTTAGAGGTAAATTGGGGCATGTAAAAGATGGAATTTATTTATTCATTTACTTAGAAATTATAGAATTGGGAAAATATTTATTAGTTTAGGGACATTGTAGAGGTTTGTTCATATTTATATTTATGTACATTTCCTACAACAATTTGATGTATTAATGTAATTTTGATGAATATGAATCATTAGAGTGCTGTTATGCATTGATGAAGTTGGTATTTATATATTTATATTTAATATATATTCAACACATATTTTCATTTTGTGGTATTGGAAATGTTTGGATTTAGTAATGTGTCTGACCTTCACTTTCTGTAATGGGAACTGTGTGTTTAAAATTGGGTGGTGATTTTTTTAGCATTCGACCATTAGGGTAAAATGGAGGAATTTGCATATATAATTGGTGGGATTTAAATAAGCTGCAGAAGGATGTGATGTTATTCCTTGAAGGCTTTTCAGTCGAGGTACTATAAGCATGAAATAAAGAATTTGCAGCATTTTTGCTTGCTTCCTGAGTGTTTTTGGAGACTTCTTGGTGTGTTTTCTGTGTTTCATTTATGCAAAAACCTCCTCATACCACTGGAGACGCTACTCACAAACCACACCAACTTTCATTACCCCTAGAAACAGACTCCACATCACTGCACATGTTTTTTCCTCTTATGTACCTACTCTTTGGCAAGCTCCCCTAATAGACATAAATAAAATCAACACTTATTCTATATTCAGAATGCAATTCAAAAAGCACTTCTTCATCCTAGCCAAGTGATCCTGCTTCAGCACAGGACATATCACCAAACCTATCTCCTTTCTGAGTCTCTTCTCCTCTCTCAAGATTTACTGAAGATTGACCTACTCTAGAAACTAATGTATTATTATATATTACACTCATCTTGATCATACATTGCACTGTGCTTGTTTACTGGAACGTGCATAAACTTTTTTTTTTCTGTGTAATTAGTCTGACCTGTTCTGTTATTGCTCAAAGTTCTGTATTTTTTGTTTGTGAAATGCTTTGTATTTCACCTGGGCTGAGTCTAAAATTAGTCGATATTATTCAATGCACTACCCTAGTAAACAAAAATAAATAAATAAACAAATAAATATTTGTTCTTATTACAGTATTCTGTTACAAAAGGTGAGTGAAAAAAAATAAGACATACGTGGTATAGTTGGAAGCAAAAGGAATTCATACAACAAAATATATGCCACCCAAAATGAAGAGTATACATTTGGCTTGTCAGGTTTCCACAACTCAGTTGCATGAAAAAATGCATATACCATCTCACTGAGGTAAAACAATGTGAAAGGGAAGATTGACAGCTTTAAGGGAACTCTCACTTACCACAAGTTTGTCATTTTATGATTGTTTATATTTGCATCAAGTGACAGGCAGAAAACATTCATGTGGCATACCGCATCAAAATATTAGCTTTTCAGGAAATCATGTATATGTGTGTGTGAGTGTATATGTGTGTGTGGCTGTGCATTTGTACTTCTCTGATGCTTTAAGCAAGTCTGAGGATAAACCAGTTTTGCAGTATTGCTGGCTTTTATCACTGCAGTTCTCAGTGGTTCATCTAGGTTTTCTTTCTTTGACTTATTTAATCTGTTGGGAAACTGTTTCATCTCTCTCTTTCCTCAATGTCAAAAAAAAAAAATCCCAAACCTAATCTTATCATTTCTGATTCACAGATACAGTCTCGGAACACAAAAAAGTATGTGACTAGACTTCAGATTTTCTCTCAGCTTTACTAGTCATTCCCTTAGGCTTGCTTTTAGCTGATATGGGCTTATTATTCATGTTGTAAAGTGTGTGCATTTTCATTCCAGATATAATTATTTAGACAAGCAAAACTATAGTTTTCAATACAATCAAAGAAAATTGCTTCTAAGTTTAGAATGAAAAGCAAACATCTATCTAGCTCTAACCAGCTGCCACTTGCAGATGATGTGTTGAACAAAGACAGTATAATTACTGGATAAATAACTGCCATTATACATGGCATCTTTTCACAGAGTTAAGTTGTATCAGTCATGAGAAATAGGAAAGGCAGTCTCACTTACCTAGGACATAAAGTTAAGTAATTGATGAATTCTGGAATAAAGTCTGCCAGAAGCTTGTGTTTGATATTGGGTGCATTTATTTTTAACCTTCAAACAAGCTGAATTTTTATCATCAAAACTCATTTACATTGGGACTGCACAAACCACAGATGATTTTGAAATGGAAAGTGATAACAAAGCTTGTACATACATACCCACAGTTTCTGTAAAAGGTAAATGCTTAAACTACTTGCATTATAAATAAGGTCAAAGAGACATTTAGATAATGTTGCAGAATTTTGAAGGCATATTTTGTGTGTTTTTTTTTTTCTTAGTAAATCCAGTAACTGGATCCACTATGGCTAAATCATGTACTGTTTAATCAACTAGCATTTATACATAACTAAAAGGTTTGAAACCTTGGGAGGTCACAAGCTCAAAACAGCAACAATTCCAAGGTCATGAAAAAGCAGATTATTCATTTATTTTTGCTGGGGACAAGCCCCCCACACTCTCAGATTTTACATATACTAATGTGAAGGTCACCCAAACTTAGAAAAAAAGGGAGAACATAAAAAAGAAAATTAAAATTCATGTTTGTATTTTTTCTGTGTGCAGTTAACCACAAACAAGGACAGAGCCAAGGATTTGCATCCACTATTAGTGACTGAGTTACCAGAAATTGGCCTGAAAATATGTTTAAATGTAAGCATTTTTGTAGGATGGCTGCCACTCCCCTAACACCCCCGCCCCCACATATATATACATATACTCTAACTCCATGGTCCTACAAATATGAATCAGGGATAAATATCCTAAAAGAAAGGAATCAATGCCGGTGTAAATTTAAAAAAACACACTGGCAGTGATCTTCCATGGAAAACAGCAATCAGTGAATTTAACTTTGTCAAGTTGTGTTTGGCAAGTTGGATCCACAGTGAGTAGCAAGTTGACATGCAATAGAGCACCCCTAAGACTTCATTAATGCCAGTTTACTGGAATGTTGACAACAGGAAGCAGATGATCTTCCTACTTTTACATTTCAATACACGAAAAATTGTCATGAGCAAACATTTGGGAGGGGTGTTGCCCGTGGTTCAACAATGTGTGCTGAAAGTAGGCAACAAATACAAAGTCATAGTGGTCTAACAGAAATGAATGTGGGTAAGTACTGCACAACCCACACCCCTAGTGTTAATTATGCTATTATGTCTTGTCTATGAGTTAATTTCTGCTCCCTATTGAAATGTTGACACTCAAAATGCTGATTACCAACAAGCTGAAAAAAAATACTGAAAACACAGAAGTGCAAATCTCGAAAATCACTCTTCTCTTTTAAACTTCTTTGTGTGGGGGTGAGGTGGGGTGGGGGACATATATACCAACTCTCAGATCACCATACCTAGGAGAAAAGGGAATATTCAGAGAAATGGCATCTCAGACTTAGTAAGTGATCTTTCAACCATTCAGTCTCCATATTTAGGGACTCACTGTAGCAGCTGCGACATGTCACGTGGTTACCATTTATTTCTTTATTTTCTGTAGTTACTGTTCTATGTTTTCAATCTTTTGTGAATATATACCCCTATAACACATAATTACTTTAATTTAATCTATATTTAATATAACCTTGCATTCATTACAGTTAAGCATATTTTAATTTTATATGCTTTAAACATTAAAAAAAGGGCAAAAGGGAATAGAAAAAGTTAACAAAAAAGGTGGGAGGTGGGGATAACGTATCTTCTGTTTCTCTCAATATTTGCATATCAAAAGGAAGACAGAAAACAAAGAAAGAAAGCAAAATACTGGCCACTTCCGTCCTTTCATCTACAGAAGAATTTGGCGTTCGGTGTTATAACTAATGTCATAAGTAATAAAAGTTGTATTTACATTGCAACGATCACATAATTGCATGAAAACTGCTGACAAGATCATTTCAGGTATACAAAACTAACATTTACTATGAGTACTGTATGGGTACAGTTTGAAATTGTTTAATGTTTCGACTGTTTATGTCCCGTACTCTGCATATATAATTCTAAAATCAGATGCTTATTTTAGTGTCAGGGTTTGTCAAAACATTAGAGTGCAAGTCTTAATGGAGGATCAGTCTTAAGGCTGGACTGCCCAGTGTAGCAACGTTACCTAGTTTTGCAAGTAGCAAGTATTGTGAAGAAGTAATGAAGATCACTGTCTTTGTGTGTATTGTTTTGCTTCTTTGAGTTGCTATGATTTGTGTGTGTGTGTTCAAGCTGATTTGTACCCGTTGAGTGTGGCGGGGGGGATGGGGCAGTGGGACTCATCCCTTTTTTAGCTACTGCCACAGCTTAAGCAACCACCACATCTCTTACAGGGAGCAAGAATTGCAGTAAAACAATGGCTGCAAAGAAATGTAGATATTGTTTTTAATTTGTGATCTACCAACTAGGACAAGGGCATATATGGTATAAATGATGTGTTATCTTAAACTTTTGTAATGTGATTCTGTAAATTGTTATTATATTGGAAATGTCCCTCCTGCAGTTTCTATTACAGTTAATCAGTGTCTGGATCTTTTTCCTATAGATCATTCAAAATGTATGCAGGAGTAGACGCAGCTGCTGATTGGATGAAGAGATTACATACAGTTAGTGCACTCACTGCTAATGTGACCATTGCTGAATGGGAAAGTGCTCACTTTACTCAACTGGTAAGCAACTCTTTTCCCAAGGAGCAACAGAGGTGAGTATATTATAGAAGGATATGCAGAGACCTCACTCCACAGTATCCAACTTCTGTGTTAAATTTGTTCTTTGGAGTTCTAAATGGAATTTTAATTCCCAGGATACCTCTCAACTGCCTAGATTTTTGCCTGGTATTTTTGGTCTGCTCCTCATAAAATTTGTGGTTTTCTGAAACATCATTGAGAACCGAAGTCACTAAATGATGACATATGTACATTTGAGTTTCAGATTTTATATCCTTCAGAAAAATGCATGCCAATGCAAAACTTATTCTAATGACTTTCTACATTTATAAGAACAATATTTAAAATCTGTACCTATTTTTGGATCTTTGTCCCCCATTATTTTTGCCTTTGTTCAGATTTCTTATGCAAACAGGTCAAGAGACGTGACTCTCTGTGTCAGAGCCATGACGTGAAACTGTCTGAGGAACAAAATCATATTATAGTACATGGCTAACGTGATTAGATCTGACACTTCATTAACAACAAAAGGCAGTTCTTTGTATTATTGCTATTCAGATAATGGCCTGCATTGTTGCACTGTGCTATAGTATTCTGAATATGTAGGGAAAGACATATTCAGAGCTCTATACACTATTTAACAAGAGATGCAGAAGTCAGATAGGACAAACAAAACCAGTATTTATGTGCCATTTCATTTGTTACTGAAAGCCCTTTCCTTACAATGTGACAGTCCTGAAACACATATAGATGTGTAACATATCTAGAAGCGATATGCTGCGGAAAGGGCAGAGCTAGTCACTAACATCATAGTTGCCTAATTGTTATACTCAATAGTAATTAGTTTGATTAAATAATTAAAGAATTAACTTAAGCTAAGAAGTTCAATTATGTGAATGATTTTGAAACCAGGAACGCCAGGCTGAGTGACTTTTGCTTAAATTGCTTATTATTGAATGTACTGATAAAACTTTTACTGTCTTTGCTGCTGAATTAGTAATTCTAGCTTTGAATTATTTTGCTGGTTCCATCCAGTGGCAGAAGAAGATTTACAGGCTAGTGTCTGGGGATTGCTTGCTATTCAGGCTGAATTCAAGTGGCTTGCTATTACTTAGTGCACTGTTTTCACTGCTTAATTCATAAGTTTAGCTTTTGTTTAGTTTAATAGTTTCTTTTGGTGGCAGAAGATTTCCAGGCTTGTTTATGGGTATTGCTTGTTACTGATGCTGAATTCAAGTGCTATGCTATGGGTTGGTGTGCTCTGTTGATCTTTTTTCCTTGCTTTATTATGTATTATAAATAAATAAAGTGATTTAGCAGAATGAACATTACATTTTATTTTTTTGTTTCTCCGTCCAGTTCATTCTTTCTGGCTTACCCCAGTGCCCCATCTATTGCTGGTGCAACCAGCCTCTCCTACAGCCTCTGACTATCTCCATTCTAAAGTTGGGGCTGATGCAGAACCTAAGGGAATCCTACAGGGTTGCGCCATTGACTGCTTCCACTTGGGGGATTTTTTTTTTTCATTTATGACCTGTTCCTTGGTCCCCCATCCCTTGCATTTACCTGTTTATGTCCATGGGCTACATCCTTCTGTGGACTATGTTTTTCCACAGGGAACTCCTAGACAAACACCCTTACCCGCTGGGATGGACAAACCCATTCCTACCTGCCAGTGTCTCTGTTGGCCGAGTCGCTAATTGAACCCAGGTAGTGTGGGCTATACACAGGGCTTTATCTCTCTCTCTCTGCATTGGCACCAGTTGACAAGCCTCTCATCTAATAAAAGAAGCTACATACTAAGCTAAGTGTTACATTTGTGACTAGCAAAAAACAGGTCTGAATACTTATTTCAAATGAGGAATATCAGGCTAAGTGACTTTGCTTAAACTGTACTGATACAGCTTACATTATTTTTCCTGCTTAATTAGTAACTTTAGCTTTGAATTTGTTTATTGGTCCATTTTGATGGAAGAAGAAGGTTTCCAGGATAATTTTTGGGCATTGCTTGCCACTGAGGCTGAATTCAAGTGTGGTTGGTATACTATTTTTACTGCTTAATTAGTATGTTTAGCTTTGAATTAGCTTACTGGTTTTACCTGGTGTCAGAAGAAGGTTTGCAGTCTAGGTTATGGGTGTTGTTTGCTACTGAGGCTTAATTCAAGCGTCTCACTATTGGTTGGTGCACTCTACTGAGATTTTCTCTTGCTTTACTCTGTGTTATAAATAAGGTGATTAAATATGATGAGCTTCCCTGTTGATACCAAAAGCTACAAGCTGAGCTAAGCCCTCCATTTGTAACCAGCTAAAACTGGGTCTGACTACTAATTTTAAAGGTAGAAACAACAGGCTAATTGACTTTTGCTTAGATTGCTTAATATTGACTGTACTGATATACTCTGTACTGTTTTTATTGCTTAATTAGTAAGTTTAGCTTTGAACTGATTTACTGGTTCTGTCCAGTGGCATAAGAAGTTTTCCATGCTAGGTTTTGGACAGTGCTTGTTATTCATGGTGAGCTCACGTCTCTTGCTTTTGACTGGTTTACTGCTTTATTACTTAACTAGTAAGTAGCTTTGGCTGTTTGCTGGTTCCTTCTGGTGTCAGAAGAAGATTTCTAGTCCAGTTTTTGGATGTTGCTTGATTCCGAGGCTGTACTCAATTGTCTTGCTATCGGCTGGTGTGCTCTGTTGAGCCTTTTATTTCTTGCTTTATTCTGTGATACAAATAAAGTGATTTAGCATGACACTGCCCATGACACAGCATAATGGCGCAGACATTTTGATCCTTAACTTTTATCTATACAACCTACTTCTCCCAGTTTCTATTTGTACTACAACTAGTGTGTTGTATGACAAGCTGCACTGCACATCTCATTTCTATAGTTGCCTGCAGTAGCCTATTGCAGCTCTATAGCAACAAACTAGCTCACAGATGCTCTAAAGTTGCTCAAAGCAGCCCATACTTGCTATACAGACATTATAATAGATATTACTTAATGACACTACATTCTAAATGTAATTGTGCCAACTTAAGCTCACATTCTTATTTAGCCAGGCATGACTCTTTGCTTTTTAAACAAATCTGTTAAAATACTATTAAATTCTCCTAATCCATGGAGTAACATAAAAGGTCAGCCTGCTTGCCTTCTTTCTACTGCCAAATTCATAGCATTTGACATCCTCAGGCAGCATAGGAACTGCTTGATGCTCACAGATGATAAACATACTTCGTATAAGACATTCTGTTTGTGAGAGATGCAAGTATTTAACTATCATAGAGGTGTCACTCACAGTAAAATAAAAAGAGACTGTGAGCAAGCCCATGCTTACACAATGCTCTAAACAGATTTACTCTGAAATCTTATGCTGAATCCGAAAAATATCTTTGACAAAGCCTCCAAGACTCATGAAGACTAGATCTCAGTGCAAATCTAATACCATATCACTTTCTGGCACACTTACAACAGAGACACTAAGATTTAAATCAAACCCACTACATAATACCACTCTCAAATACAAACACCGTAGTGAATGGTAATTCTATTCTCAGACATACTTGTGCTTCGCTCACTATTCTGGACAAAGAATGGATGAGAGTGAGTTGTTTTCCAGGAACCAGGTTTACAGATGTCTCAAGGGCCTTTAATATTATCTAACAAAAATGTCTATGACATTGTGGTAGTCCATGTGTGGGTGAATGACTTGACACAAAAAAAAAAACTGAAAGAAGGAAGAAACTGTTGCAAAAGAGAGTAAAATCCCATGAGTGGAGGAGCTCCCTGGTCAGCCTCAGTAAGAAGCTGAGATCCCTTATAAGATCCTCCAAAGCTAGCTACGAAAACAAAATTGCCACTGATTTTAAGGGCAACCACAAAGCATTCTATAGCTATGTCAAAAATCTCAGTGGCAACACCGAGATCTGCTCTGAGTTACAGCACAATGGCATGAAAATTACAGAACCAGCTGATATTGCCAACATCATGGCAGATAGGTTCAGTGCTAACTTTAACCCCCTCTCATCCCCTAAAGGGCCCATACCTATACAGGAAGAATGCAGAGTCCCTGTAATCACATGTATGCAGGTAAAAGTTGCACTCTCTAAAACCAAAAACACAGCATCCATGGGACCGGACAACATCCCAGGCTGCGTTTTACACGAACTTCAGAACGAACTGGCTCCCCACCTAAGCACCATGTTCAATCATAATCTCACATCAGGCTTTGTGCCCACTGAATGGCACACAGCAACAGTTATCCCACTCCACAAAGGGGGAGCCACCACCGATCCTGGGAACTATCGCCCTATTAGCCTGACAAGCCTGGTCTGCAAGGCTATGGAACGTATCATCACGGAACTCATAAACAAAGACATTGGTAACCTCCAAACTCTGTACCCCACCCAGTCTGGGTCTGTGAAAGGCAGATCATGCCTTCTGAACTTGATTGACTTCTTTGAGGCAGTCACCAAAGCTGTAGATGAGGGTAAGGTGGTTCACACAGCCTGTCTTGACCTCGCCAAGGCTTTCAACACCATCCCCATTCTAGAATTATAGCTAAACTCACTAAACTAGGTATAAATCCCTATGTCACAAGATGGGTTGCCAACTGGCTCACTAACAGAACCCACACTGTAAAAGTTACAGACTCCAAATCTGACTTCAAACCAGTGACAAGTGGAGTACCACAGGGTTCAGTCCTGGGACCTCTCCTGTTTGGTATCTACTTATCTGAAGTATAGGCTAACAGAGAAGGTCTCTGGCTAACGAAGTTTGCAGATGATTGCAAACTAGGAGCCATAGTCGAGTCCCCAAATGATGTGAACATCCTACAGAAGGGCCTCACTGAGACAGATGCCTGGCGTCAGAGGCATGGCCTCAAGATCAATGCCAAAAAGTGAATTGTCATCCCCTTTGGTAAAAACTCTGCACCCATGAACTACCACATAAACGGCAGTCTAATTAATGCCAAATGCGTGATAAGAGACCTTGGGACCCAGGTGGACAATAGTCTCTGCTTTGATAATCACATCACCACGGTAGTCAGGAAATTCGTCTATGTGGCACACCTCATCACAAAAGGGTTCTCATCCAGGAAAAAAGAGGTCATTGTTCCCCTCTACTCAGCACTCATTAGACCCATTATAGAGTACAACACCCCTTTTGGAATGCGCCTCACAAGACATCTGCAGCAGCTGAAAAAGCCACAGAATTACCTCACAAAGAGGATTACTGGCCTCAAACAGATGCCCTACACTAACCGTCTCAAAAAACTCCAGCTTTACTCTGTAGTGTATCACCTACTTCGAGGAGATCTCTGCCTAACATATAAAGCTATGTTAAACTCAGAGCTGTTGGACATGCTACACCTAAAGAAATCCCAGTCCCTCCGAGCTACATGCTTTAGGGATCTAAACCTTGTCAACACAATAAACAGGACATGCTGGAGAGATAGACTCCTGTCCTAGAGACTTCCTATATTCTGGAACAAGCTACCCATTTATGTCAAGCAAAGTTCCTTGTTAGCACTCTTCAAGAAAAATCTTGATGAGTGGATGGGAAATAGGAAATACACCTCTGGGATCACTTATGTGGCTCTGCTTGACAGGTGCTCAGGAAATTAACTTTATTGGGTGGCATAAGCCAGGGAACTTTGTTGGCTAGGCTTACTTAGGTCCTTAGGCTGATAGCCTAGTACCCTACCTATGAACCTACGAAAGAGCTGCAGGAAATCATGTCAGATCTCTCCATGCTTATCATAAATGCAGGGAAGACTCTAGTCCTGAGCAGAATCCTTCCTTCTACAAGAATGATGCCTAGGTATAAATACATGATAATTGCATTCAACAATCAGCTAAATAGTTGGTGTCATTCAAGGAGGCTCCAGTATGTAGGTGTGTGTCAGCACGGGATGAGATTCTCAACATTCCAACTTGCTTTGCTTAGGATGGCCTGCACCTCTTGTTCAAAGGCTTCCTCACACTGACTAAAGCCTTTTCTGTTTCTATAATGCCTTTTCAGGCAGAGTCCACTTGACATCCCAACATGACTAACATGAAATCTGAAACAATATCACATTTAGGTATATCTGCCCAAAGCTAGAAGTCTGAACAAAAAGATGCCTGATCACGAGTCCCTCCTGCATTTGGAATCAATCCATATCTGTATAACTATTGAAACTTGATATATATATATATATATATATATATATATATATATATATATATATATACCCAGAAGGCACTCCCTTCATACCTGGGTTTTGTGCCTACCATATCTTCAGACCCAAAGCTAACTGTGTTGCATCTCCATATTTGTAAGGAACTATATCACATCAAGACAGATTCCCACAAACAGAACTCATTGAGTTTCAAATCACACTACACTAGACTATCAGTTAATAGCCTGTTACAGGACACCATCTATGTCTCTTGTAAATCATCTAAGATTCCAAATGTACTCAATGAACCCCCCCAAATAAGAATTCTGTGATCTTTGAACACTTTAACTACACATCAATAAACTGGAGAACCCCAACCTCAAATGTAGGACATACACACAAATGTTCCTAGAATTAATTAACAGATGTTCTCAGGGACAGGTTGTTAAAGACATCAGCAGAGTCAATAATATTCTTGACCTAGTCATTATGAATATAGCTTCTTCATGTTTTGTGACCTGTACATATCACTATCTAAGAATTCAAGGATTTCAAATACAAAACTCATCAAATTCTATGGCGAAGTTTCAAAATTCTCTCATAGGAGTATAACTTCAGATATGGCCACAGCAGGCATCTTCATAAAGGAGTGCTATGCACACTTAGGTGAATGCAAAGGACTGACATTCCTCATCAGAAACAAATAAAACAGGAAATTAGAAAACAAACCACCCTGGTGGTCCACCAACACAAATAAACTATACAATAAAAAACTACTTAAAATATTCAGTGGATCAAATGCTCTTTAACCAAGGATAACATCAGAAAAATGACTAAAACCTTGAAAAATACTATGAGGACAACTAAGGCAGCCCATGAATATAGGTTAGCATCTGAAGCTAAGGACATTCACAAATCCTTCTTTGGTTATTTTAGGAAACTAAGAAATAACACTCAACATTGCTCTGAACTTATACATAATTGCATCATGTACCCAGACCCAGTAGACATCACAACATGCATGCAAGCAGTTCAGTAAAAACTTTACCCCAGAGACAACTAGATTGTATCTTTCAGACCTTATTTTTTTCATCTGAGGTGTTCTACAGTCTATATGCTGATGACCTGAAATTGGTTAAACTGATTACAAGTGTTACAGATAAGGCATGTCTGCAAAATAATTTCACTAAATTGACCATTTGGGCACAGGAGAATAATATATTGATAAATACATCAAAAACTAAGCATATGAGATTTGGGAGACATAAACTGAAAGTTGAATATTTAATACAACACACACTGATTGAAACTGTAGACTCATTTAAGGACCTGGGTATATGGGTAGATTCAGCTATGAGTTTTTCTAATCATATCAACCAATTGTCTAATGATAGTTATAGAACTATAGGTTGTATAAAAAGATTTATAAAGTCTAGGAAATCAAACATAATGAAGTCATTGTTTATTAGTTACATTAGACCCAAACTTGAGTATGGAATAACAATATGGAAACTCTATAGGAAAACAAGCATGAATAAACTGGAAAGAGTACAGTGGAAATATACTAAGGGAATCCATGGATGTGAAAATCTAAGTTATTATGAAAGACTAAAATATCTGAACTTGTACAGTGTTTTTTACAGATATTTAAGATGAGATCTTATTCAGGTATATAGGGCATTTAGAGACAACTACCTCTGGGAATGTTTGGGGTTAGCAAAAAGTACTAGAAAATCGTCAGATAACCTATGCAGAAGATTCTATATGAATGAGAAGTGTACCAACTCTGACAGAAAAGCTGATGCTTGGAACAGACTACCTAATTACATTAAAGCAAGTACTAGTTTAGATATTGTTAAGAACAGCCTAGACATTTATTATGGGAACACGTGTTTTGGCATATTGGCAAGCTAGAAGAGCGTAATGCCCGTGCTTGAAACATTTGTATGTATGTATCCAAATCTAATCTATTTCTAAAGCTCTCAGACACCCCATCATCACTAAAGAACATGTGCTGGGTGCTGTCCAAGACAAAAACTATTTTGTCCATGGACCTGATAATACATATGGCTGTTTAATAAACAACATTAAACAAGCAATGAGGAAACTATTCCATAAATTATTTAACCTGAGTTTAGCCACTGGCTTTGCCAATGAGGTTTGCACATAGCAGTGGTGATACTGCTCCACAAAGGTGGCCCACTATTGATCCCAGGATTTATAGGCCTATCAGCCTGATGAGTATTCTTTGCAAAGCCATGGAATTTATTATAACTGATCTAATAACTTATGTCATTAACAATCTCATCAGGCAAGACCTGCAGCAGTTTGGCTTTATGAAAGGTATATCCTGTTTAATGAATTTGGTCAATGTCTTTGAAAAAATAACACAAGCTGTTGACAGCAGCCTTGCTGTTCACATGGCATACTTCAATTTAGCCAAGGCCTGTACCATCATTTCCCATGCTACATTAATGAGTACGCTTAATGTTTTACAATAGAATCCTTTATGGTAAGATCAATAGCAAATTGGATAGTATAGGACAGTTGGCATAATACTTAAAGTCTTAATCTCCCATGCACAAGATACAAGGTTCAATCTTGACATGATGTTAACAAGGAGGCTGGAGATGCTATGTATCCAAGAGACAAGATGGAAGAGCAGTGGAGCAAAGCCACTTGGCTAGGGATCCTGAGTCTACTACTCAAGAGAACAGGATAGAAATGGTGTGGGAATTGTCATAAGGGAGAGGCTTCAAAAGACAGTAAGGGATGTCTTCAGAATTAGCGACAAACTCATCATGGCAGACAGACTTCAGTGTAAGGATAGAGCACTGTTCAAAATATCAGCCTATGCTCCACAGCAGGGTTGTGATAACGAGGAAAATAGTACATTCAAGCAACAGCTGCGGGACCTACTAGATAAAGGGGCAACATGAGTCAGTGTTGATAATGGAGGAACTGAATGCATATAACAGGAGAGACAGAACAGGATATGAGGACAGCCTGGGTTCACATGAGTGGAGCAAGAGAAATAAAGAAGGAGAGACCATTCTAGACTTCTGTCTGGCACATGGTTTTATGGTGACCAACACATTGTTTAGAGATGGTCATAAGGTCACATACAAGGGTGGCCAGCATTCAACTCAGACTTTCTCCTAGCAAGGGAAGGGCACTAAGGTAGAATCGGTGATTGCAAAGTCATCTCCAGCAAAACAGCCAGCCTTCAGCATAAACCATTGGTTGCTACAATCAATTGCAAGCAGTGGTCAGAGAAGGCTCTAAGGTCACAGAGACTAGTCTGAAGACTTGGAAGCTGACCATATATTTCAACCTCTTGGAGCAAGAAATCTGGACAAAGCCTGACATAATAGGGGGACAAAAGCCAAAAAATAGGGACACAGTTTAAATATTGCTCTTTTAAACTTAGAAAGTTGCTAGAATAATAGGATTTGTGTTAGCATGCATTTTGTGGAGGATATGAAGTCTGAAACTCAAATGCATATCATTATTTACTGAGTTTAATCCTTAGATCACCCCAGGGATTTGTCAAAAAAAAACACCATTTTTATGAGGAACAGACCAAAAATATGAGTCAAAAATGTGGACATTCTGCGACAGTCTATACAGCTGAGAGGTATGAAGTTGAGTGGAGAGAAAGCTCAAAACTTCAAAGAAATACTCTAGGCTCTGCTACCTCAGGGAGAAGAGGACATAGGTAGAGTTGAAAAAGAATGTCAACACCTCAAAACATCATGTGTGAGAACTATAAAACAGATATCTGACTGAGCCAGGTATGGAAATAATGTACATAGGGGAAGCTGGTGGTAGAATGTAAAAGTCCAGGAAATCATTAAAAGAAATAAGTATTGCAAGAAAAAGTGGAAGATAAATAAGAAATACCAGGCTAAGATGGAATACTGGTTAGCTATCAAAGAGGCTAAGAGAACAGCTGCAATTGTAAACATTAAGGTAGCAGAGGCACTTTACCAACTTCTGGAAAGTGACTCAGCAGATGACACAAAGAAACTCCATAAGGCTGCAGGGCAAAGGCAGAAAAGATAAAGAAGATAGTTATTAGACACCATTCAAAAGGGATGCCAGGAACAACCTGCTCACTAGACCACAGGACATCAAAGGCTGATGGAAGGAGTACTTCCAGCAAGTTCTGAATAAAGAAACCTCACAGAAGTTGTACTGTCCCAGACACAGCTTACAATGAAAGAAGAAGAGGAATACATACTTGAAGAAGTAAAAACAGCACTAAGGAAAATGAAGTCATGGAAAGCAGCAGACTTAGATGAGGCCATAGAAGATATAGTCGAGATGTTTTTATTTTGTTTATTTATCTGGCATTTGTTTACCAGGAAAGTCCAACTGGGCATGAATGCCATTTTTAGTGGAAGCCCAGATTTTGGGTGAATTATGGGCGAAATGGCTTCTGAGGGTATTCATAGCAGTATGGAGAGAAAGGCATGTCTCAAGTGACTGGAGAATAATTATGTTCATGCCAGTGTACAAAAACAAAGGGGACATTCACAACTGCGGGCAGAATAGAAGTATTAAACTCCTGTCACTCTGCATGAAAGTTCTGGAGTGGGTGATTGCTAAGTAAAAATGCAGATTAGTAGAAAGTAAGATGGAAAATAAGCAGTTTGGATTCAGATTAGGCTACAGTGCACCTGACCTGATGTTTGCAGAGACACAAATAGTTGGGAAAAAGAAATGAGGAACGAGTCCAACTGGGCACTAGAAGACTGAGAAAAAGCACGACAAGATCCTAAGGAAACTGATTTGGGAAGTCCTACAATGGCTTGTAGTCCCAGAACATTGGTAGAATTTGTGAAGGTCATGTACGAGGACCCAATGACACAAGTATGGACAGTGTTCAGGCTCACAGAGGGGTTTCCAGCGGGAGTGGGTGTGCATCTGGGTTCAGATATGAGCCCACTTCTGTTCATATTAGTGATGGACTACATTAGCAAACAGATGGGGCTGGCAAATCAACAAAGTTGCTGTATGCAGATGATGTGGTATTACAGGTAGATTCTGAACAAGAAGTTCAACAAAGAATAGGAGAAAGGAATGCAAAACTGAAGGCACATGGGGTGAAACTCAGTACAGATAAAACAGTTGTAATGATGGCAAATGAGGGAAATCAGAAGAAACTGAAAATTGAGATATAAATAAAAACAGTGGTTAGCAGCTACAAGTATCTGGGAAGGGTGGTTGAGGAGAAGGGAAGTCTGAATGAAGATGTCAGATCTAGAATCAGAGGAGCTACAGCCAACAGGCACCAAGTGTCAGGTGTAGTGTATGACACAGGAATGCCAAAGAAGCTGACAAGTAAGGTGTACAAAACAGTGGTCTGACTAGTACTACTGTGTGGTACAGAAACCTGGTCAGTGAAGACAGAGCAGTTGAGGAAGCTAGAAATAATAGAGATGCAGTGCCTGAGATGGGAGGTAGGATGCACAATGTGGGACAGACAAAGCAATGAGGACATAAGAGCAGAAGTGCAAGTAGCTCCAATTGCAAAGAGGGTCAAAGAGAAAACATTGCTGTGGTTCATGTGCAGAAAAGCAGAAGACAATCTGCTGAAGAAGATTTGGGACAGACAGGAAGAAGGCAAGAGAAAATATGGGTGTTCAGAAAAGGGATGTATGGATTCTGTTAGAAAAGACGTCAACAGTCGGACATAATTATCAAAGAAGGTAGGAGAATGGCATTGAATCAAGGGAGAGGATGGCAGTTGACACACCACCCCAATCACATGTAGAAAAATGTGAAAAAGAAGGTCGGCGATGATAATGATGATTATTAAATTGACCATTTGGGCACAGGAGAATAATATGATGATAAATACATCAAAAACTAAGCATATTAGATTTGGGAGACAGAAAGTGAAATTTGAATATTTAATAAAACATACAGTGATTAAAACTGTAGATTCATTTAAGGACCTGGGACCAGCTTGGAGTTTTTCTAATTATATCAACCAATTTCATAATGATAGTTATAGAACTATGGGTTCTATAAAAAGATTTATGAAGTCTAGGAAATCAGAAATTATGAAGTCATTATTTGTTACATTAGACCTAAACTTGAGTTTGGAATAACAGTATGGAAACCTTATTAGTAAACTAGAAAGACTATAGAGGAAATATATCGAGGCATCCATGGATGTGAACATTTAAGTTATTATGAAAAACTAAAGTATCTGAACTTGGACAGTGTGACATATAGATATTTAACTGGAGACCTTATTCAGGAATATACGGCATTTAGAGACAACTACCTCTGGGAATGTTTGGGTTTATCAGAAAGTAGTAGAGAATCATCAGACAACCTATGCAGAAGATTCTAAAGGAATGAGAAATATACTAATTGATTCTCTGAGAGAGCAGCTGAAACATGGAGACTTAATGGTCAAAACAAAAGCTTACATATACTAAATCTGAGATGGCCATTTCCCAGAATATTCCATTTTCTCTGAGGTATGGTTATCTCATAGCTGGTATATATAAGTTCAGAAGCATGGGGGTGCAGGGGGACTTGCCCCCTCAAAAAAGAAGCTTAAGTAAGAGGAGTGATGTTCGAGATTCAGTCTTCTCTGGGATTATTGGCACTCAGCATTTCAAGTGCCAACAGTTCAATAAGGAGCCAGTTTAAGAGGAGACCATATATAGAGCATTTAGAGACAACAACCTCTGTGAATATTTGGGATTATCAAAAAGTAGTAGGAATTCATTAGACAGACTATGCAAAACATTATATAGGAATGAGAGTTGTACTAATTGGTTCTCTGAAAGTAGCTTATACATGGAGTAGACATACATATTACATTAAGGCAAACACTAATTTAGATATTTTAAGAACAACCTTGGCACTAATTAGGGTACAAAATGGTTTGCTATATTGGAAAGCTTGAATGGCATTATTGCCTTACTTGAAATATTTGTATGTATGTGTGATGATAATTAAAGTCTAGTATGCATTTTGTGATAATTATTAGAATATTTACTCTCTGGCCATTCACAGCTGTGATGGTGGTGCTGCGGTAGCATTGTCGCCTCACACTAAGATGTTGTTCTGTTCGATTCTCAGCTACAGCGTCTTCTGTGTGGAGACATGCGTGAATGGGCATACCTTCGTTGAAGGTTGTGCGTCAGAGCTGGCAACTCGGTATGTAAAAATCTACTGCCAATCATTAGCGGACCGGAGTTCCGCTGTGGCGACCCCTAACCGGGAAAAGCCAAAAGAAACAACAACTCTCTGTCCATTCGGTGTGTAAAACAAATTTGAAACTGTTCCTGACTTCTTGAATGTCCATGTGTTGCCTAACATTTTTGGTTTCCAACTTACCCTCTTGTTCTCTGGCTTTACATGTTTTAGCATAAAAAAGTTGGAATATTTATTCTCTGGCTCTTATTTGTGTGAAAATAAGTTGAAATTATGCCTGACTTTCCAGAATGCCCATGAGTTTGCCTCATATCTGTGGCACATGCTTCATAAACTTTGTGATTTTCTGGTAAATCATTAATGATTGCAGTCATTAAATTGAGAGAGGAAGTTAGCTGTGGGTGAAAACAACTTAAACTCTTGTCATTTGCTAAGCTAACAGTCTGGCATTGTATGACTAATGTGCATTTGTATGAAATAGGCTTGGGGTACTGTTTGTATGAAACCAAGTTTAAGTTGTTCTTGATTTCACAGAAAAATTGTGTCATTTTGATTTGTTCTTCAAAAATGTGTGGTTTTCTGGCAAATTGATGAGGAATGTGTTCACTAAATAATGAGAAACATTTGAGTTCCACACTTCATATCATTCAGGAAAATGCATGACAATTTAAAAAATTTGCAACCTTCTAACTATATAGCAGTCTGATTTTGTGCCTTTGTCCCTCATTATTTTTGGCTTTGTCCCTGATTCTTTCTCTGTATATTTTTGTCCGAGTCAGATTAGGTGTATGCACCAAAGCAGCTGTAACTGTTGGGTGGGGGCTGTTTGTGGATGAAAGTAACATACCATGTTGTTGTATGCAGAGTTTACTACTTGGCTTCACAGGACTAATATGCATTAGTATGGAATAAGCTGGAATTTTTGTGAGTTGTTTACTGTTTATATTACATAGCTCTCAACTGTCTCTGAGTTCATTGAATGCCCCCTTTTTTGCCTTATATTTTTTGTTTGTTACTCACAAAATTTGTGGTTTTAAGGCAAATTTTTGAGAATTGTGGTCACTAAATAATGACAAACATTTGAGTTTCAGACTTCATGTTCTTCAGAAAATACATGCCAATCCATACTAACAGCAGAACTTTTATTCTAGCAATTTTTACAGAAGTTTGTGTGTAACAGCAATATATAAAATATGTTCTGATTCTGGAACTATGCCACTCATTATTTTTTGGCTTTGCAACGATTCCGCTTTAAGAGGGTATGGGGTATTATTTTGTACCAAACTCAGATTCAGTGTACACAGCAAAGTTGATATAACTGATGGGTGGGTCTGGGGGTTGTCATTAAATGAAAGCAACTTACTACCTTGTAGTTTGATCAGTTTTAACATTGTGGCTTTGCAGTATTATAGTGCATTTATGTGAAATGAGTTGGAATGAGATACTTTTAGCTTGTGTGAAACAAACCCTAAATACATTACCGTGTCCTTAATTATTATTTTTACCAAAATAAGACATATGATGTGTACTCAATCAACACTGATGATATAACTGCTGTGTATGGAGGTGGTTGTGGATGAGAAGGGCTTACCCTACTGTCATGATCAAGTTAAATAGCCATTAGTCTGGATTTGCAGGACTAGTTTGCATTTGTGTAAAGCAGGTTGGAATACTTTACTATGTGTTTTTTAATCATAGTTAGACATTTGAGGTGTACACAATCAAGTACTTGTAATTGATCAATATGGACTTTGCTAGAGTATAATGACAATAGCTTGAAAGGTTTGAAATCAGGAAGATGACTCCAAAGGAACATGTGCATTTACATGTAGTTTCACAAAATAGTGTGTTGAGGCCCATCCCCTGAAAACCCATACTACTGATGTCCATGACTTGATGTAGAAGTCCACTGATGACAGAAACTCCACTGCAGTCAAAGCTATATGGAGGCACTCTACAATATGGAAGTTCATGCAAACTACTTCTACTCTTTCCGGACTCTTATGAAAAAGTGACAAAGCTGAAACACTCAGCCCCCAACGCAAATACATTACTTTCACTATGTACATATGAAATAAAAAGAAAAGAGAACTGTGACACAAATTAAACATATTTACAGTAATAAATGCAGTAAAAACTCAAATTGATAAGTAAAAGGCCTGCAAAAAGTAAACTTAACATCCCATTGAAAGTGAAACCATATAACCCATACTCTGGAACTGAAGTATTGTAGGCAGAGAAAAAAATGCCAATCTTCTCATGCCAGTTTTAAGTTCCCAAGATGATAGTCAATCTTCATTTGCCTGGGTTTTTGTCAGGATTTTATCCCTCTATGCTATTTGAGCTAACTGAATAAAATAATTATTTCAGAGCTCAATAATGTTTTACATGTGTTTCTACTGAATCCAGAGCCATCCAGGCTATGCTAAGAATATTTTCTTAAATTGTCTCACTTCCTCATGCTTTATACAGTGATCACTACTGTTTGTGGTCATTTTTGAAAGCAGTTATTTAAATTTATGGCAAAAAATTGTCATTTCTCTGTTGGTTTGTTGTTTTTTTTAGCTTTGTTTGCTTTCAAATCACTTGGCAAAAGGGTGAATTAGTAATGGACTTAGTTGTTTGGAAGTTGTTTGTTATTAATCTGCACGTCAAATAAACTTTTGCTGTGCTTTTACACTAAGAAATTCCAGGATCATCCATCTTGTGCCAGAAGGTGTTTACCTGGGCTCTCTGAGTTGGGAAGCACTCCAGGGAGCTCATATTGTAGCTGTTTCTTGGCAAGATGGCACAGGAGTTATTTTTCAGTGTTTTTCTGTCTGCTATAAATTAGGAACTAGTTTGCAGCTCTGTGCTCAATTTCAAAGAGCTCAGCATTTTTTTCTACTGCATTCAGAGGTATCCAGGCTAAGATAAGAATGTGTTGTTGATTTATTGCACTTGCACTTGCATTTTTTGGTGATCACTACTGTTTGTGTGCATTTCTGAAAGCATTTATTTAATTTTGCGGCAAAAAATATTTTGTAGGTCTATTTTTAAATTAGCCAGGGACCTGGTTAGTTGGTAGTTGTTTGTTGTTAATCTGCACTTGAGAGCTCCGTTTGCTGTACTTTTTTATTAAGAAATTTCAGGATGATTCATCTGATGGCAGAGAGTGTTTATTTGGTTTCCTTTTGTTAGAAAACACTCCAGGGAGCTCAATGTGTAGTTGTTTATTGGCCAGTGGGCACAAGAGTTAGTTTTTAATTTTGTTTTGTCTGCTAAAAATTATGCGTGCAGACCTGCTCACTGTACAACATCAGCTGGCAGTACCTTGTACAGTAGCAAATGCGTAGACAGTAAAATTTACCTATAAAGTTAGGATAATGTCTGAAACCCATTACATTGCAAGGCATTGCATAGGGTTAAGCTTAGAGCACCTAGTTTGCATGTCATACAGCTGTAACACCACATCCTAGCAGTATTGAATCATCTTGCCTTTAACCCCAGAAACCACCCTAGGACACTTCTGTTAAAACCTGTTCCTTAACCCATAACAGACCACCCTATTACAGAACCAGACAATATGGATATGCAATTTCTAAATGTCTCTGTAGCCAGCTTGGTAGATATGGGCATTCTGAGACAATGTAGTAATATCTCATGTTCTCAGAGATCCAGTTAATTATAAAAGAAACTATCATAGTATGCAAAAAATGTAAATACACAACTTCCTTGGGACCAAAAATCTTGTATATAAACAAGACTGTCAAGAATGCACATGATACGGCTCTCACACATACAGCTCTTCATACAATTATATCTTCTTATGCTGAGGCACTTAAAAAAATTTCCCAAACCTCAAAGACCTCGTAAGTAATCAGATGGCAACACATTCAATCAGCACTTACCAAAGCACACACCAAAACCAGCACCAAATTCCACACATAAGCAGACACCCAATGCTCCCCCAAGAATGAAGCCCATAAGTTAAATAAACACTTTACCAAATACTCTTGTCATTGGAGATTCAATTGTTCGACACACAGTGCCCCACTCATCAGGTTAGACAACGAGAAGATAACAGTTAGCTGCCGGTTTCCAGAATCCACAATATCACGCATGCACTCAAGCCACTGAACCCCAGGTACCAATATGATTCTATCATAGTCCATGTGGGTGTACATGACCTGAGATGTACCTCACTGGACTATATGAAAAGAGACATTATAGGTCTCTCTGCATATGAGCCACAGACAGGTACATGCCTTACGTTGAACAGCATTCTACCTTCACCAAGGATGATGATACAGTACGAACACAAAATTATTTATTTTAATAATTGGCTTAGTTTCTGCTCAGACCAGACTGGGAGTGAATTTGTGTTTTTCCGTCCAGTGGCCAAGGCTCTATTTGAATAGGGTCAAGGAATGACCTCTGCTTCATATGGATGGTGGGCCTATTCCATAATGCTGGAATCTTTTGAGAAACATATCTGTCTCTCCAGCATGTTGTAATGATGTTAAAAGAGAAGTTCAAATCCTTCAGGTTCAAGTTCCCCCCTTAATGGCACTCTGGGGTATCTGATATCTGACTATATGGGAGGAAATTGTTAACAGACCATGTTGCTTTGTCAAGGATAAGTTGCATCTGTCCCCCTTCAGTTTTGGATATTAGCCAAAACTTTATTAAACCCCTTAGTGCCTTTTTTTAGGCAATTCCAAAATGATAAAACTACTGACATAGTGAAAAAGATTCATATTAACTTTAAGGTGTTACTGCTCAATACTAGGAACATAAACAAAAAAACTCTGCTCCCAACAGACCCTTCTCACTCTGGAAAAAGTAGACATCTGTGCTGTTACCGAAACTTGATTTAAAGCTGTTGAATGTACTTTGGCAGTAGAAGCTTGCAGGGCCTTCCACACATTTAAACCAAAGACAGCACAGATTGGTACTAAAGATGGAGGTGACTCAATCTATGTTAGCAACAAGTCTTCCAGGTTGGTTAAACATGATGATGTCATGGAGTTCATCCTTGTGCAAGTCAGCGTAGATAAGGTACTTTTTCCATATTCTAGCTAGCTGTAGGTCAAGATTTATGCCCCAAGAGTCCCATACCCCCTCTATAGACTGGAAAATACACACTGCCTTACACTCACAGACACAATTCTTCCTAGACTTTATTGACACAAACACCTTGGACCAGAGAGTGCATGCTCCAACCAGAGGCTCAAATGTATTAGATTTGGTACTCACCAACATGGGATAGTGTTGCACCCTCCTCTGTATCATGTCCTCACTGGTAAGGTTGGATCACAAAGCTGTGTCCTTCAAAATAAAAATGAACTCAGAAAACCCTACTAAACCTCATAACAATTAGGAACTATACCAAGTCAAACTACATCCTACTAAGCATCAGTTTGTCAAAATTCAAGGCTCTACCTAACCCCGAGACCACAGTTCCCTATACAGAATTATTCAAAGAAACCCTGTACAAGCATGGGAATAGCTGCATCAATGCTGCTCTGTCTACCAGAAGTAAGCCCAAAACAAACATCAAAAACAACCCCCACTGGCGGAATCCTCATCTAAACATGGTTTATAACAAAAGAATAAAAGTCATGGCCAAAATCAGAAAGAACAACTCCCATAAGGACAAGGGCTCTCTGATACAACTAAGCAAGAAACTACACGGTCTAATTAAGTCCAATTAGGCCAACTATGAGGTCAGGATAGCCTCTCAGGCTAAGGACAATCAAAATGCCATCTTCAGCTATGTCCATATCCTTAAAGGCAACACATAGCAATGTGCTGAACTATTGGTAAATGTACCACCTTCACTGATCAGGGAGACATAGCAAACCTTCTGCCTGATAAATTCAGCTCTAACTTCTCCCCTTCTACCCCCTGCCTTCCAGCTACCCTGAGTGGTATCCCTTCTAGCATACTCCACCAACTATATGCAGGGATCAGGTTCTGGTGGCTCTTGCTAAGGCCAAAAACAATGCTTTTATGGGCCCTGACAATATCCCCAATTGCCTCCTGAATAGTCTAAAACACAACCAATCAGGACCACTTAAGGCACTCTTTAATTACAGCCTCAAAACAGGTTATGCACCAACAGAATGGAGTGATGCAACCATCATCCCTCTTCATAAGAGTGGACCATCAACCATCCCTGGGGAACTACAGACCTATCAGTCTGCCAAGTCTAATATGCAAAGCCATGGAAAGAATCATCATGGAAAATATCAACATAGACACTGGCAACTTACAGACACTCGACCCATCCCAGTTTGGCTTTGTTAAGGGAATGTCATGCCTAGCTAACCTGGGAAACTTCCTTCAGAGGGTCATCAAGACATTGGGCATGGGTTAAACAGTGCATAGCACATGGTTTCACCTGGCCAAGGCATTTGACACAATATCCCACTCAGGTATTTGTGAAAAAACTTTCCAAACTTGGCATAAATCCTTATATAACTTGCTGGATTGCTAGTTGGCTGACTGATAGGACCCAAGAAAACAGGATCAATGAAACCACCTTAACCAACAGACCAATCTTCAGCAGAAGTACCTCAAGGCTCTGTGCTGTACCTGCTCCTGTTTCACATCTACTTCTCAGAAGCCAACCCTAATGTTACAGGCCTTTGGATCACCAAGTTCACAGATTACTGTAAATTGTGAGCCATCATTGATTCCCTCAAGACATCAACATCTTACAAGAGGATTTAACACAGAAAATGACTGGTGCTGAAGCCATGGCTTAAATACTAATGACATGAAATGCATTTTATATATATATATATATATATATATATATATATATATATATATATATATATATATTTGTGTGTGTGTGTGTGTGTGTGTGTATATATATATATATATATATATATATATATATATATATATAAATAAATGTCAGCTATAATAGCATAGAATGTAATTTCTGGTGTACTGTATGTCTTGTATATTTTTTGTATAGTTTCTTGTATAAGTTTTGTATAATCTCTATATGTGGAGGTTTTCTCCTTTGGCCTCCACTGAAAATGGGTATTATGCCAGTCGGGCTTTCCTGTTAAACAAATGTAAAATAAAATAAAATAAATAAAATTAATAACTCCTTTGATAAAACACCCCTAAGAGTCAACCTGGTAGTTAGGGATTGGGCACAAATATAGACAATAATCTGGCCTATGACCAACACATAGTAAAAATAGTTAGGAAATCATTCTATGTCATCCAACTTATATGTAGGGGGTATAGCATCCAAATCTAATGAAGGTATAGTACTACTCTACTCAGCCCTTCTCAGACCTATCACTGAGCACAAGGCCCCCTTTGGCATTTACCTAACCAGATACTTACAACAGTTGGAACACCCACTAAAGTTTCTCACTAGGAGAATTCAGGGCATGTATACCTTGTCCTATAAATATCACCTAAAAGCTCTATCTCTGCACTCAGTCACTTATAGATACTGATATTTGATCTATGTCTGATTTATAATCATCCTGTGACCCAGCACTGATGGATCCTTTTCACATCCATAAAACACACAGCACCAAAAACACTAGCTCCAAGGATTTGAAAGTTGCTCGTGACATCATTAGAACACTCTAGTGAGGCAGATTTGCATCTCAAAGGATCCCAGTGTTATGGACAAGGCTCCACATCCATATGTAGCAGAGTTCACCCCTGACCCTATTTAAATGGAACCTTCACCACTGGATGGGAAATCACAAATTCACCCTTGGTCTGACCCCCAAATCCCTGATGGACAGAGGCCATAAGTAAGTAATATATTATCTAAATTAACATCACCCACATAACCCTTAGATACCTCCTTGATAGCATATACCAATATACTCAGGGCAATATTGGTTTGGGGTGCATGGCTAGGCTTATAAAGGCCCTAGTGGTCACTTACCTAGTAGCCTATGAATCTATGAACTTATTAAATATTATACTGAGGGACAAATAAATGTAATCAAAGAAAATGTATTTAATGCAATAATGCAAAACTAAAGATGAATGACCTTTTTGCTGCTGATGTTCTTATGCCTAGCAAAATTAAGTTATAAAAAGATGGAGACTATGGGCATGGTTATTATTATGGTGCCAAGGGAAATGCAACCAATACTGGCTTTAATTTATGCTCTTCAGAAATAAGGTGATGAATTTATAATTTATTGATAGCCTCTCCCCATTTTCCTGCTCACCCAACCTGCTGCCATGGGATACAACAATCTGCTGTCATGTGATCAAGTTGTTCTCTAAGAGAACTGTACAGGTTATTAAATATATTAACTCAAAGGCTGTAGCTATGTAGAATAAAGGGAGTGTACTCTGAGTCAGTGCAGTCTTGGAGTTAGTATATTTAATAATCTGGATTGCGGGGTAAAAGCCTTCAGAATAGCAGGTGCAGCCCCACTTGCAGAAAACAATATTGAATCATATCTTTCCATACTGGTCCTATTCAAACAGTACGTTGGGCTGTGAGATAGTGTGACCAGGTAATCAGATGGCAGTAGGCTTGTTGCTGGAATTATGAACTAGTTATAGCTTAACTTTTTGTAAGTGACTAAATGCATTGGACAGAGCCCTAAACACTGAAAGTCAAGCTAATGTTGAGTATGATATATGATGAATGCATACATTAATTTATTTAAAGGGCTTGGTTGTACTATCAGAATTGATAAAGCTATATTGTTTGACATTCATTCATGCAGAAAAAAAAAACATTTGCTATTTGGGATCTAGTGAAAGAAAAGTTTGAAATTATGAAAGTGCTGAAATATGAGAATAAAAATGAGAACCACTTAAATGGTTTAATTTTCTAGATTGTAAACAAGAAAATGTAACAACTGAGAATGTGTTTCGACCATCAAGATGTAAACAGAGTTATCAGAATTCAACATTTCAAACTCCCCACATGGTAGAAAATAATGCCATAAGCAAACACCAAGTACTTTAATAAATGTAGCTGCAGCATGTAGATATTGACAGCTGACAATGCAGTATTATGCCGTATGACTGTATGCTTTGAATACACCACATGAACAATTTCACTTCCTGAGACTTCCATTTGAAATTGTCTCTGTTCCAGAAGTTAACCACACAATTATTCACCATAGGTCTTATATATAGTTGACCCCAATGTAGCCTCATTTTACTCAGTGTTTATTGCCCACTCTGATCTAGCTCCTGTTGGCTTTAATTCAGCCTTGAATGATTTATTAGATATGGGCAAAACTATGTGGCATTAGGCTGGTACACATTACTGTAGATAGTTTATACAACAATATGTGTATACTTCACAGATGGATCAGCCTTTAAAAATATCCATACTAATGATATCTGAAACTTGTTTTCAGTCATATATAAAAATATGGAGGTGCACTTACCAGGTTATGGAACATTTGGGTATGACATAATGCATAAGGTAGTATGGGGAATGGCTATCTTAATCTTACATATTTACTTTTCAAAGATTAATTCCCAACTGCCTCTATCAAAGACACTGCTTTAGTCAGTGTGAATCAGGCTAAAAATCATACCATAGGATTTATCCATATCCCACAAACGCAGCTATGAACACAGCCAAGTGCACTTTGTCATTGCTTTCCTGTCATAGTAAATGTGAAATGGTCATGTGTTTCTGAACTAATGTGTACAATTTATAATACAAAATCTTTTATTGTAGAGCTACCATTCTGATGATTCACATATTCTTATTTTTATTCCTAAAAGTGATTATCTCATGGTAGATGACTATTAGTATTATATCTGTATTACAATAATGTATGACAAGCACTATACACTTTACAAGGAATCTTATTCTGTGCAATTTTGCTTTTAGTTGAATATAACTGCATTTGTTGACTCATCTGATTGACTGACTGAGTGACTGATTATACTGCATTTATGTATTGACATCTGCTATAGACCAGAAAAAACACCTACAAACTATCAAACTATGTCTGCTAACAATTACATCATCAGAAGGCTAGGTCACATGACTTGGGATCAGGAAGAAACTGGACAGCAGCTCAGCCTGCAGCAAATACAAACTTGTTTACTATACTTAATACACATACTTCGGTGGAAGTAACCAAAGTAAACACTATGCATTTTAGGGTAAGAAAATCTACTTTATATGAAGAAAGCATAGTTACAACAAAAACAAATGGTAAAAAAAGCTTTATACTTGATTTTTAAATGTTATGGAGGACAATATTAGGAAGATTAACACAGGTAAAATGACTGACACAATTTTCCTGGATTTCTCAGTGGTGGTTGACAGAATTTGTTAATAAATTCCTGTCACAACTGACACAGTATTATCATCCAAATGAGTCAGTCAAGCAGTTTGCTAGCTACCTGGGTCAATGGTCCCAAGTAATGCAGTGGGATAATATCACATTTCCACTTGGAGGTGATATCATTAAGATTTATTTAGTGACCTGTACCTGCTTCATTTCTTTTTAGTCTGGTACAGGGAGTATGCCATTTTGGCCTGATTCAGGAACTCCCTTAAGATCTACTTAAATGAGCTGGTGTTCACTGATGACCCAGGTGATCAAGCATTATTACTGTTATAAATAGTTTAATTGCTTACTTTAAGATCTTAGTGTTTATATTTCATGTTATTCTTTCATAATGTTTTATTTACTTGTACCAGTGCATAGTAATAAACATCTTACTAACCTGAAACTAAAATTGAAGATAAGTAAAGCAATTCTTGACAGGGCAGAAATTATTTCATATTCTTGCTCATAGTTACTGATGAGACTACTGTCTGCATCTGTTGGTCTAACAACAATACCTACAGCTTAAATATCTAAGTCAGAGCAAGTCTATATGGGACATAGACATTTACATGTAGTTATTTAAGTAAAACCATCCACTTTGTTGGTCTGAAATAAAACATCTGACTAAAATTAAGTCATTACTTTTCTACGGTACTCTTAAACACTACCTATTCTATTCTCCACTCCTTTTTAATGGGCCAAATCATAAGATTTTGAACAAGGCGTACTCACTACTGCTTCAGGCCACAATTTCTGCACTTTCTGGAACCTCCAAAGTTGAGGAATCATTATGGTGATTCTTCTTTTGCCAAAACAGGCCTATAGCTATGGAATTGGGTTGGGAGGGTGGCCTAATGGTTAAGGTGTTTGCCTTACAAACACAAGGTGCAGGGTTTGAATCTCACAAGGGATAATTTGCTAGGCTTAAAATGGCTCGCAAGGGCAGTTAGCTTAGTACTAATCTATGAACCTATGAACCTATGAATAATCTTCCCAGGAATCCATGCCAAATTCCGAGTAAGAATGGAGCTTATCAATGCACTGGCACTTCATTCAATACTAACTGGAAGCATAATTATTACTACGGCATCATTTAAGCGTCTTGTTCTCTTTACATCCTCCCTCTCTTTGGATCCTGCTGTTCTCAATGTAAAACTTGCCTGAATGATAAATCCAGATGTCTTGCCTGAATGATACTGAGCATGGCCTCTGTACACATATGTAAGCAACTGAAAAGGGAAAATACTTGTAGGATATGCATTGCATTCCTATCTGCTGCATTGAATATGTATGCATGACCAAATTTTGTACTGATTCTATTTACCATTTTACTGGTCCATCTTTCCCGATGTTTAATTATTTTGTTTCTTCCCAGATTGCAATTATTGTAAATTATTTTTATGATGCTTTTCTTTATTTTTTTAATGTTTGAAATTATCACTCCAATTAATTTTGTTATTTATGTTGTATCAAGGAAGTTTTCCCAGGCCTCAACTGAAAATAGGATACCCTCAATTGGATTTCATGCTTGTCAGTGAATGGTTTAACTGTCTGGGGAGCTACAATAGAGGAGTACAATCTTGGACTGTAAGAAAAAGGAAGCAGTAATTCAGCAAATTTGCAGCTGAATAAGTATAGATGTGAAGAGGGAAAACAGACCTGACATTTGTAAGGGGCATTATCAGTAATGAGAGTGTCTGGCCTGATCCTGTGAAACCTTCATCTGCTGAAAACATGAAAATACATTAGGAAAGAGTGACATCTGGTGGTTGAGGTTTATTTCATGTATTTATTTATTTCAGTTTGATGGTTGGGCAAGTCCACTGGACCTAAAAAGAGCATGTTTTCAGTGGATGCCGGGGGAGAAAAGCTCCAGTAACAATGACAAATATATTAGCGTATACACATACAATGCAAAGATGTCATACAGCTTTATGCAGCATTCTACAGTAAAAAAGATGCTACATTCTACAATAATAATTATAAAATCTAGCAACTGTGCAGTCTAAGAGTCATTAACAGTGAATTACAATTGAAATTTTATATTCCACAATAACAGTAGTAAAATTCTAGCAACATTACAGTCTAAGGGTCATTAACAGTGAATTACAATTGAGGACGAGAAATTGTTGGAAAGAAACTAGTAACAAAATTTGGAGGTTAATGAGGAGTAGGAGGGCAAATGAAGTGATTGCAGAGATGATGTATAGAATTAGAAGGTGAGTTTTGATATAGGAGGATCCTATGTGGGGAAGGAGCAGGGGCCTTCCCACTTTGAATATAGGTAGGAATGGAGGAGGGGTTTAAAGTTAGAATGGTTATGAGTATTTCTAAGGGAGGGAGGAAGAGAATTCCATAGTTTACTAAGGAGCAGGATAGCAGAGAGTGTCCAGGTGGCTGTAAAGGTTTATAGATTTTGAGCATGTTCTGATTTTCTGACCTAAGTGAGTGATTAGGAATATAAGGGGTTAAGGAGGTGGAGAGATAGAGGGACTGGAGGATGGGTTAAATATAAGCATATGGGCAGTGGTGAGTTTAAGGATGTTCAGATAGTTAGGAAGCTCAAGCCATTGCAGTGAGTGGAGGGAGATGCAGTGATTAGATGAGTTCCTAGAGTTGGTGGCGAATTTGCAGATTTTATTGTAGCAGGCTTATAATTTAGTCTGAAGGCAGAGCTGAAGATTCGAGAACAAAGGAGTGCCATACATTAGGGAGGAGACAATGTATGTGGAGGCAAAGGGCTTTCTGGTGGAGGGGGTGAGATAACAGCTATGCTTATATAGGAGTTCTATTTTTTGGTGTTTTTTATGTTAGTTTGGATATGGATATTGAATTTTACATGTTCATCAATAATGATGCTGAACAGTTTGGTGTGAGGGACAATTTCAATGGGGGTGTTATTCTGGCTTATGATCTTGAACATGTTTTTATCAATGGATGAGTGTTTAGATGGGGGAAATTCATTAATTTGGTTTTATTGGCATTAAAGGATAGGTGGTTGTTTTGCATCCAGGTTTCAGTATTTGAGAAAGCAGACTGGGTTATCTGCAGAAGGTTGGAAGGGGTGTCAGCTGAGCAGATTGTTGAATCATCTGCATACTGGATTAGTGTAGAATTGGAGATGGAGTGGTGAAAGTTGTTGATGAATGTATTGAAAAGGAAGGGGCCAAGGACAGAACCTTGGGGTACCCCAGTAGGGGTGTATAGAAAGGAAGAGGTGGAATCTTTCCATTTAACAGCTTGTTGTCTTTTGGAGAGGTAGCTGGTGAAACAACCTATGGTGGAAGGGGAGATATTGAGGGAGGAGAGTTGTGATAGGAGTATAGGGTGGGAGATGGTGTTGAAGGCTTTGGAAAGGTCTAGGAGCAGGGTTGATATGATTATGCCAGACTCATGAGCATGCTTAATGGACTTGAGGAAGGAGAGGAGTGCAGTGATGGTACTATGGCCAGGATGGAATCCATGTTCTGTGGGGGTTAGGAGGTTGTTTTGTGTTAGATAAGGCATCAGTTGTGAGTGAATACATATTTCCAGGACTTTTGAGAGTGGGGAAAGTATGGCAATAGGACAGAAATTAGTGATGTCAGTGTTTTTACTGCCTTTATGGAGTGGGATGATAAATGCTTGTCTACAAACTGAAGGAACATAAGATTCTTGGATGGACCTATTTATTATGATGGAGATAGGGAAGGCAATGCTGTTGCCAGATAATCTGAGCAAGGTTGCAGGTAAATTATCGGGTGCATTGGAGCATGGTTTCAGTTAGAGGAGGAGTTTTTTTATTATGTGTGCTGGCACAGGATTGAGGCTGAAGGAAGAGGTATGTGTTTTGAGATCAGTGGGGAAGGTATGGGAGGGGCAGAATCTATTGGAGGGGAGCTGGAGAAGCTGGCAGTAAGTTTAGCTATACATTGCACAAAGAAGGTGTTAAATAGAGAGAGGCTGTTTCTTGATCAGAGCAGTTTGGGTTTGGGCATGGGTTGCCTTTACTGCTGAGGTGAAGGAGGGAGGAGATAGTATTCCAGAATTTTCTAGGGTTGTTGGTATGTTCAGATTGAAACTTAGAGTAATATGTTTTGCAACCTCTGGTTATTAGTTTTTTTGTGGAGATGCAAAGTTGTTTAAATTCTAGTAGGGTATTAGGTTGCTTATTTCTTTGGTATTGTTTCCACTTTTTGTCTCTTTGGAGCATGGTCTGTTTAGTTTCCTTAGCTAGCCAGGGAGAATTTATAGCTTTAACTCTTTTGGTCCTGACAGGAGCAAGATTATTGAGTAGGTACAGAAATGTTTCATTAAAGTAGTTGATGGCGTTGTAAAGGAGCAGAGTTCTTAAAGGTGTCCAGTTAGTTTTAGGCAGTTTGAAAGTGTTTGTGGGTTGAAATTGGACAAGGTTCAGGTTTGAATGTAGTGATGTTGTTTATGAAGGGGGGAGGGGTACCAGTCAGCAAAGGCTAATAGATGGTCACTGAGGCAGTCAGGAAGGATTTCTGAATTTGAGGTAAGATTTGGATGAGACACTAAGATCCAGTCAATGATGGAGCAGGAGGTTCCATCTTTGTTTGGCCTGTGGGGGAGTTTATTTGCTGGGTGAAGTTAAAGAGATTGATTGTTCGGGTAGGGGACTGAGAGTTAATAGTGGCCCAGTTAATGTTTATGTCACCTAGGATGAAGGTTTTGTTTTTAATGTTAGAGGGGAACCAGGAGAGAATGTCTTCTAGTATTGGGATGGTATCACCTGGAGGGATGTAAAGAGCTGCTATGCATATGTGCTTGTTCAATTTTAAGAGAGCTGTGGTTAATTCAGAGATGGCAAATTTTGGAGTGAGAGTGTTGTATGGGATAACTGAGTAAGTGGAAGAGTAGATTATGGCTACACCAACTCCTTTTTTGTTGGGCCTATCATTACAAATCATATGGTAGCCAGGTGGCAAGATTTAATTATCTTTTATGGATGGTTTCAGCCAAGTATTTGAGATGGCAACTATGTCTGCCAGGTTGTGGGTAAGCCAGGCATGTAGGTTAGGAATTTTATTATGGAGACTTTGGGCATTAATTGTGGCAATGTAAATGCTGTTGGGGGTATGAGGTCATGATGGAGAGGGAGAGGAGATGGATGAGGGGTTGGTAGGCCTGGGATTGGGGTGAATGTTGCCAGAAAGAGAGATGGAGATATGATCTAGTTTGAGGGCAGTAAAGTCTAATGTGGAGTGGGAGTTTGAGAGGAGATTGGTAGAGTATTTATTAGGGAGTAGAGGGTATGGTAAGTTAGAAGAGGGTTAGAAGAGGGTGTGATAGGTAGTACTTTGTATTTATATAAGGTGGTTATGTTTGATGGGCAGTGCTCATGGGTTATAGAGGAGAAGGAGGATGATGTAGTATGTTTTTAGTTAGAGGTATAGTATAGTGGAAGGGTGTAAGAGGTGTAAGGGAGTTGTGTAAGGTAAGTAAGGATGCTAAGGAGTGCAATGGGCAGTATTAAGCTATGGAAATGTGTTGGTGATAGACATTGTATTGATGGAGTTAATCACTTTAAGATAGGTTTGTGAGTGTGTGGGAGAGGTGGTGCATGACTGGATGAAAGATGGAGTGGGAGGAGTTAGTGATAAATAAATGTGGAAGTAGTGGGGCCGGGTGGGAATTGGGGGCAGGATAGGGGAGCAGAGTGAGCCCGAAGGGCAAAGAGAGTGGACAGAGCCAATCTATGCTGAACTGCTATGAAAAGAATCAGTGGAGCCCTATGGGGTAAGTAACCAATAGAATAATTCAAAGAGCTTAACAGAAGTTATAATTACAGGGATTTCAGATACGATGTAGTGGCTGAGTGGGAACAGGAGGATAGGTAGGTAAAGTATGAGTGCGTTCTATAGTCAAAAAGAACAGGCAGAAATTAGGAGACATACAAAAGTCAAAAGAAGCAGGCAGAAATGAGGAGAATTTAGACTAGGGAGATACTCTACTAGATAGACTTTTAACAAGGAAAGAGGAGTGTAACTAACAATATGGTGAGGGGGGTTAAAATAAGCTTATATGCAGCCTAATTTAAGCACTATGGCAAGGGAATAGAGAAAAAAGGTAAGAAAAACTTGGAAGTCATGGGGGAATACAGTGCAGCTGTCAGTACCGATGAAGAGCTCAACTAAAACACTACAAGTATGCATTTGCTTAACAAAGCAGTAGCTAGTGCAACTGAATTGTTTATGGAAGTGATTTTAGACCTGATCTTGTGATGTAGAGAGGGTATAGCTCTGACTATTTTTCAGGTGACTGGAATTCCATTAGAAGGTCAGATATTAGAAGGAACAGGGCTAAGAAAGTCAGACCGAGCAAATTATATTCACTTAGCCAACCTGCTGTGAAGGAGACAGTATGACTTGCTACATTACTGACCCCAATAGGAGTGCGGAAGGATTTAAGGATGCCATTATTGGGTCTGTGTGACTACATGCTATATGTAGGCTAGGAAGTGCATACATGTGTATTATACCATTCCTAGGACATTGTAGAGAAGCAGTTTATATGAAAGTGAACAAATGCTATGTGAAGAGGTTACATAAGTGTGAGGGAGGCTCAAAAGAATATAAGATGGTCTGATCTCAACATATGACTCTTGCTTCCTGAGTAAATGAATAGGCTTATAAGATTCCTGCTGTGATCAAGGAACATAAAGCCCACCAGGGAATGAATGGGTCTCATTCTCACTCCTGTAAGAGAAATTAATGGGTCATTTGGATTTAGGGTATGGTGTCTGATGGTGGTAATGTGTGGAATAAATAAAGTGTCCCATTGGGAAGGATAACTGTGTAAAAAAAGTGGGAATGGAATTAAGAGCCAGAGATGGCCTAGCAGTATCTAAACAAGATGCTACTAAAGAATCAATTTTGAAATCATATGGTCCTGCAAGGAACATCAACATTTCAGCTGATGCATTCAAAATAGGTTTTGGTGTTGTTCTACTGTAAAAATGAGAGAAGAGTTGGCAAACAATGGTATATATATCTCTCTCCCTGTAATGGATACAGAGGCCAGTTACCATGGCATTCACATGTGAGAGGTTCTATTAATTTCTGCCAAGTCAAACTATCACCATGAAAACTGAATGCAGACTGTAGATAACAGCTGAATATGGACTGTATAGCTTTAAAAGCTAATGAGTAGATACAGTGAATTTGGATGTCATGTGGTTCTTGTTTTGTTTGGAAATCTTACTCCTTATGGAGGACAGAAGTCTATCCTCTATCTCTGTTGTCTCCAGTTTATTCAAACACCTATATTTAACATGGCATCAGATGTGGAAAAAAATATCTGCAGAAGTAATGAAGTATATTTGCTTTCTGTTTCTTTTTCGCTCTGAGTAGAATAATCAATACAGAGTGAAAAGGTACAGTGTGTCACATTTCTGCATGTCACCAATGAAGGTGACTTGATGGTATTTAACTCTTACTTTAGCTTTACAGACAAAGACAAAGAAGCAACCATTAAAGAGATGTTTAGGGTCTATTGTGAACATGGAAGATACTCATCATTTATTCATCTTTTGTTCTTTGTACAAGTACAACATCTTGGAGAAAGACTATGGATGCTTCTGTCACTGAGCTTAAGAATTAAGCTAAAGATAAAAAGGAACTGGTAGCAGTAGCATTTGGATGTGAGAAATTTCATTATTATATCAAAGATTTAGAAGTTCATGTAGAAGAGACCATAAACTCTTGCAAAGTATCTACAGAACATCTTGTACTAGACACATCCAAAGATCACGATGTTACTTGATCTACAGAAGTATGACTTAAAAGTGATACATTTCTGCATGTCACTGGTGAATATGATTTGATGTTACTTAAGTCCTACTTTACCTTTAGAGGAGAAATACAAAGTGACAACAATTAGAGATAAGTTTAGGAACTATTGTGAAACTGGGAGACACTTGCCATTTATTCACCATTTGGGTGCTGCTGTTACTGAGATGAAGAATTAAGGTAAAAACTGAATTGGGTGAGATGCGTAAATCATTAATAAGATAATGACAAGCTTGTGGTACATGAATTGATGCAGCTAGTGGAAAGCTAGAGGAAAGAAGACCTAAGTTTATCAAAAGCTATGGATATACATGGAGTGAGCTAAATTTCTAGTAAACAGATACAGCAATTAAGGGAGGGAATGAATATGTGCCAGATAAAATGTGAAGCAAATAAAAAGTCAAAAAGAAAAAGAAATAAAATGAAGCTGGGTTTCAACAGTAATGAAAACAGGAAAGAGAACAATGAATTGCAGTTAAAATATTGAACAGTTGAAATTACAGTTCCATGTACTAGCTGTGGCTATGAACATGAGAGGAGACACTGTTCTGCTTTTAATTAATTCTTAAAATCTGGGCTGAAATGAACTGTTTTATAACAATGTAAAAAGAAAGATGCTTGCTTTCAAAAGAATTTGAGTAGAAACATGAAAATGAGTTTGTTTGTGGGGCATGGCCAAGATGGCAAGCAGTTAGCAGCATAGGAATTCTGCTCTGTTTCGCCTATACATTTTTGACAGGATTAAATTATCATTTTCATCAAATATCATTCAAATAAGCTAAAATATTATGTTGGAATTGTCTTGGAACATTTTGGGGGAAAAATAATTTACATTTCAAATATATTCATGTCAAAACTTCAAGATAAAGATTTACCATAGGAAGATGAACCACTCTAAAGCAATTTCACAAGAAACTTCAGTGACAAAAGAGCTAAATTCTATTCTTTGTAGTATACAACACATGTCCTTAAAAGTAAATAAACTGGACTCTAAAATTGACAAAATATAAGAAGATTTCTACAAAGCAGATTGAATTAATCAAATAAGTAGTGAAACAACAGAAATTCAAGATATCTGCTATAGAGGTTTCTATCACTGACATAGACAGCAGACTTACAGAAGGAGAACATAACACTGATTTTATTCTTGAACCAAACAAGTTCTAGAAAAAAAAAACTGATGACTTGGAGAATAGGGTAAGGAGGAACAATATCTGAATTTATATGGAGTCCCTGAGCAACTAGTAGGAGATAACATGGTAAACTTATTATCCACTTGGATCCCTAAAACATTAAACCTTCCTGAACTTCTGTCATTTGGCATAGAGAGGGTTCATAGATCTTTGACTGTAGTGACTCCAAGCAAAAACCTTTCAAATCCAAGATCTATAATAGTTAAATGTATTTCTAGTCAAGACAAGGATGTAGTTTTGAAAACAACCTGGTATGCTTCTCCTATAAAACTTGGTTATTCTTTCATTAGATTTGACAATGACTATTCCTCTCTGTTGGTTTTGAAAAGAAAAGCTTATGTTTCTCTATTAAAATCACTGAAGAAAGCTGGAATAAAAACTCACCTAATCTCCCCTGCAAAACTATGATTATTCTTGCCAGAGTGGAAAAAACATTTGATTCATTAGAAGATGCTGTTTCCTTCATCCAGAAAAGTCTTTACTTAATTCTGCTGATGATATGGACCTGAGTGTATCTTTAAAAAGACAGGTTACAAGGATTGATTGGTCAGTTAAAGAGAACAACAAAAAAAAACTTCCTGCTAATTATTTATATGTCATCTGTCTTAAAATGGGCTGTTTCTGAAACATCTTTTAAATGAAATCACCTAAAGGTAATATTTTTCTATTTTTTTTTTGCATTCATTTCAGTTTGTCTCCCTGTTACTGTAATATTGCAGTTTTTCCACTAGACGGAGTAAAGTATATAGTGATAAGCTTATTTTAGCTAAACTACTATGATTCTAAAGAGAAATACCATACTCAGACAGCTTTAATTTTCTTTTTTCCTTTTCCTTTCTTTTCTGCCCTCTCACTCTTTCTTTTTCTACAACAATTTAGTAACTGAGTATCTTAATTAGAGCAAGTCTGGTTTGGGGGCTGGTCTGACTGTTGGGGGATATAGGTGTGTAGAAAGAAATGTTAAAACTCTTTACTATTTTAATTTTTAATTTTTAACAGTATTTACATATAGTGTTATTGACAATGGGGGTATAGTTAAAATGTGTGCATTGATGTGTTTTAATCCCATTTTCTTTCTAGTGATGTTATTAAGGTTATATAACTTCCCCCTGCTTATTTGATGTTAAAAAAAACAACGTTCAGTTAAAATGTGGCTTGCAGAATATGTCCACAAGCTTTCTGTATTTAAAGACTTTTGTTTCAGTCTGTTTTCTCTCCACATTACTTCAGAAGAGTTTAGGAAATGTTTTCCACTTGCCTTAAGCTTCTGTGTATCTCTGCTTCATTCCAAATCCTTCCTGAACAGTTCCCGAGTCAGAGGGGAAGTGCAATGTAATCTTTAACCCCTCAGAAGGAAGAAAGTTATAGAACACAAAAAAAGGATTGCTAAAATGGACTTTTAAATGCTTTAGCTTTTAAAAATTATACTTCCAGTATTAAAGACAAACTGTAAGTAATGCAATTTAATATAATAGCAATTCATTATACTTCTGAATGGCTTATTTTAGCTATATACACATGGAACATCTGTCTAATTATTGAAGGGGGAAAAAGTAAAATGATGCACAAAGGGTGAGGATTTGATGTGGGAGACATATAAATGGTATCATTAAAGCTCAAACACAATGCACAGTTGTACACTTAATAGTTAAGTGGAAATTTGTGTTCAGTTTTTCAACATTACTAGTATGTGTCGTACTCCCTCTGTACCTTGGTTCACTGATTTTTTTAATGTAATTCTGAAGTTTTCAATCAAAATTTTTCTTAGTTGAAGCATTTGTTCATAGTAGATAATGCTGTAGCACTACTTTATTAGTCAGTCAGAAGACTCAGATATATGTCTTATATAAGGAATAGTGGAATAACATAAGTTGAAAAACACATACAATTTAATAAAGATAACTTATATTTCTGCATAAAATACAGACATTAGGAATCTGATTTTTAATTCAGCCTTGTTAGATAAAGAATATGAATGTAAATAGCCAAACTCTCTGCAGGCTGTTTTCACAAGCTTCTAGTCTGTGTGAGAAATAGTTGAGAATTTGTAATCAGTTATGAGGTTTTTGTAGTGAATGTGATGGAAATGTAGGTAATTTTCATAGGCAAAATGTTAATATAGGTACTGGTTCATAACCTTTTTACAAAGTGTAATAAGTAAAGGTAATCTGTTTGTTATACCATGTGGTACATATAGGACACAAATGTTATTCTGGTTAAATTACAGGCACATGTACCTTAAAAAGACATAATGTACTCATAAAACAGAATTTTTTTTCATTCATATAAATATTTCTAGTATTAAAAATGGCTTGAGCATATCTTCTATATGATAGTTAATATCTAAATATATGTTATGTATAATTAATGTTAATTATTATAAATGAATAGTTATTTAAAGTTCTTCTATTTTATATTTCTTATTATATATTAACTGTGTTGTGTCGTTTTTTTGGTTTGTTTTCTAGTAATTTAACAACTTCTTAAAAAGTGTAACATATTTATTTAGAACATTTCAGTTTATGTAAACAGATGTAGTAGCAACAACGTGATTGGTTATATTATAGTGTTGTTAGTAAGCAGCTTGTATGGACTTTTCATCAAGCCTGGACTTTTTATTCCATGTGGGTGGTTAAAAATGTTTCTGAATTTTTCACATCATCCTTATTGCATTTGTCCATAACAAGTTGTTCTTTTGTTAGTATAATGCTTAATGAACTAAAGCATTTCATAGTAGTTTTTATACCTATTGTTCCAATAGATGCCAGCATATAAATGCCATTCATTAAATGTAAATGGGTTAAATAACCCTTTAAAGAGGGATAGTTTAGATAAGTTTTTGACTCTACATAAAGCAGACATTGTTTTTCTACTGGGAACTCATTAATTGACTAAAGATTTAAATGGATTGTTGTTAAAATATTACTCAGTTTTAATTGGCTCTCAGTTTGGTTCAACAAAAAGAGGTTTTCATATTCTCTGGAAAAAAGTCAGGTCTACCTAAAATAGTGGATTCTATTCTGATAAGAATGGTATGATGGGACTGGTGGTAACAAAAATTGATAAAAAATACTATACCCTTATAAATACTTATTGTTTCATTGGGACTGATTCTGAAACAGTTAAGAAATTCTTAGATATTATAACACAATCATAACACAAAAATGTTGATAACTGGTGATTTTAACTCTATCCTATCAAGCAAAAAACACTACAAATGCTCAACAAATCAGGCTATCTTCAGTAGCAAAACTTGATATCATTATATTAATGCAATGAGTATGAGAGAAGTATCAGATTTAAAACTAGATGGTTCATTAAAATATAATCTGTATTCTTTTAGATTTGGGACTCAAACCAATATTGATAAAGTATTGGTATCCAATGCATTATACTCCAAAATAGAGGAGGTACTAATAGTTTTATTTTCCTTATCTGACCACAATGCTATTTACATTTAAATTAACTTTATGTCCAAACAATTTAATTTCTTTCCAATGACTCCCAGCATATAGAACTAAATTAATTTCTTTAATTAATGGTTACTCATCATCTTCTTTTGGCTGTTCCCATTAGGGGTTGCCACAGCGGATCTTTTGTTTCCATTTCTTCCTGTCCTCTGCATCATGCTCTTTCACACCAACCACCTGCATGTCCTCTCTCACCACATCCATAAACCTTATCTTAGGCCTTCCTCTTTTCCTCTTACCTGGTAGCTCCATCCTTAGCATCCTTTTCCCAATATACCCAGCATCCCTCCTCAGCACATGTCCAAACCAATGCAATCTCGCCTCTCTTGCTTTGTCTCCAAACTATCCAACCTGAGCTGACCCTCTAATATACTGATTCCTAATCCTGTCCATCTTAGTCACACCCAGTTCAAATCTTAACATCTTTAACTCTGCCACATCCAGCTCTGACTCCTGCCTTTTCATCAGTGCCACCGTCTCCAGCCCATATAACATAGCTGGTTTCACTACCCTCTTGTAGATGTTCCCTTTCACTCTTACTGGTACCCGCCTGTCACAAATCACTCCTGACACTCTTCTCCACCCATTCCACCCTGCCTGTACTCTCTTCTTCACTTCTCTTCCACACTCAACATTACTCTGAACTGTTGATCCCAAGTACTTAAACTCATCCACCTTTACCAACTCTACTCCCTGCATCCTCATTATTCCTCTACCCTCCCTCACATTTACACACATATATTCTGTTTTAGCCCTGCTGACCTTCATTCCTCTCCTGTCTAAAGCATATCTCCACCTCTCCAGGGTCTCCTCAACCTATTCCCTACTCTCACTACATATCACAATGTCATCTGCAAGCATCATAGTCCACGGGGCATCCTGTCTGATCTCATCTGTCAACCTGTCCATCACCACTGCAAATAAGAAAGGTCTCAGAGCTGATCCTTGATGTAATCCCACCTCCGCCTTAAACATATCTGTCACACCCACCGCAGTCCTCACCAATGTCAAACTACCCTCGTACATATCCTATACCACTCTTACATACTTCTCTGCCACTCCCGACTTACTCATACAATGCCACAACTCCTCTCTAGGCACCCTGTCGTATGCTTTCTCTAAGTCCACAAAGACACAATGCAACTCCTTCTGACCTTCTCTGTATTTCTCCAACAAAACTCTCAGAGCAAATATTGCATCTGTAGTGCTCTTTCCTGGCATGAAACCATACTGTTGATTACTAATCATCACCTCCCTTCTTAACCTAGATTCCACTACTCTTTCCCATAACTTCAAGCTGTGACTGATCAATTTTATCCCTCTGTAGTTACTGCAGCTCTGCACATCACCCTTATTCTTAAAGATAGGTACCAAAACACCTTTTCTCCACTCCTCAAGCATCCTCTGACTTTCCAAAATTTCATTAAATAATCTGGTTAAAAATTCCACTGCTTTTTTACCTAAGCAGCTCCATGCTTCCACTGGTATGTCATCTGGGCCAACAGCCTTTCCATTCTTCATCCTCTTCATAGCTGTCCTTACTTCCTCCTTACTAATCTGTTTCACTTCCTTATTCACTATCCCTACATCATCCAACCTTCTTTCTCTCTCATTCTCTTCATTCATCAGTCCTTCAAAGTACTCTTTCCATCTACTCAACACATTCTCCTCACTTGTGAGTATGTTTCCCTCATGATCCTTTATCACCCTTACCTGCTGCACATCTTTCCCAGCGCTGTCCCTCTGTCTAGCCAATCGGTACAGGTCCTTTTCTCCCTCTTTAGTGTCCAATCTCTCATACAATTCTCCATATGCCTCATCCTTAGCCTTTGCCACCTCTCTCTTTTTGCCATGCGTCTCATCTCCTTATACTCATGTCTACTTTCTTTATCTCTTTGACAATCCCACTTCTTCTTCGCCAGCCTCTTCCTTTGTATACTCAACTGTATGTCCTTATTCCACCACCAGGTATCCCTGTCCTCCTTCCTCTGTCCAGATGTCACACCAAGCACCTTTCTAGCAGTCTCCCTTACTAGCTCTGATGTAGTTACCTAGCTATTCATTAACTCTTTACTGCCTCCCAGTGCCTGTCTTAACTCTTCCCTGAACTCCACCTCACAATCACCCTTTTTTAATTTCCATTTAATCCTTGCCACTGCTTTCACATGCCTCCTCCTCTTCTTGATCATCAACATCATCCTACAGACCAACATTCTATGCTGCTTAACTACACTTTCCCCTGTCACCACTTTACAGTCTCCAATCTCCTTCAGACTGGCCCTCCTACATAGGATAAAATCCACCTGTGTGCATCTTCCTCCACTCTTGTATGTCACCCTTTGCTCCTCCCTCTTTTTAAAATACGTATTCACCACAGCCATATCCATCCTTTTCACAAAATCCACAATCATCTGAAATTCTGCATTTCTCTCCTTAACACCATACCTACCCATCACTTCCTCATCACCTTTGTTCACTTCACCAACATGCCCATTGAGGTCCGCTCCAATAACTAGTCTCTCACCCTTGGGTACACTCATCACCACTTCATCCAACTCACTCCAAAATTTTTCTTTCTCATCCATCGCACATCCAACTTGTGGAGCATATGCACTAACAACATTCATCATTACACCATCAATTTCAAGCTTCATAAACATTGCTCTATCAGACACTCTCTTCACCTCCAAAACACTCTTGGCATACTGTTCCTTTAGGATAACCCCTACCCCATTTCCCCTGCCATCCACACCATGATAGAACAATTTGAACCCACCTCCTATACACCTGGCCTTACTTCCCTTCCATCTGGTCTCTTGCATGCACAATATATCAACCTTCCTTGTCTCCATCTTATCAGCTAGCTCTCTCCCTATACCAGTCATACTGCCAACATTCAAAGTTCCTACCCTCACTGCTGCACTCCTAACCTTCCTCCTCTCTTCCTGCCTTCGGGCATGCCTTCCCCCTCCTCTTATCCTTCGGCCAACAGTAGCCCAATTTCTGCCAACACCTTGCTGGCTAACAGTACTGGTGGCGGCCGTTGTTAACCCGGGCCTCGACCAATCCAGTATGGAAATATGAAATGTTCTCCGCATAAGTAATCTGGCAGAGGTTTTATGTCAGATACCCTTCCTGACGTAACCCTCCCCATTTATCCGGGCTTGGGACCAGCACAAAGAAATGCACTGGCTTGTGCATCCCCAGTGGTTAGGTTTTTAATTAATGGTTACTAAAAGAGATAAATAAATTTATAGAATTTAACAATAATGGTGAGGTCACTAATGTCATACTATGGAACATGTTAAAAGCTTACTTATATGGTAAAGTAAAGAACTGGTATAGTTGTAAAAGAAAGGAATGGGATAAAGAGTTAACTGCTCTCCAAGCTGAAACTGATAAATTAAAATTAAACCTTAAACCCAGTGATAAAGCTGAAAGCTCACAGTTGTCAAATCTGATTCAGAAACACGTAGAACTCTTACATCATAAGATTGCCATTAATCTAAAAAAGATTAAATTACAGTCATATTCAATAATCCTCAAGATCCTTCAAGAATAGCTCTTACATTGAAAAACATGAATAAAAAAAACCATATCAAGGACATTGTTTATAAAGAAGGGAATAAGACTATTAAAGCTATGGATCTGAAAGATATATTAAAATGTTTTAGCAAATATTATGAAGAAATTAATAAAACAAAGTCAAACCTGAGTAACAGCAACTTATTGGATATGTTTTAACTCATTGCAGCCCAGTGATGTCTACAGGTGTTTCTGCAGTTACCTCCTACTGCTCCTCTAGGCATCAAATATTGCCTGTTCATATTTGCATTAATAATTCCAAAACCATGCTACACGCAAGGTATCATAATATTTTGTCCTGAAGCATATATGATGCCAAACACAACTGTATTGATATATGACCTCTGTCAATAAGTATTTATTAGAACTGTATGGTGATAACATCATTTTTTTAAAGGCTGAAGCCACACCCACTGGGAGTTAAAGGTACACACTCAAAAGAGCTCTACTGGGGGGAATGAGTTAAAAGAAAACATACATAATAAACCATAAAAAAAAACAGAAAAGCAAGCTTGATAAGTTTTTTTTCCTTTAAGGAATTAAAAGACCAAATTAAAAATCTTAAAACTAATAAAGCACTAGGTATGAAAGGGATAATTCCTGAGCTGTATAAACTATTACCTGATAATATTTAAAAAAAATTATTAAATGCTTATTAAGAAGTTAAGAGTACACCTAATATTCCCCTGTCATGAGATATTCTCTTATTACACCTATTTTAAAATCAGACAAGGACCCTGTTCTATGTTCTTATCAACCTCTATCACTTTTAAATGTAGACTGCAAGATTTTCATGGCTATATTAGCAAAAAGATTAAATCAAATGTACATTGGCTTAGTAAATGAAGATCAGACTGGGTTTATAGTTAATAGACAAGTTCAATATAATATAACAAGACTCTTCTTTGATATGGCAAGCAAAATAAAAAAAGAGTTATCCATAATAAGCTTAGATATGGATAAACTTTTGACTCTGAATGTGTCATACTTGTTCAGAGTAATAAACAAATATAACTTGTTTTATATTATAAATATAACTTTTCCACTGAGTTCATAAAGTTAAGTAAAAGCTTTATGATAACTCAATTTATTTTGTCAAAATATGATCCTTTATATCCAGCCCCTTTGATGTCTTAAAAGGTACCAAATAGGGATGCCCTTTATCCCCTTTGCTATTTGCACTTATTATACAGCTGTTTGCTAACTATATAAGATCTACATAAACATTAAAGGTTTTAAAATCAATGCAGTTTTTTCTTCTAAAATTCAACTTTTTGCTGGTGACATTCTGCTTACTAGTGGTAATATTGAACTCTTGTGGGATCATGTAGTTAGCTCTGTGGATTATTTTGAGAAGATTTCAGGTCTGAAATGTAATCGCAATAAAACAAATACCTTGCTTATAAACAAATGGATAACCACTAAGTTAAACTCTTACAAAAATTGACTGGGTCAATTTACAGTTAATATACTTAGGAATTACTATTGAGACTAATAATAAAAATCAATTTTAGTTATATACCAAAGCCTAATTGATACAATATCCAAATTATCAGATAATTGGAATAAATTATTTTTCATGTTTGAGGATATACCTCCATTGATCAAAATGATAATCTTACCAAAAATCTTATTCTTTAGTCAGTCACTAATTCTTCCCCCTTTTAAACAAGTTAAAACAACTCTGTATTACTAACATTCTTAAGGTATCCAAAAAAAAGCAAGAATCTCCTTAGACTGACACATCAAAAGCTGGGAGGAGGGAAGCAATGTTTTATTCAATATTTACTTATATTCTAAATCTGCAATTATTAAAAGAAATGCTCCAGTACCTTGATTCCTGTTATACTTCCTGTTGGAAATGAATACATGAAAATATGCTAATAGATAATAACAAATCTATAATAGACACATATACATTTGGACAGCAATACCTTTTTGGGTTTTAAAAGACTTAAATGAACAACATACGTTTACTCTCTACCCTTTCATAAATCAAGTTCGATTAATATTCAAGAGATTTATGAATTCAAATTATCTAATGAGAGACCTACTAATAATATTATTTCCTCTAGCTTTCACAAATGGATGCTTAATATGTTTTAATATAAGGAAATGTATGACTTAAAGAATAGTAATTTAATTTATTGGCATCAATTTCTGAACGGGAATAAAATGCACTCAGTTGATTATCTGATTACTAGATACAGTCTGGAAAATAGTAGTTGGTTAGATATACAAACGTGTAAGGAATATATTGAAGACACAATTAAAATAGCATTAGATATACAAACTAAAACTATTCCAATAATCCCAGACTTCTTTTCTAATATAAAGAATAATCCAGTTAAAGGTAAGTCATATTTGTCAATCATATATAAGATTATTAGAATTTAATTCTTTCACCCGGAGTTTTCATACTATAATTACTCAACAAAAATAAATAAAGAAGAATTTTCTGAGAAAAGTAAGGAATGATCCTTAAAATCTGCAGGAAAATCAATGTCCTCTCTGTAATGGAAGATTTATGCATGGACATTTTTACACATAGTTTTTCTAACACCCCACAAAATTGCTGTTATATATAAATCAGAAAAAAAATAAAATGCTGGAGATGCAATGAAGCCCTTGATGCAGATTGGGTTTATATAATCATATAATGTAACACAGTGTGATCTTTCCGGACTGATTTTAAAAGCTTTTGCCAAGCATTGTGGTCAGAAAACTATTGTACTATTACAGATTCCTTGATTTTTTTCAATGACCCAATCCCAGGCATTATTCCAGTATTGCAAATACCTCTTCTTTGACCTGTCAATAGCTATTGCTATGAAAGTTGAAACTAAAAACTGGAAATGCAAAACTACTCTCTCTTTTACTAGTGAATTTATCTGTCTAGCCATATTTGTTTATAAAAATGAATTATTAACCATAAAAATAAGAACTAGAAATGTAACTCATCTGTACATAGCCTGGCAGAAATGTAATGATCTATTAGAAAAGTACTAATGGTTTTGTGTATATAATTCTTGTTATGGACTTTTGTATATAGTTTTATTTTGTTTTGTTTTGTTTTGTTTCAAATTGTTGAATTATTGTTGGAATATGCAAAAATCAAATAAAAACTTTTTTTTAAATGTTTGTTTGCATTATTAATGTGTCAAAAACTGATACAGTAGAATGTGAAAATGCATCAGAGTTGCAAAAGTCACACACTTGGCAGGTTATGTTGAGTATTAATAAAACAAATGCTGCATTTAGACTAAATTTGCAGAGGACAACACTTTGAAAATACTTTTGAAGCACTGAAGAAAAATGTATGTACATAAGTGTACCAAGTGGAGGCACTCAGTCAAAATATGCAGACACATAAATAGACAAAGGGACAAGATTCTGTTTCATGCCATAGCACTTACAGAGATTAACACATCTAACAGTTTGGGTACATTTTCTTGTAAGAAAAAGACAAGCTTAAATAAGTTTGGAGTGTGAAAGCAAATAGTGTGTGTGTGTGTGTGTGTGTGTGTGTGTGTGTGTGTGTGTGTGTACAGAAACAGTTACACAGCCTCAGTGACATCTCAGAGTACAGAGTCATAGCAATCATAACAATAATATCCTTACTAACTATGCTGATTTATTGACAGTCTTAAAAGGTTTTCCAGTAAAATACCATATAGAAATAAACCTTAATGCATAGTGGTGATACATACTTTAAGAAAAGTGCCAGTAGCTCGCAGAAGAACCAAGCAGAAATTAAAGTGAACAAGAAGCTTCCATGTCAGCATCAATCAATTAGAGTCAAGAGAATGAGTGACATGTTATTTCCATAAAGTAAGACAATATTTTCTCTTGTATTGATTTGTAATAAAGTGATTAAAAAAATATTATTTGATGCTCACTGTTAAATAATGATGTTAAGATCCATTCAATACTAGATTCAAACCAGGGATTCTAAAATAAAACTAGATGGAGAAAGCTTCAAGTTGTGTGCAATTACTATGCCATTAGAAAGGTACATATTCCTTATGCATTATTTATATGCAGAAGGTATTCAAATGCTTACTATCTAAACATTTTACATTATTAAATAATTAAAATGGAACTCACATTAAATGATATGCAGGATAAATTTAAAAGAATAGCTATTTAAAACTTATCAAAATTATATATTGCACATGACAGTGGTCAGAGTAAAACTAATTTAAATGTATGATATAATACTTCTGTTTAGACATTCTTCACTACCAGAGGTATTCCAAAGATCTGATGGACAGGTAATTGAATGCTTGAAAAATATAGTGCACATAATGGATTACCTGTTTGGATGAGGTCAGACACAAGTAGAGCATGACAATATACTGATACTGCTTTTAAGCAGATCATGTCAGCACAATTTTAAGTTAAAATAAAACAAATATAAAATAAGTATCAGGTCTTAAATATATTTCTCATAGTTTAATGTCAGGAGAATGAATCTTAATCCAGAAAAAATAGCACAATTGTGCAAATGCTAAAGCAGAAGACATGCAGGCATTACAGAGTAGCCTACACTTGGTGAAGTATCTTGCAAATATTTTTTCGTAATATAATTAACTACACCTCAGAGAAAGCTGTAAGACAGAATGTAGTCCGTGAATGGAATATAGACAGGAAATAAGTTTTGATATGCTGAAGAAGTTAGTTATAGATGTACTGATGTTAAAATAATGTAATGCAAATGAACAGTTCTGTTAAAAGTAGATAGCTATCATAATAGTATAACAGCTGTGATCTTACAAAAGAAAAGCTTCCCAAAGGTTGAGGACATTTACATATGCTCAAAATTATGCATTCAGATAGAAAGAAACTGGTAGCAATAGTGTATGGATGAGAGGAATTCCATCAATATGTCTACAATAAAGAAGTTCATATGGCAAGAGATAAACTCTTGCAAAATATCTCCAGAATGTCTTACACTATTCACTTCCAAATTGCAGAGGCTGTTACTTAATCTACAAAAATGTGATTTAAAAGGGGTAGACCTAAATCCATCCCAATGGCACAGAGGGTCAAATCTTATACCAACCCAAATGACCCATATTTGTCGATTGGCATAACCACCCCACCATTAATTGGAAAACTACTCATGTACCAACTCCTTAGCTCAATGCTTTCTGGAATTCATAAACTCCAATGCCCTGGATCAACTTATCCACACCCCCACCAGGGGTAACAATTTCGTAGACCAAGTCATTACCAACATGAGTGACTGGTGATATGACCATAAGCTAATCACCCTTGATATCCACATCCTGCCCCACCCCCATTAAGGAAACCATGGTAAAATATTTCTCCAAAGCCAACTTCATGCTTCTTAAGACAGAAGTGGTGAATTCATAACACCCATGCAGATGGACAATACAGTTACAACTGCTGAATCCTACACAAATGCACTCTATAAGCACTTACACAAGTGCATGGATCATGCTATCCCAAACAGAACCAAGACACTATCCTCCAAAAAAAGGAAGCCAATCTGGTGGTCCTCTGCCATAAACAAACTGTACAACAGAAGGAAGAAACTGTTGCAAAAGAGAGTAAAATCCAATTTGTGGGGGAGTTCTCTGGTCAGCCTCACTTAGAAGCTGAGATCCCTTATAAGATCCTCCAAAGCTAGCTACAAAAACAAAATTGCCACTAATTCTAAGGACAGCCACAAAGCATTCTATAGCTATGTCAAGAATCTTGATGGCAACACCCAGATCTGCTCTGAGTTACAGCACAACGGCATGAAAATTACAGAACCAACTGATATTGCCAACATCTTGGCAGATAGGTTCAGTGCTAACTTTACCCACCCACCCCCTATAGGGCCCATATCTATACAAGAAGAATGCAGAGTCCCTGTAATCACAACTACGCAGGTAAAAACTGCACTTTCTAAAGCCAAAAAGACAGCATCCATGGGACCGGTCAACATCCCAGGCTGCGTTTTACATGAACTTCAGAACAAACTGGCTCCCCACTTAAACAGCATGTTAAATAGTAGCCTCGCATCAGGCTTTGTGCCCATTGAATGGTGCACAGCAGCAGTTATCCCACTCCACAAAAGGGGAGCCACCACTGATCCTGGGAACTATTGACCTATTAACCTGACGAGCCTGGTCTGCAAGGCCATAGACCGTATCATCAGGATCCCACCCAGTTCGGGTTTGTGAAAGGCAGATCATGCCTCCTGAAACTGATTGACTTCTTTGAGGCAGTCACCAAAGCCATAGATGAGGGTAAGGTGGTTCACACAGCCTATCTTGACCTTGCCAAGGCTTTTGACACTGTCCCCCATTTTGGAATTATAGCTAAACACACTAAACTAGGTATAAATCCCTACATCACAGGATTGGTTGCCAACTGGCTCACTGACAGAACCCACACTGTAAAAGTTGCAGACTCCAAATCTGACTTCAAAGCAGTGGCAATTGGAGTGCCACAGGGTTCAGTCCTAGGACCTCTCCTGTTTGGTATCTACTTCTCTGAAGTACAGGCTAACACAGAAGGCCTCTGGCTAATGAAGTTTGCTGATGACTGCAAACTAGGAGTCATAGTCAAGTCCCCAATTGATGTGGACATCCTACAGAAAGGCCTTGCTGAGACAGATGCCTGGTGTCAGAGCCATGGCCTCAAGCTCAATGCCATAAAGTGCAATGTCATCCCCTTTGGTAAAAACTCTGTACCCATGAACTACCACATCTACTTAACACCGAATGTGTGATAAGAGACCTTGGGACCCAGGTGGACAGTAGTCTCTCCTTTGATAGTCACATCACCACAGTAGTCAGGAAGTCCTTCTATGTGGCATGCCTCATCATAAAATGGTTCTTATCCAGGAAAAAAGAGGTCATTGTTCCCCTCTACTCAACACTCATTAGACCCATTATAGAGCACAATGCCCCTTTTGGAATGTACCTCACAAGACATCTGCAGCAGCTGGAAAGGCCACAGAAATACCTCACAAAGAGGATTACTGGCCTCAAACAAATGCCCTATACTGACCATCTCAAAAAACTCCAGCTTTACTCCATAGCATATCACCTACTCCGAGGTGATCTCTGCCTAACATATAAAGCTATGTCAAACCCAGAGCTGTTGGGCATGCTACACTTAAAGAAATCCCAATCCCTCCAAGCTACATGCTCTAGGGACTTAACCTTGTCACCACAATAAACAGGACATGCTGGAGGGATAGATTATTGTCCCAGAGACTTCCCATACTCTGGAACAGGCTACCCATCTATGTCAAGCAAAGTTCTTCATTAGCACTCTTCAAGAAAAATCTTGATGAGTGAATGAGAAATAGGAATTATACCCCGGGGATCACTTCTGTGTCTCTGCTTGACAGTGGCACAGGAAAATAACTTTCTTGGGGGGTGTATGCCAGGGAACCTTGTTCACTAGGCTTACGTAGGCCCTTGGGCTGATAGCCTAGTACCTACCTATGAACCTATGAACCTAGAGATGGAGGGAGTGGTTAGGGAGATGATAGTAGTGAGTGGTTGATGCTGGTTTGCCCATCTTAGTGGGAGGAAGGCTCCTAGGCTTGCTGCAATAGCAACATTTAAGAGCCTGGTAAGGTTTGTGCCTCAAGTAGAATACTGCACGGCCAGGATGTGGCACATTTGTGGAAGTGTGCATATACCTTCTAAGATAAGCAAATGTAGAACTCATGAGGCTGCTGTGGGGTTGGAGGAGTTAACAGCCTGCTTCCTGTCAGGCTGAGCCTGAGGAAGGCTAAAAAAGGTTTGATAGACCCAGTGAATGAGGACACGAGCTGCTGGTAGCTGATGGTCAGCTGAACTGAGGGAGAGAAATAAAAATGAAGAAAAAAATGAATGACTAATAGTGACTCACATAACAGTCAAGAACCTACAATAAAAGACATTGCTGGAACATAATAGCTAGAGAAAGATACCAAATTGTTAGGAGAAGGATCAGACATTATTTGTATTATCATGGTTTCCAATGATGAAAACAAAAGTGTCTGAGATACAGTGGCAATGATTTAGAGACACATCTATTGAATGATGTTACAGTAAAAAGCTGTATTTAGGGCTTGATGTTCAAAGCTGTCAAAATAATAGTTCCCAGTCAAATAAGATAGCGCAAGCTTGACAGGACACATGAACATCCTGAAATAGTGATGATTAAATAAAGAGCAAACAATATAATGCGCTGGTCAGGAATGTTACCAGGAATAGACTAGGTAATGTGGTGTTGTGCCACCTGCAGTGCTCCATGGAGCAGGGTGAGCTCTGTTTTGTTTCAGTTAAAAAAATATGTCTGCCATGTTTGTTCATTATTATTCCAACTTTCATAAAATAATCAAACTGATATGGTGAACAAGAACAAGTGTGGTTGTTGCAGTAAAATCTACATTACTGAAATAGGGGATGCCTGGTATTGCCATATTCAGCATTTCCTTGCAGTACAAAGTCAGGAATTCAGAAGATCTGTGCATGAGTGGGAATTCATATAAATAATGCCCACTAATTGTTATCCCCAATCTAATGGACAAGTGCAAAGAGCTATCGAAGCAGAGAACATTTTCATGAGAAAGAGTAGTAGCCATCTGGACTGATATCTCACAATTAGGGAATTTTGGTATACTTCAGGGGAGGGACCCAGTCTCTTACTATCTCAACTGTTATTGGGCAGAAGGTTGAAAGGCAAATTATTTCCATTTAATGGTATCTCAAAATCAATATAAAGTAAAATACATGCAGTAAATAAATCAGCAGAGACTAAAATACTCATGATATAAAACGTTGAAGACTACCAGATTCACAGGCTGCAAAATAAAAATAAAAACAAAATATTAGAATGTTTACATCTTGAAGTAGTAAACAAATGTAGGCTACCTATTGTGGAGTAGATTCCCCTGCAGGCTCTCCAATCCTGATGGAATGGCTAGTTCTCTCTGTCTGGAACCAACCAGTAAAAAGAAATGGAAGAAGCAATTTAAAGGTCCAAAGAAGGACTGCTTCATGTTTTCATTACTTGATTTTGAGAATGTGTACATTCTACTCTGGTTAGCTGTCTGCCTGCAAAATACCTACAGGAATAAAACAGTGGACTACTTGAACAAAAAAGCATTCCTTTGAAGTTGAAATAGATGGTCAAACATCCTGAACTGGTGCTGTCTGATCCAGTGATTGTACTTGGCTCTATTTTTCAAATTTTCTTCATTTTTCAGTATTAGTGCAGACAATATACAATTATGCAATGACTGGCCGTTAACATCGTAAAACAAGCATGCTGACTGGAGCCCAACCAGCGTGCCCCTTGAGAATATACAATGGAAAAAGGTCCGGTCGCCCGGACTTAATTCTGTTGATATATTCTTTAATTTTAAGGGGTTTTATTCCAAAAAAAAGTGTTGCAACGGAGATCTTCTTTTCTCCGTTGCTTACTTTCCTGAGCACTGATGTACTGACTATGCATGGGAACGCAAGTTCCAAACGCATGCACAGTACATCAGACAGGGCAAGGAGGAGATAGCCAGAGGAGGAAGGACAGCACGGTGCCATTATACAAGGACATTATTTAAGAAAAGTAAGTATTTTTTTCTTAAATAATGTCATTGTATAATGGCAATAACCCATGTCTGGGTGTGGGTAATGCTAGATTTACTCAGGGTTGTCTTTGTTTAGCCACTTGGGCTTCCCCCTCATGACCAGGCCACACCAACTATGGGTAAATCTAGCATTACCCACACCCAGATGTGGGTTATTGCTTAAATAAACAACCTAAAAGCATTATAAGTAGATTTTCCTTTCATGCAGTTGGAAATGTTACCATTCTCAGACCTCTCTGTTCCATTCCAAAGAAGTGCAGCAGAATGTCATTGGCATGCTTTGTATCATAGTCCCCTACTGTATTTTTGTGATATGTAATTGCTAGTCCTGGAATTATGAAAAAAATAAATATTGAATCTAAAGGAATATACCAATTGTCAAAACTCATTACACTCCTTTTAAATATTTTTTTTTTAAAGAGGAGAAGCTTGACTGTACTTTCCCCACACCCCAACCTATTATGTATACCAACTTCAAGATTATAGTACACTGTAGTCAAAAGATAATACTCTGAAGTACTACAGTTTCTATTTTTATATACATAAATAAAAAGTATTTTTTAGTACAATTAATTTTGCTGCTTAGTATGCACAAAGTTCTTTTTAGCATAATTAGTCTCACTGTTCTGAAGATCCCACTTGTGTTCTTCTGAGTTTCAAATGTTACCATGTCATTCATGTACAACATTGTGGGAGATTGCAGCACAGAAACTGTATTCATAGTGTTTTATATTTACATCACATTACTTGCCACTTAATTATACAGTCTTATATGTCTGGCCACTCTGGTGCAGCGGTTAGTGTAGTTGCATCACAGCAAGTGATTCTTCTGTTCGATTCTTGGCTGGCGTGCCTTTTGTGTGGAGTCTGCATGCCCTCCCTGCTGTTGAGTGAGTTTTAAAAGACATGCAGGTGTGTGTGTGTGTGTGTGTGTGTGTGTGTGTGTGTGTGTGCGTGTGTGTGTGTGTGTGTTCCTTCTGTGAAGATTGGGTGCTGGGCTGGCAACTTGACACTGTAAAAACTCCACTGCCAATCAATCTGTGGATTGGTGATCCATTGTGGTGACCCCTAATGGGAGAAGCCGAAAGACATTGCTATACATAACATATGCACAGGATGTAGTGAAAACATTAGGGTATTAACAAGTAGAACTGAACATGTCACACCCTAGGCTGCAGTTCAGGAACAAATGTATTAATACATTTCTATCCATAAGCATGGGTTAATCAAATTTAATGTACCACTGCTGAGCACTGAATATGTGTTTATGTCATGTTAAATAGCTTTTATGATTCAAAGAGCTGAATGAATTGTTAATGAAATGCATCTTGCGCACGCACGTGTGCACACACACACACACACACACACACACACACACACACACACACACACACACACACACACACACACACACACACACACACACACATTTTCTAGCTAAGGCAACATCTTGCAAATGTTCTTGGCTGTGTGTGCAGTAAAGTTATTGACTGGTGACTGGAATTGTTCTCTTAGGCTGCAATGAATATATCTTCCATGCATTTTGTATGCATGCGTGTGTGTGTGTGTGTGTGTGTGTGTGTGTGTGTGTGTGTGTGTGTGTGTGTGTGTGCGCATGTGTGTGTGTCTGTGTTTGTGCATCTGTGTGTGTCAGTGTCTGTGCATGTGCACATGCCTATTCCTGTTGCTAATGTTGTCAACAGTAAGTAACAGACAGATGTAGGTGATTGCAGGTTGGAGGACACAAATATGCCACATGGTACTTGTGTTTCATTGTGGTAGGCTTCCTAATATGGCTTGTGTATTACCAGATTTTAACAAAAATTAAAATGCTTGTTGGAGAATAGCAAAGATAGTGATAGGTCAGTAGCTATCACTAAGATGGCCATTGCTGTACTCTACATTTCCACTGTGCACTACCCAAAATCCACCACAACACAACACTAATCATGAGACACATAACTCTCCTAAACAGTGTCCCACTCAACCAAAGCCCCTAAGACAAAACAGCATGCCTAACACACTAATCATAGGTGACTCGACAGTGAGGCACACTGATGTCCCTCTAGGTTGAATAAGGAGAAAGTAACATTCAGCTGCCTGTCATGTGCCAGGATCCACCACATAATGCATGCACTCAGGTCCCTCAACAACAGGTACAAGTATGACTCTGTCATTGTACATGTGGGTGTGAATGACCTGAGATGTACCTCCCTGGACTGTATGAAAAGAGACATGGAGGAGCTCTTGGTTTATGTAGCCCAGGCGGGTGTGACCCTAGCCCTGAGCAGCATCCTACCATCACCCAGAATGATACCACAGTACAAGCAGAACATGATTGATTTCAACAATTGGCTGTTTCTGGTATCATTCTAAGGGGATCCGGTATCTGTCTGTCTGGGATGACATGATTGACAGACATCGATGCTTTGCCAGATATGGCCTGCATCTGTCACCCCTGGGCTTCCGGATACTGGCCAAGACTCTTGCCACCCCTATAGTGCCTTGTTAGGTGGCGTTCCAAAGACCAAATTACCACCATAACAGCTGCAAACAAATGCAATCTGAGGGTCATGCTGCTCAATGCTTGAAGTCTAAATCTCTAAATGCACTCACTCAAAGCACTCCTTGAAATGGAGAACATCAACATTTGTGCTGTAGCAGAGACCTGGTTCAAGGCAGCAGAAAGCACCCCTGCACTACCAGGCTATAACTCATTCTACACCTTCCAGCCCCAGAACTTGGACCGAAGCTCCAAAGGTGGTGGTGTTTCCATATTCATAAAGGATGTGCACACCTCCAGATTGGTAGCTCAACATAACGCATCAGAGATACTTCAGGTGCAGCTAATATTGGGTAAGACAGTGATTCAGGTCGTATCCTGTTATAGGTCCCCAACCATGTCCTAAGACTCACATTCCATGTTCCTAAACGCCCTGTAGAATATTATGGTCCAACCTAACACTCTCATACTGGGCGACTTCAACTACCCCACCATTAACTGGGCAAAATACTGATGTACCAATACACTTGCCTGTTTCCTGGAATTCATTAATTCCTATGCCCTGGACCAGCTCGTTATTACCCCCACTAGAGGTAGCAACATCCTTGACCTGGTCATTACTAACATGGGCGACTGTTGCTCTACACCAAAAGTCAACTCTACCCTGGTTAGATCCGAACACAAACAAATCATCTTGGAAATCCACATTCCTCTCACACCCCCACTCCTGAAAAGGTAACCACCATAAAAAAACTTCTCCAAAGCTAACTTTGGGCTCCTAAAACAGAAGTGGCTAACTTCATGGCACCCATGCAAATGGAGAATAGTTGCTTGACTGCCAAATCATACACCAATGCACTGTACAAACACATACACAAATGCACGGATATCGCCATACCTCAATAGAACCAAGAGACTGCCCTCCAAAAAAAAGGAAGCCAATCTGGTGGTCCCCTCCCATAAACAAACTCTACAACAGAAGGAGGAAACTGATGTGGAATAAGGTCAAGTCCCAAGACTGGAAAGACTCCGTTATAAGCCTCAACAAAAAGTTGAGATACCTCATCAAATCCTCTAAAGCTAGCTATGAAAACAGAATTGCAGCAAATAGTAAAGACAACCACAAGGCCTTCTATAGTTATGTAAAGAATCTCCATGACAATACCCAGATTTGCTCTGAGCTACTGCACAATGGTACCTCCTATACTGAGCCAGCAGACATTGTCAATATACTGGCAGACAGATTCAGTGCCAACTTTACCCCTGCCCCCCAAAGGACCAATCACAATACCAGTAGATTGCCAGGCACCAAGTATTACTGCTGCACAGGTTAAAACAGCACTGTCCAAGGCCAAGAATACAGCTTCTATGGGACCTGACAATATCCCTGGCTGTGTTCTACATGAACTACAGAGTGAATTGGCACTTCACCTGTGTGGCCTGTTCAATCACAGCCTCACCTCAGGCTTTGTCCCTACTGAATGGCGCACTGCTACAGTCATCTCTCTCCACAAAGGAGGAGCGGCTACAAACCTTGGGAACTATCGCCCCATTAGCCTGACGAGTCTGATATGCAAAGCTATGGAACGCATTATCATGGAACTAATAAACAAGGATATAGGGAATATCCAAACTCTGGATCCCACACTGTTTGGTTTTATGAAGGGTAGATCATGGCTGCTCAACCTGGTTGACTTCTTTGAGTCAGTCACCAGAGCTGCGGATGAAGGCAAGGTGGTTCATACTCTTGAAAGGTGGTAACACCGAGGCACTGGAGAATAAAGAAAGATATCTTGTTTCCTTGATTGTTTTCTTCTTTTTCACAGTCGGTGAAAGATTTTTCCATTTGTGGTCAGAGTTGTGTTTTCTAAGGTGGTTCATACTGCTTACCTTGATCTGGCCAAGGCCTTTCATATCATTCCCCACTCAGGAATCATAGAAAAACTCACTAAGCTAGACATCAGCCCCTATATCAGTAGGTGGGTTGCAAACTGGCTCACAGATAGAATTCACAGTGTGAAAGTAGCTGATTCCAAGTCAAATTGTCGATCAGTCACAAGTGGAGTCCCACAGGATTTGGTCCTGGGTCCTCTCCTGTTTGGTATCTACTTCTCTTAAGTCCAAACCAACATGAAGGGATTCTGGCTGACAAAGTTCCCAGACGATTGCAAGTTGGGAGCTATTATTAACTTTCCAAGTGATGTTGACATCCTACAGAAAGGCCTCACTGAGACCAACGATTGGTGTCAGAACCATGGCCTTAATCTCAATGCCAAAAAATGTGTCGTCATCCCCTTTGGGAAAAACCCAGTTTCCATGAATTATCACATCAATGGTAGTCCACTGAACACAGAAGACATTATAAGAGATCTGGGAACACAGGTTGACAGCAACCTCTCTTTTGATCACCACATTGCCACTGTGGTCAGAAAGTCCTTCTATGTGGCACATCTCATTACTAAGGGTTTTGCATCCAGGAAGAAATAGGTCATTGTCTCCCTGTACTCTTCTCTCATTAGGCCAGTTATCAAGTACAATGCCCCATTTGGCACGTACCTCACTTATTACCTGCAACAACTGGAGAGGCCACAAAAGTACCTCACTAAGAAGATCCTAGGCCTTAAACACTTGTTCTATATGGACAGACACAAAAAACTCCAACTATTATCTGTTTCATATTGCCTACTTAGAGGTGATCTCTGCTTGACTTACAAAGCCATGTCTGACCCAGCTCTGTTAGAAATGCTATATCTAAAGAAATCCCAATCCCTCCACACCACACACTCCAGAGACCTCAACCTCATTACCACAATCAACAGAACATGCTGGAGGGACAGGTTCATAACACAGAGATTGCCCACGCTATGGAACAGACTTCCCATACATGTCAAACAGAGCTACTCACTGGACCTCTTCAAGAAAAATCTTGATGAGTGGATGGGAAATAGAAAATTCACCCCGAGGATCACACTAGTGGCTCTACTCGACAGAGGCACTGAGAACTAAGGTTGGGTGGCATGATGCCTGGGTAATCCTATGGGCTAGGCTTGTAAAGGCTCCAGGGCCATTAGCCTAGTACACACCTATGAACCTATGTCACCAGCATGCTGGCACACAATGACTGTTAGGCCATATTATATTGTCCATATCATATTTATTGTATAGAATTCTAACTTACAAAATGGGCAAGAAAAAAATAACCAATTAGCTTGATAATTACCTGCACATCAAATGTGTTCAATGCACATGAGATAACTAGTGTAGCCCACCTAGACTTCCATTTAGTCACAGATTGCCTCTCTTTCATGATCTCTTTCATGATCTTTGGTATCTCGCTGGCAGCAAGTGAAGTTTTGACCTTTTTTTTTTTGATTTGTAAAAATGTAATGGAATGTTTACAGTTTCAGCAGCACAAAAATAGTGACCGCATTACTAATGTATTAATTGTTTTAATGTAGAGGCATTGTATATGAAATAGTAGAATGTCAGAAGAAGCAGAATTAACAGAATGTTCAGCAGAAGTGTAGTTTTGCATTCAACCCCCCTTAATATTTAAATTTAGACTGATGTTTGGTTTTAAGAAATATATGGACACTTATTCCATTATATTGTATTGTTCTGCTCATAGGTTCATAGGTTAGTACTAGGCTAGTTGCCCTTGTGAGCCATTTTAAACCTAACCAGTTTCCCTCTTTGTGGTTGAAATAACATACCCCTTTGGTTATATATTGGACTTACCCATCCTATGGTTAATAATTATATATTAGCCCTACTGAGAATAACTCAGCTCATACCATAAATAATTTGAGGGGACCCATGCAATGGATAAAGTATTTTGGTGCTGCATTTGTCTGTTAGTAGTACAAGAGGCTGTCCTGGGGTGAATTTTCTGCTTCCCATCCACATATCTAAGTTGCACTTGAAAATGAGCAGAGATGAACTTTGTTTTATGTGGTTGGGGGGTCTTTTCCATAGCAGAGGTATCCTCTGTGAAATGTACTTGTCCCTCCAAACCATTCTTTTGATGTTGCAGAAGTTTAGATCCCTAGACTGAGTATTTCTGATGCCATTTGACTCACTGATAAGCAGTAAATCCATCAGTAATGGGTTAGGGGATGCCTTGCATGCCAGACACAGGTCATCTCATAGTAGTCAGATACTGAGTATGGTGACGGGACTTTCAGTTCATCCAAGTAGGACATGTTGTTTAGGTCTTTTATTCTTTTAGTAAGGTGTATTTATGGGCATTCCAGTTGTTGCATGGGTTTGGACAGACACATGCCAAAGGGGGCATTATATTTAATGACTGCCTAATGAAGGCTGAGTAAAGGGGGACAATGACATTCCTGGATCTATACACAGTCCCTGTGTTTATAAGCTGTGCAATATAGAAGGACTTTTTTTACAATAGACCCATGTTGGCCAAATTTTAGGTCATTATCCACATAACATCATAAATACCGAGCAACTGGGTCAACTCTTAGGAGCATATTGTCAATGTGGAGATTTCCCTGGGTAGATGACTTCCCAAAGGATACAGTAATGAATTTTTTGGCATTTAGTTGGAGACCATGATTTTGACACCAGTTATTTATTTGAGACAAACCTTCCTACAGGATGGCCAAGTCATTTTCATTTGGGAATTCAATGACTGATCCTAGCTTGCAGTCATCTGCAAACTTAGCCAGCCAGACTCCTTTGGTAATGGCTTTTGCTTCAGAAAAGTAGATGCCAAGTAGGAGAGATCCCAGCACAGAACCCTAGGGGACTCCACTGGTGACTCATCTCTTTTCAGAGGTAACTTTCCGTATTTTGATTATCTGCATCCTATCTGTCAGCCAGATGGCAATCCATCTGGTGATATAGTGGATTATTCCCAGTTTATTTAGCTTTTCTACTATGCCTGAGTGGGGAATTGTGTCAAAAGCTTTGGCCAGGTCAAGATATGCAGCGTGTATCATTTTGCCTTTTCAAAAAAGTCCAGCAGGTTGAGTAAGCATGATCTGCCCTTGATGAATCCAGACTTAGACGGGTCTAGTGTTTGGAGGTTCCCTATATCCTGATTGAGTAATCCCATGATATGTCTTTTTATGGCTTTGCATATGAGGCTGGTTAGATTTATGAGTCTGTAATTGCCTGGGCCTGTGGAAGGTCCTCCCTTATACAGGGGAATGACTGCAGCTGTTCTCCATTCACTTGGTACAAAACCTGTATGGAAGCTAAGACTGAACGGTGTTGTTACAGATGTGGCTAAATCATGCTTTATGCTATTTAAGATGCATCCAGGAAAATTGCCATGATCCATCGATGCAGTATTTTTAGCTATTGATATCAGTTTTAGGACATGATCTTGTGTGTTAGCTGGAGATGAGCCAGTTTCAGGTATAGCCTGATGGACAGATGAAGGGGAGAGACAGGTAAAGTTAGATACATTTATTAGCCAGTAAGTTAACTATATCTTCAGCCTCTGTGTAGGTAACATCATTCACAATCAGATCACCCTATGGCTGCATTGTGTTTTTGAGATTATAAATATAATTAAAAAAATGTCTTGTGATCGTCTTTGGCTTGGGTAGCTATTTTAGCCTCAGACTTGGCTTTGGTGGATTTTATTAAGCTCTTGGGTTTCTTTGTTTATTTCAATGAGAAGGTCTCTAACATTCTGGGACTTACTCTTCCTACTTTTGGTCAAAATTATTTTCCTTTCCTTTTTTATCATAAAGCTTGTTGATATTATGGTCTCACCAGGGGGGTTATTTTTGAGATTTGCCCTTGCTGGGGTACAGCTGCATCTATTCAACTCTTTGCATGCTGGTATAGTGTGGTGGTCTACATTTCTGCATATTTGGTGGACTTAATTGGGTTTGGTGTGGATTTGAAGCTTGTCAATGTATCACTTGAGTAGTTATTTATGTTAAAGATATTTCTAAAGGTACGTTGAGTGGAAGGGCTCTCTGGTTTAAGTTTTATTTCTAAGGAATATGCTTTATGATGAGATCTAACTTGATGAAGATACACAAGGAATGGTACAAGATGTTCCCATATTAGTAAGGACAAGATCCAAACTGTTTTCATCCTAGTGGGTATGCTGACTAATTGTTCCAGGGCACTTGTTTTGACAACGTCCAGGAATCTCTGTCCTTGTGCAGTAGTGGTGCTTCAGGTTTCCCAGTCTATAGCTGGATATTTTAGATCACACAGGAGAATGGTATTGGGTTTAATACTGAGTCATTCTTGTTCCTGTAGATAAGCATTGTGGCTTTCTTTTATCATAGAGGGAGTTCTGCAGCTACCTAATATATGGTACAAGACCTTTCTGATGGTCATTCAGACATGAAGAGGCTGTAGCACATTGTGCTTCTTTATCAGCCTTGCTGTGAGTCTCTTCTGACTGTAGACTGAATACACTCAACCTTTTTTACCCTCCTGCACAGTAGTTGGTCTAAATGTGTGGAAGGTATTATAGCCCTACACAGCCACAGTGCTCTCCGCTATTTTAAACCAGGTCTCAGTCATTTCACAGACATCAATGTCTTCCATGGTAAGAAGGGCTTGCAGGGAGTGGAGTTTCTTGATCAGCCTTCTAGAATTAATGAGTAACACCTTCATGTTTTCCTTTGTTTGCTTCCTTATATTAGTAGATTTATCAGGTTGGCATTGCCTAAAAAAAGACACTGTGGGGGAAGACAATATCCTTATCAATAATCAAAGCCCTAGAGGGGACAGATGCAGGCCACCCCTGGAGAAGCAGCATGGACTGTCGATCATATCCTCCCAGGCTGACAAATATTGGATCCCCTTTGAATGACACATAAAACTATGCCAATTATTGATATCAATTCAATTTTGCTCATATCGCAGCATTATCCATGGAGAAGGTAGATTGCTGCTCAGTGCTAGGTTCATATCTGCTTTGGAAACATAGTATGAGTGCTACATCATGTCTCTCTTCATATAATCCAAGTCATTGACAACATGAACTATGACGGGGTCATACAGGCCCTTGCTGTTCAAAGATTTAAGTGCATACATGATCTGATGGATCCTGGTACCAGACAAGCAATTACCCATCATTCTTTCCTTGCTCGGCCTGGTAAGAAACACATCTGTATGTCTTACAATGGAGCTACCTGTAACAAGGATGTTTGGTTGACACCTGCCTTAGGGGCTCAGCATCTGTGACTTTGAAGTTCCTTGTGCTATATAAGGAAGTAGATTTAATATGTTGAGTGCACTTTGTGTCTCTGTTATGTTTTAGAAGTCTTTGGGGTTTTGCCAAGTTAATCTTTTGAACCTCAATATATATGATGGATTATGTATATTGTGATGGCCAAGGAGAGATGTGATGTGTGGTGTAATGATGATGATATTGGTGTCTGAGCTTACTGTGTGTGAGATTTTTGCCCACAAGAATATTATATATGTACATATCTCGCACACTGTGTTATACTGTTTGAGTAATAGATGATTGTCAGACAGCATGAGGCATTTTTTTACACTGACTCAGTATACCCATATCAATCAGGCTGGCTAGAGAAATTGTGAGAAAGTGCTGGTCCATGATACTAACAGGAATGACTCTGGGGACAGGGGCAATTATAACTGCTTGGTGTTCAGTTTTAGAATCATGTTTGGGTGGACTTGCTACAGAGGTCTTTCTTTTTACTTCTGTTCTTTCTTTTTCTCCACAGATGAATCTAGGAATAGACATTTTTATGTGGTTATGTAGTTTTGGTTTAGGTAGGTTGGTGACTAATTTGATTAGGCTATCCAAACTAAACCAGGAGCTCACAGTCTGTAATAGTGTTGAAAAATCATTTTTGTTTGGTTTTGATATATTAAACTTGGTGTGTCATTTGACATGTCATTAAAAATACTCATCAGGGGATTCATGAAAGGGCCTGGCATGAGCCATATGGCTCTCACAAAAAGACCTTGCTCCCATAATACTGATTTAGCAAAATGTTAGCTGAGATAAGGACAGACCTTATTATCAACTAATTTGCATGTTTCTGAATGATAGTTACTACCGCAACATGTAGCTCTGCAAAGATACTGAGACAGGCTCAGAACACAATATTTCCTTTAATTGCTTAAAATAATTGTCTACCTCTAGTGTCTATTTTACTTTGAGACAAATCTTCCCTTTTTTCAAATCTATAAGAGGGCACAGTATTAGAGTACACATAGTATAGTAGTTAACATTAAGAATGCCTTTACTTGCTTTTTAGTGCCTTTAATAGGCCAGTTTATTACTGTTTTTATTTTTTCTTCATTTCTGGGCCAAATAATTCACCTATCTATTACATACCCTAAACATTGTACAGCTGTCTTGCCTAACTTGATCTTGGATATATTAACAGTCAGGCTAGTTTCTTACAGAGTCTAGTACAGCATGCATCTTAGCTAGATGAAAGTTCCAATACTTAAAGATTGTATTATGACATAATCTAGGTAAGTGGCACCATTATTTGATGTGGCTTTAGGATACTGTGCATTATTCTCTGAAATCTAGGTGCACCACATAGCCCAAAACGAAGAACCATGTACTAGAATAAGCCCTTTTGTATTGAAAAGGCTGTAATTTCTCTGGCTTCAGCTGTAAAGAGTGATTTACCATGACTCATTTGTTAGATCTAATGTGGTCAAAATTTTGCCTTTCCATTAGTTCATCTACCTTAGACATCAGGTGTCTGTCAATTTTTATTTTTGAAGAGCTGTTCACTTTCCTTAAAGTCATTATAGAACATAACTGTTGCATCAGGTTTTGGGACTAGAACACTGAGACATTTACTTTTTGACTCCTCTGTTGCTCTCAACTTGAGCAGGTATAGTTGCTTCTTGTTCTTGCACAGCTTTTCTCTGTGACTCTGGTATTCTATAATGTTTTAAGTCAACCTTGTCTCCTGGGATGGCTCCAATCTGGTGTATGAACTAGGTTTTATTCTGTCAAGCAGTTCTGAAAACATTTCTTGATTTAATGGCTTTGATAATGTGCCATCTACCTGCACTGCTGGCACAAAAAGTCAAGTTTCTGTCTTCTTGAGAACTGTCAGTTTCTGCTATTAACTACAGAGGTCTGCACTTTTTTCCGTGGTTTCAGAATGCTGATATGGTTTATCTGTTCTAGTCTTTTCTCACAAGTCTGTTTAACCATGTAGTTTTCTTCATTTATTTTTTCTTTGATTTGAGATGGACACTGCCACTCAGTCAAAACTTTGTTTTCTGCATAGAAGACCAAAACACACAACTGGTCTCCATCACTGAATTCCTTTGTCCTAGCATCTGTTATTATATTATACACCCCTAGTTGTATGACTTAGGTCTCGCATGATTCCTAAAGATGCTCGTCACTACTTTAAGCCTACCATATAGTGTTGTATGACATTCCTTAAATAGTGTAATAGAACGTTCTCTTCTAACCAAGTCTCCCCAGCAATATCTAATAGTTCACAAGGACCAAACCCATGAAAGCTCATGGTACTTTTCTAATGGCAACCAAAATGTATGAGTTTTACTGGTTCTACATTTCACCATGCTTTTCAATAACTTTTCACAACATGGATTTTAATTATTGGTTAAAATTTTCCACTAACCTATTTGTTTGGAAATGCTGCAATAAGGATTTTACCTGCTTCACCTTTAAATCAATGGCATAGTTGGTGCATTATTTTGGAAATAATAAGAGTTCCCTGGTCGGTGAATGTTTCCTTAGGTATCCCTCCTCTGGAAAGTGATAATAATGACTCATTAGCTATAGGCTTAGCATTGCCCTTATAAAGGGGGATAGCATAAAAGTACTTAGTTACTTGGTCTAAAATAAATAAAATGCATTGAAATCCCTTGATGGATTTTACCACTGGACAAACAATACCCAAAGCAACATGTTCATATGGTATCTCTATGACAAACATTATAATCAAAGCATTTTTATAATGAGTGAGGAGCTGTCTATTGGTATTCAGGGCATCCAGCACAGACATTCCCAAATTATATCATTGCTCCTGGCCAGTAAAATATTGCTAGGATATATACTTTAGTCTTATGCATTCCTAGGAGTCCTGCTTGCAGATGACTATGTGCTAACTTCATCACTAGTTTTCTGAAAGGTTTAGGCACTAACAGTTAATGTACTACTCCCTCTCTGTCCTTACTATACACTATAAATCATTTTGTAATTCAAAGTATGGGTGAGAAGTTATAGCATTTTCTTCAGCTCTACCTATATTTTCTTTTGCTCCACTCAAAGTGTTGTGTTCCTATTGTGTCTTTTTAATCTTATCCAACATTCATGAATTTCAGCCAACTCTGGAGATTCTGCAGCATCAGTCTATCTTTTCTTACCAGATAGGTTATTTTGTATCTTAGTATGCACTACCATCTCTTTTTTCCTTATTTAGGTTGCTCTCACTCTGTTTCATTTTGATTGAACAGCACCTTCTTAATTTATTTCCCCTCCCCTCTCCAGCCTTCTGTCTCTCTACATACGGTGTCTCAGAAAACATTTATCTGCAGTTTTACCTTTTTCCTTAGTTACAGATACCAGTTGCATAGAATCTTCCCTTCCCTAAGTTTTCCCTCATACACTGATAGAAATTGGTTTAAAACACTAATTAGTTACTTACTTTCTCTTTTAGTGCAGTAGTTTATTCTTTCTTATTTTTAACACATTTATTGAACTATCACTTATATCATCAAATTTACATTAATAGAAAAGAAAACAAACCGTATACCATTTTTTTTATTTGCACACATTATACATCATGTTTTCTTCCTTTATAACTGCTGTCAGTCCAACATTACATACATTGCTCAATTTCTGCCGTCCTTTAAACTTCACTCCTCCTCCTCCTGAACATTATTCTGCATGTATTCATAACACAATTTCCATTTATTTCTATGTAATTTACTCCTTCCCTTTTCTAAAGACCTCCTCTTCCAATTCTTTTATCTCCTTTATGATATCTAATACTTCAGATATGGTTGGTTTAGACTGATTTCCATTTTAATTATTTTTTTGGCAGCCAACAGAATTAAACTTATTAAGGATTTACTATATCTATATGATTCAGATCCTGTGTGCCAACTGAAAATGCTCATTTCCTTAGTTACAACCATTTGCTCTCCCAATATGTCTGACAGAGTACTCTGTAGGAAATTTAAAAATCTGCCATTACACTGCACTCCCAAAACAAATATTCTGTTATCTCCTTCTTCCCCATCACATCTCCAACATTTGCTGTCTACCTGAGGAAACATTCTTTGAAGTCTGCTTGAGGTATGAAAATTCCTCTACAATCAGTTTCAAGCAAAAATCCTAAACCTTCTGGACTTTGTTGCATACTTGGAAGCCATACATGTTCTCTCATTATTTTCTTGTGAATTGCTTTTCCAGTCTCTCCTACCAATATTTTCTAACAACCTTTAATAAATTCATATAGTTATTGTGCAATATTTTATCTTTCTTTCTAATTATACATTTTAACAGCAGCTTTTGTTCTAGATTCAACTAAAACTCTACCAGAACAAGTCTTTCACTTAGGATTCCCCTATCGCTTTCTGTTTTTCTATACTCTGATATCAAATCCTGGTAGAGAAGGCAGTCTCTAGCCTACAGTCCAAATATCTTCTTGGCCTCTTTTATCTTTCCCTCTCTAGTTATTTGCTCCCAATACATTGGCTCCTTTGACAGTTTTGTCCAGTAAATACCAACTCCCTTTTGCCTATTTTCTGTATCCATATTTGCTTTCATCTCTGTTGGTAAAATCTCCTTTGCCCATTCGCATGTTGGTTTAGTTCTAAAATACTTTCTGCTATATTATCAATATAATATTCTTTTTGGTTGTTGTTGCTATTATTATTATTATTTTTATTATTATTATTATTGTTATTATAGTTTTTATTCTCTATTCTCCTTAAGGATTTGCATCCAAAATCTCCATCTCTCCATATTTTCTGAACTTACCTCCTGCTTTAACATCACTCCATTCTGCTTTGAATTATTACCTTCTGCTTGTTATGTATATGAGTCTTAACTGTGTAGCTCTAAAATATTCCTTCAAATCAGGTAATCCTAAACCACCTTGTTCTATTGGAAGGATCACCCTATCCCACTTAACTCTTACCCTTTTCTCCTCATGAATAAATTCCTTCAACTCTTTCTTAATTATTAGCCAAACCTTCTCCTCTAGCTGGTAAAAATATGCCTGATCTGCATATAAAACTAAAGGGACTAAACCATTTTTACTACTTGTAACTTGCTATCTCTGGTCATAACCAAGTGCTTCCAGTATCTCATTTTTTTTTATTTTTGCAACCTTATTATTGCATCAATTAAAGCAAATGCTTTCATTGTCCTTCCCATAAAATTCCATCTTACTCTGTTGAATGCTTTCACTGCATCAAGACCACTAACAGTAGGATTTTCTTGCATTCTTCTTCCCTCTGGATTATTATTGTTATATTGATGTTGTCAAATGCTTGCCTCCCCTCCACAAAACCACACTGATCATTAGCTACAAATTTTAGCAGCACCTTTGCAATTCTTTCAGCTAATATATACATGAAAACTTTATAATTATGATTTAGAATTGAAATGAGCCTATATGAAGCTGGGTCTGGTGGGTTTTTACCATCTTTGAGTAATACAGCCACCACAACATTCTGTCAAGATGTTAGTGCTTCCCCTCCTTTTAAAATACTGTTAAACAAAATCTTCCAGATAGTTATCATTTTCTTCCATCCTAACTTTCACTTCCTCAGGAATATCATCTGTTCTTGATGACTGCCTTACAGATTGGTTATACATCACCATTTATATCTCATCTCCTCCTATCTTAACTATTAGTTGCTGAGTTTCATCTCCCTCTAACCTTGTCACAATTAAGTCTTCCATAAATATTTCCATTTGTGATATTTCTTGATTTCCACATGTCTCTTTAATTTTAATAACATTTCTAAAATATCTTTAATACATCTACAGATCTTTGGTTATTTTTCTTGTTATAAGTCTGGTGATTACACTTTCTACTTTCTGTTGCCTAGTTGTCATGCTAAACATTTTTTGTTCTTTGGAGTTGTTATCAAAAATAGTTGCTTAACAGCAATCTTTCTAAATTCATGCATATTATTCAAAGTATTCCTTATTTTCTCTTTAGGTCTGTACAGTTGTACCTCTTCTTATTCTCTGAGATTCACCTTATTCTTCAATAATTTAACCTTTGTCAGCCCCTATAAATAATTCTGATTACCTCTTAAAAAAATTATTTATATTTTATTTCTACTGTCTTTTGACCTCCATTTTCATGTTATCCCACTCATTAGCTATCGCTTCTGACAAATGTTCTATCTTCTCTAATAACTCTTGAATAATTTCCACTACCCATTCCTTAAATTCCTCTCTTTTTAACAGATATGTGGGAAAGTTGCCTGCAGATTTATTTATTATTTCTTTTACATTTGTTGACCGGGAGAGTCCTACTGGATACATGTCCATTTTCAGCAGAGGGTCAGGGAGAAAAGCTCCACGTATCAATTACAAGCAATTATAAGGAGTATAACAGCAGCAATCATATTTACATAGACAGTGTTGTTTATATATCACCATTTTTATCTCATTTTCTCCTGTGATAACTATAAGTTGTTGAACCTCATCTACCTCTAACAGGATAATAAAGATTGCTTCATTATCCTGCATTTTCTCTTAGTTTTTATCTGTGAATGATATGAAATAATTATTGGATATATGTTTACGCTTTCAATCAAATGCACATGCTTCTATGAAATATAAGTTCTAGTCAGTCTAGTCCACTTATTGTACCTTGGAAAATAATATGGAAATTCTGTCCAAGTTCCTACTACTGAATCAGTGTCTTTCACACCAAACATTTTCATAACAAATTTCAGAAATCTACCCTCTTTTCTTATATTTTGCCTTCTAGATCCATCTGATACATCCTCACTATTGCAAACAAAGTTCCATTTCACACCTGTAAGTAATATTGTGTACTGAAAGCTGGATATTCCTTACAATTTTTCTTAAGCCCTATAACAGCAGAATATAAATACATCCCTACACAACCCGCCTCCCTTGCCAGTAGTCCCTTACTAGCACAAATTCACAATTATTGTCTTTTTTCCTCTTCTACAGCTATTGGAGTCCTTCTAGAAATCAATATTATTACTCATCTTTCCTATGTCCCTGATATTCTGCTAGATATCCATCCTGAAATCCTTTCTTTGTCAAATTAACATCCTCATTTCTTTCCAAATGCATTTCCTGTAGTATTGCTATTTGCACTCTGCATTTGATAGTATAATTTAATGCTCATTTCCTTTTTGTCTATACCTGTAAGGTCATTCACATTCCAAGATAATAAGGACAACATAGCCATTATGATAAAAAGCTATTGTTCCCATGTATTATACATGACAGTTTTTCTGAAAGTGCATTCCAACTCCTGTATTAAATACAGACACTAATGTTTGGCAGGCTGATCTTTTAAACAGTTACTTCTTCCCATCCTCATTTGAACCTATTTCACATTTTTCAAGACTTTTTGTTTTCATGAAATACCTCAAACAAAAAAACTAAGTGCATTTTCAGAACACACACTTATGTTCATCTTCAACAAATGAGGTTTAACTCCAGGTAGAAACAATTACTCCAAATCAATTTTTTTGATTTTCTTGGTTTTAAACACATATATTGCACGTGAAGCTGTTTGTACTTTCCTACTGTGTTTAGAATAGCTTCTGTTTTTGGTATTGTCTGATGTTGTTCAAGGTACACCTTAGACTATAAAGAGATGTTTGTCAGTATTAGTGGAACTCCACCTTTTTTTCTTTTTCCTGCCATTTCTGTGCATTGCGTATCCTAGATTTTGAAACTCATAGCTTTGAAATTTCGGTTTAAGCCACATTTCATACACAGTTAAGATATTCAGCTTTAGTATGTCAGCTTTAGTATGTTCATCCATGCTTGAACTGTTGGGATCTTATTGTATATGCTTCTGAAAATAATAAGTAATATTGCTATACCATTTTGTATTTTGACAGCTTGTAATATCCTTTGCTTAGTTGTTGTAGCCATGTTTTTTTCCTATTTCACTTACTAGTAGAATAACTATTTGTTTTTCATGTGTTTGTGTAAGTGATATCGGGACTGATATTTTATAGTGGCATATGTATTTGACCAAACTGGATTTATCATGTCTGGGCAGAGGTGGTAAGAATATGAATGCCTGTTTAAAACAAATGTGGCCCTGTATTGACCAGTGGTTGGAGAAAGGGCAAGGTGTTCTCTTGTGATGCTAATGAGCTTGGATCAAATGGTAACCTGGCAAGATGGGGGACCAACAGATAGACAGCTCCCTTTCCTCAGGGGGAAAGGACTGAGTTATTGCATCACAATGCTGCTATCTAGTAAAGGCTAGAGAACAGCATTAATGTCACACAAGCTTGTAAGTACACAAGGGAGATTATGAATATCAACACATCATGTGCCAAAGTGCCCAGGAGCATGTGTTCATGTAATTACATGCACCTCCCCTTGTGAAAGTGTAGGGCATATAAAAATATCTGTTGCTAGATACAGATGATGCAGAGATAAGATGCTTCTATTAATGCCCCTGCACATAGAAGATGTTGAATGCTCTGCTAACTGTGTCTCTTGGATGGCAGCAGTGGTCTGTTCAGTCAGGGTGATCAGTCTAAGGGAGAGGTTGGTGGGAATGAAAGGCCCCAATCAATTGTAGATGATCATCATGTCCAAAGTGGCCAGAAAAAAAGGTGAATCTGTACTAGGATTTTATATAACCTTGCGGCATGTTTATTACCAAAGAGGAATGGCAAATCACATTTGCTGTATTCCTCTTTATGTTGTTGTTAGTACTCCTGTCATAAGAATATAGTATAGAATTTCTTTGATTTTGTTATTTGACAATTTGGCCATTGTTTGTTTTGCTAGTTGTTTATTGGCTCAGTAAATTGTAATCAGTAATTAGATTATCTGTTGAGTGAGGGAGTATGTCATCAGGTTGTAAAAATGATTCATTAACTTCAGCTTCAGGTTTATTTGACTGAAACTAAGATTCAAGTTTCCATATTTATTATTAATACTGCAAAAGTCAGAGGAAGCAGTCTTTATGCCTTACATATGTGGCATGTATGAAAACATGATTGATAATATATATATATATATATATATATATATATATATATGATAAATGGCAGATGAAAGATTAAGTAAAGGGTCAGCATTAACATACAACATTTAAAGCTGCAAATGAGCACAAAATATGTGACTTAACAGTTCAAATATGTACAGTTAAAATTAAATTGCAGTGGTAATAGCTATGGTTAAAGTATAAAATAAAACACATATGCTACAAAATGTTTAGAAACCCTCACAGTGTCAGTCCATGGCTACTCCCTTATTTCTTTGGCAATTCAACCAAAGAGCATTGTTAGATTTCCTGGCATGAACTTCCTAGACTGCATCCACGATGCCTTGGATCTTGTTCCCCAGTTGCTATTAAGTACTTGATAATTTTTCCCAAAAATTACACCAGCAGCTCAGATTAATGGCTCATTAATAAAACCAGATGAAAATACTACTATTGTTATAAAATAAATGCCAGCAAGCTGACACACGGCCAGCTTAAAATGTGAAACTTTTATTATCTGGTAAGCACTTTCACAATTCTTAATTGCTTCTTCAGACCATTAAAAATCACACTGAAAACACAGCCTTATATACTTAAAAAAATCTAAACAAAACATCCAACAAACTGCAAAAAGCAATTAAAATTCAGTTTAAAATTAACTGTGCATAATTACTGAATATAGTCTCCTAACTTACCAATCACATAAAATTATGCAACATTTTGTCCTATTGGAATCAGGACCTAAAATCTAACATGCAATCAATAGACTATATTTACAGTATCACAATTGTTTAGATGTACCCTAGATGGATATGTTAAACATGATATGATTGTCTAGTGGTCGGTGTGCACTTAGACATATGTGATATGTTTGTCTCCAAGCCAAATGTTGATTAAATTCACATAATAACAAAGAACAATTTTGTTTTGATCCTAACCTTATTAAAACATTTCTTATTAAACAAATAAACCTCACTAATGGAATATTTCACTAGTAACTGTCCCATTCCAAATATTAAACCACCTTTGTATCAAAAGGTTCTAAAAATGCTTATGAAACAATTGCCTTATCATTTCACTTAAAACAGTGATTAACAAATAAAAGGAAAGGGATTTATCAAAGTCAAAACAATATCTAGACTTTAATCAGTCTATAGCCACTTTGGATATCCAGAGGTGACCTATTAACATGTTACCGAGTCAGTTAAAATGGCCCAAAGGCAATCTACGTAACACATTGTCAAGAAACCACTCGACAATAACTGTTAGCATTATGGCACCTTTTAACTATCTTCTTAGTAATATTTCCACATACTATCATAATCATATGCAACACTTCCAATTAATAACCGCACAGACCAATAATTAATATCTTACAGCCAATAGGCACTCGTTATCCCTCTATTTAGCCAATCGCCATACTAAACAAGCGATTGGTTAGGAAGTTTTATATCATACATTGGTTGTAGAGAATCCTCTAATTAGATGTACCTTTTTTGGGAAATCAACCTATCAAAGTCACTCAGGGCCAATGCATAAAAGACACACTTCTTCAAAGTTGTATTGAGACTTAAGACAACTACAGTACCAAAATGGATATCCATAGGCAACCTATCATCAAGTTACTAAAACAGCCAAATGGCCCGAAGGCAATCTATGTAACAGAATGTCAGGAAGCTAGATAGTAACTGTTAGCATTATGACACCTTTTTGAAATAATTTCTTAGTTATATTCTCACTTACTATCATGATCATATATAACCCTTCCAACTGAAAACTACACAGACCAATGATGAATATCTTACAGCCAATAGGCACTCGTTATCTCTCTATTCAGCCAATCACCATACTAAAAAAGTGATTGGTTAAGAAGTTTTATATCAGATTTCTATTGGTTGTAAAGTTTCCTCCAATTAGATGGACCTTTTTGGGAAATCAACCTATCAGAGTCACTCGGGTCCAATGCATAAAAGGCATACACTTCTGCAAAATTGCATTGAGACATAGGATAACTATAGTACCAAAACATGCTCAAAACACTCAACACAACCACAAGCACCAGATCTTATGAAATAAACATTCAAAAAAATTCAAGATAGATGTTAGTACCATTGTCATGAATCCTACTAAGCAATCTAAAGGTGTTGATGAAATGATTATGTTCTTGTTTCGCTTAGAACAGCGATAATAGTTAAGAAACAAATAATTATATCAGAGCCGGGACACTACCAAAACATTTATTAGCCTATAGTTGCCTCACATATCCAGAGGCAATCATCATTAGGCAACTGTATTTACCAAACAGCCCATAACTAATAACTGCAGGGACCAAAGATAAATATCTTGAAGTAAATAGGGACTGATTATGTCTCTATTCAACCAATCACTATACTAAACAGGCGACTGGTTAAAAAGTTTTATTTCAAACTACTGTGGTTGCTGAATGTACTCCAGTTAAATGCACTTATTTGAGAAATCAGCCTATCAAACTCACTCAGGCCCAATACATAGAAAAATGTACTTTTGTGAGGATCCATTAAAACAGAACATGACTACACTATTTGAACATTCTTCAAGTGCCTACTAAAACCACAGACACCAGATCTCATAGAAATAAACATCCAGATAAATCCAAAAACATCAACACCATTATCTTTAAAGCCTACTACACATTCCATGCATTCAAGACTTCATTGATCTCAACACTAAAGCTCATCATCTGCACCAGCGGAGTGAAGGGCAACAATGCCATTTATGTACTTGATAATTAAACATATAACTTCTTAGCAAAGAACCATCGACCTACTAACATGGAAAACCACATCATGGATGGCAGCTCCCCAAAACTTTAACATCCAATAACTAATCATGATCACTGACAGTGAGAAATGACCCAAAAACCAAGCCAACACATTTACCGATGGCATTTAACCATATAAACTAGTAGTCAAGTACTTAGGAAAGAAGTCTATATGCCAGTATAGACTGATCAGTTCAGTCTTCATCTACAAGTAGGACTGTGACTTAAACTAACACAGTAGTGTGCTTTTGCAGTACTAACATTTTTATATATAAGGCATCATATTCCTTGGTGAAAGATAACACTCTATACAGAAAACTTATTAAAAATAGAATAATAAATAAAAACACTTCCAATGTGGCATATTATTAGATACAGATGCAATCATAACTATTAATTATTCATTATGCTCACTGTCAACAGGGCAGTTCTGTACTGATACTCCTTCATTGTTACACTTCTAAGGTGCAATATAACATCCTTCACTTTTAGACTTATAATATGCTTTACAACATTCTTATTCTATTATGTAGGTGGACTTAAAATACCTATAATTTAAACAATCTTCTTGCTTTAAGTATAGGTTTCAGAGGGATATTGCCTTTAAGGCCTTTTTCTCCATCTGCATGTAATTTGATGATCTACCTAGTTTCATGGGTCTTATATCACCCAAATGCTGGTTATTATATAAAACTTCTATAACCATAAAATTTAATTTATGATCTGATGTAGTATTTTGTATATGTTTAAACAGGGCATTGGTGTTGTCACTATTTCTAATGCTATATAGGTGTTCTCTAATTCTGTCTCACAGGTGCCTGTTAGTTTTTCCTACATAAAACAACTTGTACAACATGCATTGCGCTAAATATATAATATTAGTAGTGTTACAATCTGCCTCTACTTTAATCTTATACTTTCTCTTAGCAATAAGATGTACAAAATGGCTGCACTGTTTATATAAGGGCAGTAAGGACATTTTCCACATGGATGGGCTTTCATTTGTGTATTTACATCACGTCCAGTTGAAATCATATTTCTATGACATAAGATTCTTTTAATAGATTTTTTGTTTTTATATCTTACCTGTAATTTATCTCCTATGACTTCTTTAATTCTATGATCACTAGTCAAAATATTCCAATGCTTTTGTATTTATTTATTTGTAATATTTCTTACATTGTCAGTGTAAACCATACCCCTGGATAGAGCAAACTTCTGTGCAGGAATAGCTTATTCCTGCATGGAAGGGACCGTTCCCATACACCATGCATATTCATGAAGGCACGCTGCAGTGCTGTTAAATGGACATGGATCTGTGTACGAGCACAGGGGTGTGTCTGAGAGCAGAACTCTCACAATACATACGCCCCCTGCACACCAGAATTGCTGTTCGGCAATATAAAATGAACGAGAACGCTCATAACAGACCTCTCAACTGTCCCTGATCTTCAAGGACATCCCTGATTTAGACTCAGATTAGGTCTGTCCCTTTTAATCCATTTTAAAACTGGTGACTGCCCTTAATAAATAATGATAGTAATTCAGAGGTATAGACATTTTACGTTAGAAAATCTATATTAATCCACATTTTCTTATTCTGCAAATATTTCAAGTTAATAGTACAAACATGTTAAAAATGTCCCTGATTATTTGAGGATTTGTCCCTGATTCTGTTGAGATTTGTCTCTGATTGGTTGAGAGCTATGGCTCGTAATGCCCCCAACCCATCAGGGTAAGAGATCTTGTCAAAGCCATATGGGACAATCGTCCCACAAAGCAGAAAGTTGATAGAATAACAGGTTCAGCATTAGCAGGGATATTCTGAAGGGTACAAATAAAAAAATACAACAAATACATTTTTTTTAAACATTCAATAAAGTTTAAGCGTAGCTGCATGACTGTGCCTGCTACTTAGCTACACTTAGGCCAGCTTAAACACCACAAGAAGTTAGATAGCAAGAGACATCCAGCATAAGCAATAGTGTAGTGGATAGAGCATATGCTTTCTAAGCAACCATTCTGGGTTCAATCCCCACTATAACCAATTTATATCTTACATGTGAAAGCAGTACATAAATTTTTTTTTTTTTTTATAATTAGCTACTAAATAACATATATTTGAGTACTGTAGTGGGTCCAGATGTGAGGTGTCAGTTTAATAAAGTTGTGAAACCTCCATATAAACACAAGTGCCCCATACAGTATAGTCACATTTGAATAAATGTAATAAAAGCACATTGGGGATGTTAGGGACAGTAAACAAATTGATAATATGTAATGAATGATGACTCAATCCCATACAGCAGATAGTTTATAAAATAAAAAACTAATCAAAGCTAAGCATTGCACAGCTTTGCTGAGCAGGTGTAAGCATTGTGTACATATGAATACTAAGCAATGAATAGTCCAGCTAAGTGGATTTGCCCATTGGTAAGCAATGCTGAACCTGCCCCTTTAAGCCCTGCCAACCTTAGCTAAGCAGGTTTGCCCATAGCTTAGCTTAGCTCAGCATATTCAAAATTGTCCAATCACGGCAAAGGGTGGGAAATCGGCCATATTTAAACCCTGCAGGTGGGAATACAGCTCATAACTGGCTGCAGCTTCCCACTGTTGACAGTATGGCAGGTGTTGGTGAGGGCATGCACTTCTGGGTGCAGCACTGGGGCATACTCGAGTCCAAGGTCATGGTAGAATTCACAGTAAATAACCATGATGAGAGACTGCTGCAGGGCCAGTACCAGTGCTCACAATATAAAGCGGAAGCCTGGGACCATCTTGCCTGTATCCTAATATTCTATAAAAAAATGTACTTCATACTCCATCTAGTGGCTGAAATAATTATTACAGTTTGGCTGCTCTGAGTTTCAAAACTGGAGCTTCTTCCAGCTTTTTCCCAGTTAGGGGTCACCACAGCGGATCACCTGTCTGCTCATGATTGGCAGTGGAGTTTTACAGTGTTGAGTTGCCAGCCCAGTGCCCAACCTTCCACAGAAGGCACACACACGCACACACTCACACCTAGGGTCGAGTGTCCAATCCACCTACAGCATGTCTTTGGGATGTGGGAGGAAACCAGAGCACTCGGAGGAAACCCACACAACCACAGGAAGGATATGCAGACTACACACAGGAGGCACCCCAGCCGAGGATCGAACCAGAGAACCTCTTGCTGTGAGGTGGCAATGCTAACCGCTGCACCACCATGGCCACCCAGTTTCAAAACTGGACCTAAGGAAATAAAATTGTTTAAACCATCCTTTTTATTGGCTTCTAACTTGAGTTGCCAAAATAATTCCCAAAACCCTACAGTGGTCTCCCAAGGTCCACCACATGGGTCCACTTCCACCTTCTCTATGACATAAAAAACATATTTAGCTAATGGACAAGTGGTAGTGTGTCTATATAGAGCATTATTTTCATCTTTTTTTCTGATGTCATTCATATGCTTGTATATACGTCTTTTACATTTTCTAGTGGCTTTTCCTATATAGAAAGCCCCACAGATGTCACATAAAGCAATGTATATCACCCCCAAGGAGTCACAGTTGCAATAGCCATTGATTGTGAGATCTATCCCTCTTTTAATTAAGGCAACTGATTCCCCTTGGCGGACATAAATACACTGTGAACAACTCCCACATTTGTATGTTCCTGTTTTCTTTCTATGTTTTTTTCTTTTTAGTCTCAAGTAATTCCTTAATATTCCTACCTTTCCTGTAGGTAAATTTTAGGGGGTCCACAAAGATTCTTCTCAAGTCTGAGAAATTGCTGAATTTATTCCAGTTGGTAGAAACTACTTTCTTAATATTTGTTGATTCAGTACTAATATTTAATATAAAGTTGCTACTCCAATTGGTAGTACTCTGTTCTTTCCTGACCCTCTCCACCTCTTCGAGTGTTTTGAGTTTCCCTAATATGGGAGCAAATTTCTTCTTTCTTTCTTTTTTTATTTCCACCAAAATTTCCTTGATAAGGGCTATTGGGTATTCTCTTTCAATAAACATTTGTTTTAATTTTTCACTTTCAACTTCATAATCAGCGTCATATGATATCATTCTACTACTCCTTATAACTTGCCCCCTCACAATGCCCCCTTCTGTGAAAATGGATGGGCACTCATACAGAAAAGGTAGGAATTAGAGAATGTGCTCTTCCTATAAACATTGGATTTAAAATTCCTTGCCTCAGCTACTTTTTCTAGTACCACATCTAGGTACTCTAATCTTTCATAGGAAATCATGTGGGTAAATTTCAAAAATTCAGTGGTATTGTTGATATAGTTAATGAACTTGTATAGTAATTCTTTAGGGCCTACCCAAAATATACATATATCATCCAAATACCTACAGTAATAATTCCAAAATTTAGATTAATTGAAATGTGTTATATATTTATCTTGAACACCACAAGCTGTAGGTAAATATTGCAAAAAAACAACAAAGTTCGTTGAGAAAACCACTTTATAAAATACAAAACAGCAAAGCTTTCTGGTAGAACCCTTCCTCAATACTATTACATATACTAAAAAACCAAACTGGTTTAAATACAAGTCAGAGAAGTCACATGGCTCGCAGTTTTGTATTATATTTTTATCTTCCCAGGTGGATAATACTAAGTTAGCATAGATGGGAGCACAACTTGCTCCCATTGCTACTCCACTAGTTTGCTTGTAAAACTCACCCTCAAAATATAAAAAATTGTTCCTTAACACCAATTCCATTAACTCAACAAATAAGCAAACATTCTCTTGGTGTATATCTCCCCTGTGCCTTTGGGCTTCCTCAAATCATTCCAACCCAATGGTGTGAGGTATCACATTAAACAAATCATGAATGTCTAGGGTTACAAAAATGAGCTCATCTCTGAACAAATTATGGTTGATACTCCTCAAAATGTCCCATGAATCCTTGAGAATCCCATCCCTCTCAGTCCAAACCTTTTTTAACTCTAGATCGAAATACTTAGCTAAAGGATACATTTTTGAGCCTGTACAGCCACTATTGGTCTGAGAGGTGGATCCTCTATGTTTTTGTGGACTTTGGGGATCCCAAAGATTGATGGTATCCTTGGTTTGTCAATGGCTAGGTAATTAAATATTTCTAGAGTAATGTCGCCTTCATTTGATGTTTCTTTCAACATGAAATAAAATTTTCTATGTGCAACATTCATCTCATTCCTAGAAACTCTAGAATACCTATCACTATCATTCAACATGTCTAACATTTTAGCAGAATAGAGTATACTATCAATAAAAAACACTTCCCCTCCCTTGTCTGGCTTCATAACTCTAAGATGTTGATTGTCATTCAAGGAGATAAGTAACTGGTGTTCTTCCTTCGTAAGATTAAAAAATGTTTTCCCCTTGTTCCACCTTGATCTAATCTCTTCCTCAACTTGTGTTTCAAAATTCTTTAATTGTGGCTGAAGCGGGTGGGGGGTTATAGATACACTTTTTCCTGACACGTGTAATAGTATTGGGATTTTTCCCTATTTCATTGTCAAACAGTAACTCTAGGTTTTTTCTAGGGGTATTGTGAGTGGGCAAGTTATAAGGAGTAGTAAAATGACATCAGAGGACACTGATTATGAAGTTGAAAGTGAAAATTTTAAACAAATGTTTATTGAAAGAGAATACAGAATAGCCCTTATCGAAGACATTTTGGTGGAAATTACAAAAAGAAAGAAATAAGAAATTTGTCCCCATATTGGGGAAACCCAAAACACTTGAAGAGGTGGAGAGGTGCAGGAAAGAACAGAGTACTACCAATTGGAGTAGCAAATTTATATTCAATTTTAGTACTGAATCAAAAAAAATTAAGAAAGTAGTTTCTACCAATTGGAATTAATTCAGCAATTTCTCAGACTTGAGAAGAATCTTTGTGGACCTATAGGAAAGGTAGGAATATTAAGGACTTAATTGAGACTAAAAAGAAAAAAACATAATAGAAAGAAAACAGGAAAATACAAATGTGGGAGTTGCTCACAATGTACTTATGTCCTCCAAGAGGAATCAATTGCCTTAATTAAAAGAGGGATAGATCTCAAAACCAATGGCTATTGCAACTGTGACTCCTTGGTGGTGATATACATTGCTTTATGTGACATCCGTGGGGCTTTCTATATAGGAAAAAACACTATAAAATTTAAAAGACCTATATACAAGCATATGAATAACATTAGAAAAAAAGATGAAACTAATGCTCTGTATAGACACACTACCACTTGCCCATTAGCTAAATATGGTTTCTATGTCATAGAGGAGGTGGAAGTGGACCCATGTGGTGGACCTTGGGAGACTACTATAGAGTTTCGGGAATTGTTTTGGCAACTCAAGTTAGAAGCCAATAAAAAGGATGGTTTAAACAATTTTATTTCCTTAGCCCCAGTTTTGAAACTTAGAGCAGCCAAACTGTAATAATTATTTTGGCCACTAGATGGAGGATGAAGTCAATTTTTCTATAGAATTTTAGGATACATATTTGTATACTATATTTATAAAAAAATTTAAACATATTTATATTGTACATGAATTGGTGTATACTAACTAGTGCAGATTATTAATATCATATGATTTTAGAATTATATTACGCATTTTCAATGGATTTTCAAACTTGTTTTTTAATTTCTTAAAAATGGTTATTAATTGTAATAGAGTTGATTGGATGAGCTTTGAGGGGAGGGGGTTTTAAGAAGGGTTGCTTGCTCTGCATTATATTATCTGAAGAAGTCTTTTGTTAAGAAGAAAACGTATCAACATTAGTGGCGTTAGTGTGCATAATTAAAGTGAGCTTCCTTCGGGCTTTATTGTGTGGCCGTTCTGTTTGTTTTCAGATTCTCTGTACCATTTTCTTTGTTGTGGTTTAGGTTATTCGTGTTTTTGGCACATTTTCTCCTAATTTGGGTATGTCATCATATACTGACAGACATCCCCACATGATCACAGTGATTCACCACAGGAAGGAATAAAATGATACTGTTCAACAGACCAGAAATATGGGCAATAAACATGGACAGTCTGTAACAATCTGGCCGGTGACAGGTATGCTCAGAACAGTTGAGTGCAAGAAAGCATAACCAAGCCTGGCAAAGGGGGGGGGGCAGAAAATGTGGACATATCTGACATACTGGTGTAGATGAGCGGACACATGTGATGCAGTAACACCCTCCTGACTCTTCCAACATCTATTGAGTGGAATGGCAGAAGTCCAAACCCCAGTGACTTCCCAGGAGTTAGTCATGTAAATCTTCACCCCCCCACTGATGTGTCAGACATACACAACACTTATGTGGGCTAGGCAACACTACACATCGGCCAAATATCTGGACATAACATCACATTAGGGAAAATACACTGAGCTGCTAGCCATGTCACCAAGCAATATCCAAACTACAGGCAGACTGACACAACAAAACAGCAATCTTGCTATGGGGGGATACACATGTAATTGCAAATATACCAGGCACTCCAGGGATGTAACAGCACTGAGAAACAGACACCAGTGTAAAAGTGTATACAGTATAAGGAGTGTGTAAACCAAACTGTTAGCACGTTTGATACTCACAGACTACCCATACATATAATGGCCCAATGCACAGTGTAGTATGATGCCGTACTGTGTTATGGGACATGTCACAGTCTTATCCTACAAAAATGTAACACTTGATAGAGCACCAGAAACTGGATCCGCATGCAAAGGCAGATAAAAAAGGAAACATAATGCTTACGTCGAACCCCCCCCCCCAAGAAATAACATATTCACAATACACTGCTACACAATCCTGACAGTCTGTCAACAATAGTCAGAAATACAAAGACCTCCCAACTGTCCACACTCCCAAAGAATGCCCAGACCTTGTCATCATATATAAGGACTTTTACACATAAAATATCTGGCAGTCTGATACCTAACTGGGATGATATTATAAATTATGTCACTAAGTAATGATATAGCATATCTCTATGCCTCTGACTGCATGATATATGGACAAGGTTTGACATACTTGTGGACAGAGGCCTAAACATAGGTCCAGGATGGAGATATTGCTGCTATAAACTGAGAAAGTAGCTGGCATAGGTCTAATCCTATCCCCCCTGTCACACGCAGTGCAAATGTGAACATCCCACACTCTGCTGTGTCCAGCCCTGAATCCTACCTGTCTGTACACTCCCACTGTCTGCAACCAATATAATGTAGCCAGTCACACTACCCTCCTGTAGACTTTACATATCACTCTTAATGGTACTTGTCTGTCACATATAACTCCTGATTCCCTTCCCCAACACACACAACCTGCCTGTATTCTCTTGTACACCTCTCCCTCACATTGCCCATGCCTCTAAACTGGTGTTCCCAAGTAGTTAGACCTACCTACCTTCCAAACTGTACGCCCTGCATTATCACCATTCCTCTATCCCCCACCCCATTCACCCACATATATTCTTACTTAGTCCTGCTGACCATCATTCCTCCCCGCTCTACAACATAACCCCACCTCCCCAGGGTCGCACCAACCTGTCCCCTAATCTCACTACAGACCACAATGTCATCTGCAAACTGCACAGTCAACAGGGGCCCCTGACTGATCATGTCTGTCAACCTGTCCCTCACCACTGCAAATGTGAAAGGACACACAGCTGACCCCTGATGTACTCCCACCTCCACCTTAAATCCACCTGTCATGTGAAACCAGAAATCACGTTTGTCACACTAACCTCCTACATATCCTGTAGGTGTCTGACAGACTCCTCTGCCACCCCTGACCTCCACATACAATACCACAACTACTCTCCAGGCAGCATGTCATATGGTCTCTGTAGGTGCACATAGACACAATGCAGCCGCATCTCAGCCTCACTGCAGAGCTGCATCAACACTTGTGGATCAACATTTGCATCTGTAACACTCTTACCTGGCATGAAACCATACTGCAAATCATCAATCATCACCATGTTCTCAACTTAGCTGCCACCACCCTTTACCATTACCTCATCCTGTGACCAATCAATGTTATCCCTCACTTGTTACTACAGCTCTGCAGACCACCCTGATTCAGATAAGCAGTACCCATACATATTCACCAATATCTCACACATCCTGTCACTTTCCAAGATTACAGTAAACAATCCAGTTAAAAATATGACTGCCAGGTCTCAGACACACCTCCAGGCATCCACAGGTTTGTCACCTGGAACAACAGCCTTTCCACGGTTAAACCCCCTCATAGCTATCATTACATTCTCCTTGATAATCTGTTGCACCTCCTGATTAACCATACACACCTCAGCCAACCTACCCTCCCTCCCCCATTTTCCTCATGATAGAGGCCATCAAAGCGATGTTTCCATATGTTCTAAACACATTCCTAGCTTGTATATTTCACCCATATTCCTTTATCACCCTTTTGTGTTGCACATCCTCCCTAGCTATGTGCCTCTCTCTAGCCAATAGCTACAGGCCCTATACACCATCTGTGCTGTCCAACATTATATACAACCACAGACTCTACATCTGTATGTCAGACTTGACATCCATAGCCATGTGCAACACTCTCTTTGCCATGCACCCCATCTCTTTATACTCATGTCTACTCTCTACATCTGTCTGTCAATCCCACTTCCCCTTTGACAACACCTTTCTCTGCATACTCCCCTGTACATCTTCATTCCACGACTACGTGTGTAGGAGCAGTCAACATCTGGGCAGCATGTCATCCTGTGTCTGATTGAGCATAGTAGGTCACAGGTGCATTAATGTAATGCCGAGTATGAGTACAAATAGAACACATCCACTGAGGGCAATCAGGAGGCCATCCTCACATATGTCTGTGGTTTCACAGGCAACTATCCAACCCACCCAATGGAGGTCAGCCATGACACATACACACACACACACACACACCATAGCTACAGACAACCAGCTTCGGACATGTTTAGGACAAACATCACTCCCCTGGCTCAACATCAGAATAGAAGGATATGCACACCACATGCACCCCTACCCTCACCATTAATCAAGTCCAAACTGTCTACTTACACATAATGCTATGCATATCCATACAATTCTGCTAGGTACTGGAGTATTATTTGATGTAATGTTGTGGCTACTGATACTCATTACTAGTGAGCTGTCTCTGTAAAAAACTATGGACAATGTCTGATGTCCTGTGATGTGTTTTTCCCTGTTTTTGTCTTTCAGACGTGATGCAGAGGCTTTCAGCCTATGATGTCCAGGAGATAGCAGCCATAACTGAGGTGATCCTGGAACACTACCACACCCTCTTCAGTTGGGGGTGCCAACACCAGCGAGAAAGGGCAGCCCTCTGGGAAGACCTCCCACAGAGAGTGAACACCTTGGGGAACCGTGGCTGCAAGTATGAACTGGTAAGGCACAGAGCAACAGGCTGCTGTGGTGGTGAGGGACTGTTCCACTACTGGTGAGGGGCCAGCCAGAGAGGACCCACTTACAGCAATGGAGGAGCTCCTTGCCAACATGTATATATGTATGGAGATGCATACATTTGGACAAATCTACATAATGCATATACAAATATATATATATTTATATATAGAGAGATATACATACACATGATTATCCACAAATATGCAAAGATACACACACACACACACACACACACACACACATATATATATATATATATATATATATATATATATATATATATATATATATATATATATATATAAATACATGTATATGTATACATAAATATATAGAAATATATGACAGCTACAAACACATGCAATCTGATGGTCATGCTGCTGCACACTAGACATCTACATGTGAAAATGCACTCACTGGACGTATTCCTTAAAATGGGGAACTATGACATCTGTGCTGTAACAGAGACCTGGTTAAAGGCAGCAAGAAGCACCCCTGCACTACCAGCCTATTACCAATTCCACATCTCTTGGCTGTAGAACTGTGACTGAAGCTCCAAAGGTGGTGGTGTTTCCATATTCATTAAGGAGGCACACACCTCTAGAGTGTTGCCCAACTTAGACATTACAGATCCTGCAGGCATAGCTAACATTGGGTAGGAAAGTGGTTTGGGTTGTAGCCTGCTATAGGTCCCCAAACATGCCCCAACTCTCACACTCCATGTCCGTAAACACACTGGAGGATGATATTGTCCAACCTAACACTCACATACTGGTTGACTTCAACTACCCCACCATTAACTGCACCAATGCACATGCCCATCACATTGACCTGGTCCTTCCTAACATGGGCGACTGTTGCTCGACACTAATAGACAACTCCCCCTTGTTATATCTGAACACAGATTAATCACCTTTGGAAATCCATGCCCCTCCCACGCCCCCCTGCACAGGTAACCACCATGAAAAGCCTTTCCAGTGCTGAATATAGCCTCATAACAACAGAGGTGGCTAACCTCACGGCAGCCATGCAAATGGAGACTAGTTGCATGACAGCTGAATCAAACAACAATGCACTGTGAACATGTACACAAATGCATGGGTACTGCCATACTCACTACAACCAGGATCCTCACCTCCAATAAAAGGAAGCTGATCTGGTTGTCGCCTGCCATACAGACACTGTACAACATAAGGAGGGAGCCAGTATGGAATAACGTGAAGTCCCAAGATTGGAAATCAACACTTATCAGTCACAATTGAAGGTTGAGATCCCTCATCAAATACTGCAAAGTTAGCTGTGAGAACAGAATTGGAGCACATAGTGAAGACAACCACAAGGTGTCATACAGTTATGTTAAGAATCTCCATGGCAATAGCAAGATTTGTTCTGAGCTACTAGACAATGGAACCTCCCAGACTGAGCCATAAAATACTGCCAATATACTGGCTGGCATCTTGAGTGCAAACATTACACCTGACTCCCCCCCCAAAAGACCAATCACAATACCAGTACACTGCCAGGCACAGGTTAAAACACCATTGTCCAAGGCCAAGAATACAGGTTCTATGGGACCTGAGAATATCCCTGGCTGTGTTCTACATGAACTACAGAATGACCTGGCACCTTACCTGTGTGCTCTGTTCAAGCACAGCCTCACCTCAGGCTTTGTCCCTACTGAATTGTACACTGCTACAGCCACCCCTCTCTACAAATGAGATGTAACTACAGACCCTGGGAAATACCGTCCCAAGTGCCTGACAAGTCTGCTATGTGAAGCTATGTAGTGCATCATCATGCACCTAATAAACAGGGATATGGGAATCTGCAGACTCAGGATCACACACAGTTTACCTTTGTGAAGGGTAGGTCACACCTGCTCATTCCACCTGGTCAACTTCTTGGTGTCAGTCACCTGAGCTGTGGATGAAGGCAAGGTGACACATACAGCCTACAAAGATCTGACCAAAGCCTTTGATAACAATCCCCACTCACTAACTAGGTGGGAGCAGAGGCACAAACGCAAGGGTAGATTGGACCTACTGGTGTCATACATTCAGACAGATGCAAATGTCACTGGGTTTGTTGCAACATCCTTTATGAGGAATATGATGTCAGTAATACCAATAGATGTAAATATTTACTGATTGCATTCCCCACAGTCCACAACTGATTTACCAAGGACACCAACTGTCTGGTGAACACACAAAACATGACAGACAGACAT
>NC_056731.1:1158354725-1158417225 GCF_019279795.1 Protopterus annectens
GAGCAGCATGCAATGTCAGATAGAACAGGACCAAGAACACTGACATCTACCCCAGTCTGTACACAGGCCAAGTAACATAATCACAATACATGGATACATAATACGGACACTCTGTCAACAATCACCATAAGTACACAGACCTCACTACTGTACAGACTACAACAGCATGTCCAGGTTTTGTCCTCAGATATTAGGCCTCCAAAACATTACATGTCTGGCAGTCTGATATATCACTGGCTTGATGTCAGGAACTATGTCAGTAAATAATGGTATACTGTACATATCCACCTCTTACTGTATGACATATGAACAAAGGGTGACAGACTTGGGGGACAGAGGCAGAAACACAGGGCCAATATTGACATATTGCAGTTATAAACAGAGCATTGCTGGTGTAACAGAGTTTGTTGTGACATATCTCTTCTGAGGGATTTGAAGTCAGTAGCACACATGGATGTTACCATTTACTGACTACAATCATCAGAGTATGCTACTGCATTTATAAAGACAGGAAATGTGTGCGTGACACACCAAATCTATGACTCCAAACTCTGGCCAGTCTGCAGATAGCCCTACAAGTGAGGGTTTTCTCAACCACATAACACTGTCATGCCAGATTTTATATCATGCAGAACAGCCATATCCACACAAACCATGTTAAACCAATATCACTTCAAATGTAGAACAGTAGTACTTGTATTCTGTCACCATGTCTGGAGCATCCCCTTCCATTTTGTTGGCCTGTCTCCACAATGTTTGTTGTAAGAGGTATTTCCAACTACCCTCTGTGATGCTGTTTGTAACACACCCACATGAAGTCCTGCTGACAGTGAAGGGGAAGAGCCAACACCCACTTGCAGTGCTTACTTATAGGAGTGTGTTTCCATGCAATTGGCTATAAGAATGATACCACAACTGTTCCACATGCAATCAGCAGGTGGAGGACTCCAATTCATGCACAGGCTATCAGCTGATCATGAGCATTACCTTCCAGTGTTAAGCTCCTGCCTATGCAAAAATAGATGCATTTTTCCACATCTACCAGAGAGGGGGAGAGAGAGATAGAGACAGAGGGAAAGAAAGAAAGGATGATAGAAAGAGCCAAGCGTGTTTGTGTATGATCTGTGGGTGGAGAGAGATCTCTGAGTATTATAATGGTTGCCTATATATATATACATTTATGTATGTGGATTGTCTACCACAACCTCTATGGTTTTTGACAACTGTTGGCCTTGTAATGTGACATTGGGACATATGGGTCCTCAGTATGAAAATGTAGCAAAACCCACCCTGCAATGGATCCTGTTATCACACACAAACACATACACCTACTTGTTAGTTCTATATTTCAAACTCCTACCTAGCTATGTCTTGGTATTACAGTGTTACACAGTTATCACAAGCGCCACAGAGTTTATATGTTGAAGAGTTGTCCAAAGGTATCAGCTGCAGTGCTAAAGGAAGGGTGAGGGAAGTGTGAATGACCACAAAATCAGATGTTAACAAAGACACACACACTCTCACACACAAAATCACAGTTGCCAGGACCAGGATTAGAACTCCTACCTAACTAGTTTGCTACACTATGGTATTAAGCAGTTATTACAAGTGCCACTGAGCTTATATGTTGAAGAGCTGTCCAAAGGTATCTTTGAAGGCGAGTGACGTCAGCTGCAGTGCTAAAGGAAGGGTGAGGGAAGTGTTGAAAGTGTGATTGAATGACCACAAAATCAGGTGTCAACAAAGGCACACACACACACACACACACACACACACACACACACACACACACACACACACACACACACACACACACACACACACACACTTTCTAGGACCAGGATTAGAACTCCTACCTACACTACAGTATTACGCTGTTATCACGAGCACCATGGAGCTTATAGGGCTGAGACTTGTCTGATGGTTTATTTCAAGGTGACTGACATCAGCATGAGTGCTAACATGGGCTATGGGAAGTACATTGTTTGTGAATGGGCCTTAAACCATTCTTCTGGAAACACACACACACACACACACACACACACACACACACACACACACACACACACACACACACACACACACACACAGTCACACACTTTACATTTGACAGGACTGAGTTTACATATGCTACATGAATACTGATTTGTACTATCGTGTTACACAGTTATCACAAGCATCACAGACACTATAGGACTGAGGGCTACCAAAAGGAATGTGTACAGTGATTGACATCAGCACATCACGTGATGTTGGCTGATTGGATGTGTAGTGGGTGAGACAGGCCACATAATGACATTCTCTCTGTCACTGTCTGTCTCTCTCTTCCCCACATCTGTCTATGTGTATGTTTGACATATTACAGTGTGTTTGCCTTGGATATGTTTGAGTATTCCTATCCAATGTGTGTGTGAAGCATGAATGGTGTACAATGTGGTGTGTGTGCACAGACATCTGTGAATGACAAATATGTATAGTCCACTGTGTTGTCAGACATGGGCTTTATTTCTCTAAGTGTGGGAGCATGCCCAGTATGACCTTCTGTATTGAGTGTGTAAATCCATTCCAGGTAGGGTTGTACTCCAGTCCAGGGTTTGGTGTTCTACACATACAGCTAGCAACCTGTTTTTGCAAGATATTTGTAGATAGGTTGACAATATGGAGTCACAATTGGTGACAGATAGGGGGATACTGTAACAATTGCTGTCTGTGCTGCTTGTTTTACATGGTGGGTGCTAGCAGAGATATTCAGACATATGTACTATTTTACACTGTGATGTATTATGTCATCAACTACTGACAGATATAATTATTTGCTCACAGTTATTTACTGCAAAATACAAGATGAATGAAGCTGAGTCCAGTATTGTGGTCCACAGCCTACACATTCTTGCACACTCCTGCCATTCACTTGCTGATGGGTCTGTGTAAATGGTCCAGGATCTTGGTACTATGGTGTCTTTGGATCCCCTTCTTGTATATATATCGACTTAGAAGAATGGCCATATCCTGCTGTGGCCATACCTCTCAGCTGTAGAGATTCACCCAGGTTATCCAGAGGCAGGGCTCATATATCTGGTCAGTTCCCCTTCACATTGTGGTTTATGAGCAAGTTTGTAGCCACCCATTACTTGGTTTGCAGGCAGGGGTAGTATGGGCACACATCAAAGTTTTAGACTTCACACACTCCATGACGTCCATGCATCTACACCCCCCCACTCTGTTATTCTATCCTCTTCCTAACATTATGCTGGTGTTATCTGAGAAGTATCCCTATAGTTGACCCTTCATCCCAGTGGTTTTTATGGATTGGTCCACAGTTCATGCAGTGGGACATGGGGGGGGGGGGGCATGCTACTGGGATTTGTCAACATGGCCTTGCTTTTGTGTTCTGTTGACTGTGTTAGCTTGTTATTTGTGATCTCATGAGATACCATACATTGGCATTACAGGTTAGGCACAAGCCTTTAGGCCATTTAGTAGTGATTGCAGGCCATTTGTAGCAGGCCACTGCATTCTGTCACTTGTACATTCCCAGGCTGTGAGCCAGTGGATTCCCCTGGGGTGACAGGCTAAGTGTGCAAGGTGTTAATGGCAATATGGCAATGGTTCCTGTCCATATTGATCCATTGGTCTGGATGCAGGCAGGGTGCTGCTTACAGCAAAGGGCACACCTGCATAGGACAGCTCTTCAGCATACTGCATTATGTGGGTATTCCCATACAGAAGTGGTGTCATACTGTACCCATTCCCAACAGCAGGGATATGACCTGTGATAAACCTGTGGCTGGTGGTGGGGTGAGCTGAGTGCATGTGCGATATGGAAGCTACTTGCAGCTGATTCACAGATATACCTGGGACATTCCCCTTATGCTGCCCTGTGTGGGGACATAAGCAGTCTCTCATTACTTCATAACTGTGTCTTTTGTGGTCTGCCAGTGATTGGCCAGACTACATCACTATTCTATACTACATGGACAACTAATGTGCTGCTAACCTGTCCAATATTGTGTGCAGCTGACAGTTACATTATATGCACTCTGTCTAGATACTTCCACCTGTGTACTGTGTGTATGTATGGGCCTACATTCATGGCATGTCCATCTTTCAGACAGTGACAGATATTGACATCTGGACAGTGAGTATGGATGACTGCTGACATGGGTATCACTGAGAAGCATTGTGGTTGGCACTGCAGTTGTCAGAACATGGCCCTGTCAACCACAGTACTGCCCATAAGCCACTGAGACACAACCCTCCATGCCTACATGCTGAACACTTCCAGACAATATTGAACACACAACAACCTAACACACAGACCCCTGCATATTGTACACATGCAACAATCTACCCTGTAGATTGGGCCAGCTTGGGTAATCTGTGCTCCACTGATACTATTCCTCACACTTACATGTTACTGCATTTCTACATATGATTGTGGGGGAGGGGGCACACCTGACAACTGTAAACTGTGCTATGACTATATTGGTATGTCATGTACTCTGTTGGCTTCCACATCATTTTGTATTCTGACCTATCATGCAAACTGGTAGCATATCAGTGGAGTACAGATATTAGGTTTTATTGAACTACATTTCAGTTTCAAACTTCTTACCCTTCAGAACTAACATACAACTGCCAGACCTGTTGCAGTCTGTCTGTGTAGGTCTGGAGAGGGGCTGTTCACCATTGCCATCAATTGGAGGCCTTAGCCCAGTCTTTCTTTATGGTCATCTACACCTGTACTGCTGGCTGAGGCTGATGGTGGGTATGTGACCTCACTGACATGCATGCATGTGTCCTATGGACACACATTTCAGCCACCACATGTACTGCAGTGAGATTTGTCACCTTGTCTAGTACTGCCTAGTGTGTTGATACCAGTATTTGTTATGGATTTCATGCTGTCCATATAGGTGTCCAGTATCTGCTGCCATCCCATTCAGCCACCTGAGTCCCTTGCATGCTCGCATCCATACCATAGATACAACTATCAGAACATACTACTCCATTCAGTAATTGATAGGAAGAGTGACTTACCTTGTGGCTGGGCCAGTATTGAGGATGGTGCTGGAGAGCTGACTATGTCAGATGCACATAGTACACTCCCTATACATGGTAAAGCACAGGTAGTGTCATATTTGGCATCCCTTTTATTGTATGTGCGAGACAGAGAGAGGTGTTATTCCCTAGGTCCCTACCATGTCAGTGTATGTGCTATGCTTTGTCTCTTTGCCAAGACCTGGGCATAATGGACATGCCTTCTTCTGCCTACTTGGGCAAGCTCAGGTTGTTCCTCCTCTGAGTTCCTCTGTGCCTGTGATGGCCTTGTCAATGGTGGGGGGCTGTATGGCCTTGCCCCTTGCTGTTCTTGCTGCATATATTGTGTAGCGTGGCACATACAATGAACGTTTGTGTACATGCAGCTGGAGAGTACTTCAAGACACCACCAGATATATCCAGGCAGAGGAATCATGACTTGAGCATTCCAAGCACACACTCTATTATGATGCTGGTTTGTGCATGTGCCTCATTATGGAGTTTTTGTTGAGGTGTGTGTGGATTTCTGAGGGGTGTCATCAGCCATGGCTCCAGTACGTAGCCAGCATCCTCCACTAGGTGGCTATATGAGATGTCCCCACTGGCAAATGACTGGTACAGCTGTGTCATATGCCAGATGTGGGAGTCCTGATAACTTCCAGGGCTGCCAGCACACACATTCAAGATAATGCCCTGGGCATCGCACATGACCTGGCAGTTGGAGGGGATGCCCTTGTGGTTTATGTAGACCCTACTCCGCTCACCGGGTGGTCCTTGGATATGTATGCACATGCAGTCTATAGCACCCACTACCTCAAGGTATTCTGCTATTTGGTAGAAGAGATGCATACTGCTGGTCAACGCCTCACAGGTGATGGGGAAATATATGTGCTCACCGGCATGTGCTGACATGTCATCCAGGAACTGGTGGAGTACCCTGGATGTTGATGCCTGTGAGATTCCCATAATATCCCCAGTTGCCCTTTGGAAGGTACTTTTGGCTAGTATTCGTAAGCCCATTTCCCTCTGTTGGGTATGTGCATGAGGCGGGGCTGGCACAGCTCAACAATTTGCTGTACAATGTCCCTGTCCACCCTATAGCGCTCCACTATCTCCAGCTCATGTAGGCCCTGGTAGGTTACAGTGGGTCTGTACACTCTTCTCCTCCTCCTCACTGTGGGATGGTCATCAGCATTCACATCCTCACCACCCTTAGCATCTTCCACATATTGATGTATTAGAGCAACAGCAGCCCCTATAATTTTGCTAGTTTTGTCAGGTAAAATTTCCCCATCTGTGTACACCAGTGGTGTAGAGTTTGTGGGAAAACCTGAGTGAAAGGGGTTTGTATAGTTTTTAGTACTATGATGGACTGGGCTGCTGCCTGTGTAATTGGCTGATTCTGATACACTTCACCTGCCATCTATGCTAGTTCTCCTTGATTGCCTTCTTACTGCTGTTTTCCCTTCCCATTGCCTTCCTGTTTACGCCCCAAGGTGCGCCGTGCATACCTAGTGCTCAGATGTTAACTGAGCTGCTATTTCCTGTTTTTTTTTTTTTGGTTTAAAACCCGGTACATGGTGCGCACACCAGTTTTAGCAAGGAAAACAATGCTCAGCAATGTGAGACACACTCCCTTCCTTAGCTCTGCTTAGATGAGAGCAAACATGGGCCACAGGGCTCCAATAAGTTTATACCAAGCATGACACACCCCCTACTGCAGTCATCCTTTTGTCCTGCCTACATGGTTCCCTATTCCTGCACCTGCACAGTTAGGTGCAGGCTTTCAGTAGATAGAAATCTGCGATTCAGTATAGGTCCCTTCATTTGCGTACCCCAGTGTGCAGTTCCATAGTTACAATTCCCAAGCACACCCTTTCCCCTTAGCAAACAGTGCTCCCTTGTCTTGTTTACATTCTGCCTGCCATTGACTATAATGGCAAAATGCAGATTTTTGTTAAAATGCAGTTTTTCCCTTTTTTTTTTTATTTTCGGCACCCCGTGTTTTCGCGCTGCTGCTGCCCTTGGCTTAAACGGCCGAGATCGGCCAAAAAAAAAAGTTTTATTTTTATGTAAAGTGTGTGCCTTTTAATGCCAGTGGCCTTATATTTGGCCATTGGCTTCTCTGTTCTACATAATACATGCTTTTCATGAGCTGTCATGTCTCTTTTGTCAGATAAAAAATGTATTCAGCTACTAGATGAATACATTTTTGCACTGACACTGTTCAGCTTGGTGGATTGCAAAATCACCTCATTTGCATGGTTTTCACCAGCAAATTAGGTAATTTGCATAGTGAATGGGATTCCATGCAGGAACAGTATAGGGCCGCTCATGCACACGAAAACGGCCTATCCTGGATCACACAGTGGCCATATTGCATGCAGGAGCTGCTACACTGTTCCTGCATGGAATTTGGCCATTCGTGAATCCAGCTAATACTCATCTTGACATTTCCATTATCTTGGCATCTTACAGGTGATCCAATTTCACATTTTTCTGAAACATAAGGTTTTGCTGTGGTTGTCCTTAAAGCATGTACTTCGTCCAAAGTTTTCCTCACATCCATTTCATTATATCCTCTAGTCATTAAATTATCAGTTAGTCTATCCATCTCTTTATGATATTCCTTTATATCTGGGTTCAATCTTGATATCCTCATACCTTGGCCTCTAACTATATTAGCAAAAATGTGTCTAGGGTGCATACTTCTATGATGCAATAATTTGGTATGATAGTATTGTTTCCTATGCATTCCTGTATTAAGGTTCCCTTCCTTGATTTCACCTAAGTAGTCAATAGCTTGAAGAGATGATTTCATATCAAATTTAAGGTATGTGGTAGCACTTTGTATATATTTGTCAAAACCATTGAAGGTTTCTTCTGTCCCTGTCCACAATAGAAATATGTCATCGACAAAACGTTGATAGAAGGGTATAAATGTGATATAAATGTGCTATAATCAGTGTTATCTAAAATGCATTGCTTTTTCCATATAGCCATTACAGTATTAGAGTAGCTATTGGCACATGCTGCACCCATAGCTATGCCATCTGACTGTAAATAGTATTTTCCATTAAATACAAAAGCATTATTATTCAAGACTATATTCATATAAGTGGCTATTCTTTGGATGAGCTTGTTATTCATAGCTTTTATATTGCTATAAATATCTAATAATAGAGCAAACTCCTTCTTCATTTGGAATTATGGTAAATAGTGACTTTACATCCATAGTGATAAGATACATACTACTTATATACTGTCTACTACTTTCAAACTGATATAAATCCGGCAATAATTGTTTCGTATCCCTAAGAATATGTTGATTAGTATTTAAATGCTTCTCTATATAGATTGAGAATGGCTCAGTGAGCCAACCATTCCCATCTACTATAGGTCTTAAGGGCAGTTTTATAAGGTCCTTATGTATTTTAGGAATTCCTTCTATAACTGGTACAGAAGGATGTTCCATCTTAAAATATTCAACTAGTTCTACTGTTATCTCCCTTAAGGCTACCAATTCTTCTATCGTTGCTGTATATCATCTGTATAATCTTTATATATTGCAATGTGATTGATTTATATGTAGTTATAGCTATCAAGATATCCATCATAGTTTGGTCATAATAAGCTGTATCCATAACTACTGGGGGGCCACCTTTATCAGCAGGTTTAATTACTATGTCTCTATTATCACATAATAAATTTAAGGCTTTCCTTTCATTAAATGTAATATTTGTATACCTGCTAATCTTCTTATCTCTATTATTGTATAAATAATAGATTTCATTAGTACAAATTTTTAAGAAGGTATCTAACAATGGATGTAGCACTGGAATCACCATGCTAGGTTTTTATACATGGTTATACTACTTTGTGAAGCCCCATAATTGATGATTTTTCCCATGCAACTAATTCCAACATTTCAGCAGCCACTGTAACCCCTAATGGTCCTAATAACATTCTTGTAATTTTCTGCTTCCAAATTTTTCCTGCAGTTGTGAATTAGAACCTCATCTCACTTCTGGCAGCCTTGTAGCACTGCTGTAACTAAATACACCCATATTGCTTACCATAATAGTATCAGTTAAATGTATCAATAGACTTGTGCTCAGTTTTTTACACCACTGGAGTGAGTCCATTTTGGACTTATTATTTTAGTTGCATTTAATTTTAAGATTTCACAAATAACTGATACTTGCAAAATTGGATTGGCACTAATAGCTCTTTTATACATAAAGAAAGAAAATTCTAATCATCATTTGTACTTTTTCACTATTTATTTATTTATTTATTTATTTATTTATTTATTTATTTATTTATTTCAGTTTGATGACCAGGGAAGTCCACTGGGCCTAAAAAGAGCCCCTTTTCAGTGGAGGCCCAGAGAGAAAAGCTCTAGTAACAATGACAAACGTATTAACATATACACATACAAACTAAAGAAGTCATACAGCTTTATGCATCATTCTACAATAAAAAATAATTCTACATTCTACAATAATAATAATAAAATCTGGTAACTGCACAGTCTAAGTGTCATTAACAGTGAATTACAATTGAAATTTTATATTCCACAATAACAGTAGTAAAAATGTAGCAACAGTACAGTCTAAGGGTCATTAACAGTGAATTACAATTGAGGATGAGAAATTGTTGGAAATAAACTATTAACAAAATTTGGAGGTTAATGAGGAGTAGGATGGCAAATGAAGTGATAGCAGAGATGATGCATAGAGTTAGAAGGTGAGTTTTGATATAGGAGGGTCCTATGTGGGGAAGGAGCAGGGGCATTCCCACTTTGAAGATAGGTAGGAAAGGAGGAGGGGTTTAAAGTTAGAATGGTTATGAGTATTTCTAAGGCAGGGAGGAAGAGAGTGCCATACTTTAGCTATGGACCTGGGTAGCAGAGAGTGTCCAGGTGGCTATAAAGGTTTGTAGATTTTGAGCAGGTTCTGATTTAGCCTATTAGCCTTACTTACATTTCCTTTTTATTTTTATGCCTCCATTAGTTTTTCTTTGGTTTATGATATGCCTATATGTAAAAAATAGATAATTTCTTATTAGTTATTCTTATTTCATTTGTAATTCTGTTTGATTTGATTTTTCCCTTTCCATCTGTATTTTCTTAAACTTCCTGAGTACTACATATTTTTATTAACTTCTTCTGAGTCATTGTTTGAGAAATATAGTTGACATGGCAATGTTGACTTTTTTCTTCATAGGGCATCACGGGTTTCCTCTCCCACCTTCTAGACTTTTTCCTAACATTTTATAAGGTTGTCTTCCATTTTGCCAAAATTAGCACAATTTAAATTTCTTACTTTGATGTGGTTTGATTCTACAATTTTATTTGTTGTGACCTGTACTAAGTGTTCATTGCATCATGGTTTGGTACAGTCTTCAGTATGCAGCATTCTAGAGCAATTTCTTGAAAGTACCTCATTTAGATTTTTTTCCTAGGGTGGGTTCTAAAACAGATTGAACTAACATTCTTGTACAACTATTGAACAATATTTATTCCTTTGTATAGCTAGAGTATGAATGTGTGAAGTATTATCTTCCAAATTTGTGGATCAGTGAATAATAATCTCACCTTTTTTTTCTTTTATCATTATCTTATTTTCTTATATATTTGATAAATAAGATCTGTCAACGTTAGTGCCATTTCCCATTTTATTGCTGAGCCACAATGATGTCTCTCTCCTTATTTACATATTGCTTTCATTGTGTTTATTGTTTTGTTCTATTCTGTTGGAGTTGCCACTCATCTAGGCCTGCCATGTTTGCCTTTTTGGTAGCGTTCCAGTCATGTTGATGTGTTATTACAGACTACATGCTTGTGGCTGCCATTGTATTTAAGCAGTGTACTTTAACCATGGATAGTATTTTGGAATATATCTTCACATATATTTTATGCAAAGTTACAGTAGAGCTTGCATCTTGACTCTTTTTTATGGTTCACTTATGGAATTTCAATTTACTTGTACTTTTGCTTAACATCTTCTCTAACACTGTTTCTGTGTAATAGTTATGTGCATTTTGAGTACTGAGAAGAGAATGTCATTCTGAGGTGGTATATCCTTTTATTGATTAGTTTAAACACATACTAATTAATCAGTAAAACAAAAGAAACAAGATAGGACCACCAATGCTATAAAATCCAGTTTATTCCAAGAATAAAACCAAAAGGATAAGCATTTCACGTGGGGTAACCACGCTTCATCAGATCTCAAAATACAGAATCAAGCACTCAGTTTAAATAACAAAGCTAAATGCTAATTAAAATCAGTTAACATCAAATTAAGATTAAAAGCATGAGCACATCAATTGAGCAGTTACAAAACTACTGCACAAACTCACTTAAAGGGCTGTGCCTCTAAGGCAGGCTTAATACTTACATAACAATTCAAACCTGGATAAATATGTGCATGTAACCTAAAAATCCACTTTAATTCAACAGATTCAAGATAATTGTTGGCATTACCCCCTCTTGGATTATTAAACACCAGTTGCAGCACCTTAAAACTAAAACTGCATTGAATTTAATAATGTGCTTGGCCAAAACATTCTGTATGTTAAGGTTCTTAATATTATAAAGATGGTTGTAAATCCTGTCTTTCAACATTCTAGACATTTTGCCAACATAGAAGCATTTACAATTGCAATTAGCAAGATATACTAGGTTGCTGCTATCACAAGTAGCATGAAATCTAGGAAGAAAATTAAAATTCATGGTAGGGTGACACAAAAGTTGTGTTGCATTTATTGCTCTACACATATTACAGTGTTTGCAAGGAAAAGTGCCAACACTTAGGCTCTTATCTTGCTGAATACGCTGCTTCACATCTCTACATAAAAGTTGTTTTAGATTTAAATTATTCTTATATATGAAGCTTGGTACTTCTCCAACAATGTCAACTATAGTAGGATCTATGGTCAGTATGTGCCATTTCCATCTAATAATTTCAACAATAACTGCATTATCATTGGTATATTTTGTTATAAAGCTAAGTTTCCTACCCCTAAAATGTCTAGTATACCTGGGGTAATTCATTGAGTGTGAATGGCCATTTTTCGATGACTGTACAAGGCTATTCATGGCTGGATTCTTTCTCCTGTAACACTTCCTTCTTAGCTCTATCCAGTACCATCTGAGTGTAACCCCTATCTGCAAACAACTGCGCTAAGATATTAATTTCATCATTAAACATGGTTTGTTCTCTACATATCCTCTTCCTTCTGTGATATTGTACCTTCACTATATTAGGGAATATGAATCTGAGATGCATACTGCTAAATTCTAGCAGGTTATTTTTCCAGTATGGTTTACAAAATAAACCAGTGCTAAGGACCCCAGAGTCATCCTTATATATAGTGACATCTAGGAAGTCTACCTTCTGTGTGGATGATGTCATGGTAAACTTTAAAAAATCAGTTGTGGACTCTAGATATTTAATGAAATCCTGCAGGCAAGAAAGCTCACCATTCCACAACAGAAACATGTCATCCACAAACCGTCTGTACAAAAGGACGTGTGGAAAATAAGTACAATTAAAAACATGCATATTCTCCCAATGATGTACCACTAAATTTGCATAAGAATTCGCACATGGGGTGCCCATAGCGACACCCCATTGTTGCAAATATATATTATTGTCAAACACGAACACATTGTTGGAAAGGACCATTTCCAATAGTGTACAAATTAAGGTCATGTCATTATTATTCATAGAGTGCATACTATTTAGTGTTACTCTAATGGCATCCAAACCATATTCGTTAGGTATAGAAGTGAAAAGACTTTTTACATCAAGTGTAACCAATAAACATTCATAAGAGGAAGAATCATTATTTATGTTATATACATCAATGTCATTAGTATCTTTTAAAATAGTTGGTATTTGCTTCACTATCAGTCCTAATTTCTGCTCTGTATAGATGGACATGGTTTCAGTTGTCCACCTACCTCCTGCAACTATAGGTCTCATAGGGGGTGGATGTACAAGCTTATGCACCTTCAGTAAACCCATAATACAAGGTATAAGTGGATGTTCTATGTGTAGATAACAATATAGGCTATAGTCTATTTATCTACACATTAAAAAGTCATAAAGATTATCATAGACCTGTCTAAGAATGTGCATAAGGTGGGGAGCATCTATGCAGACATATGTATCAATATCTTGCAGAAACTTATGCATTGCTTTATTATAGTCTTTTCTTTTCATAAGTACTATCCCCCACCTTTATCTGCTGGTCTGATTGCCAAAGCTGTATTACTTTGCAAGGACAGTAAAGATTCTTTCTCATTAATAGTTAAATTAAAATAAGAGCTGTTGTGCTTAGCATAAAGTTGTTTATAAATGTCCCTTTCACATGCTTTTACAAAACAATCCACATGAGGTGGCAACACAGGGGTATAGAAACTTCTATGTTTCAAAGAAATTTCAGTTTGTTGATTTAAGTCTTTATTATGTAGCAATTTTAAAGTAAAATTGTGCCCAAACATCCTTAAATCAGTGAAGTGGTCACTCACATACATACCTGCTGAGGGAATAAATGATAAACCTTTGTTCAATAGTGACATCTCTGCCATAGACAGTTCATGTTCCGATAGATTAAAAACCAGGTTGTTTATCTCCTGGTCCTTCTGTTGGTGTTGTTGTTCTCTCCCAAGTAACAAGTGAAGCTCTGCATTGCTTTATATATTCTATCATTGATCTTGTTACCATGTAAGTTCCTTGCCATCGGGCAAACTGTATGTCTGGAACAGGGGTAACACCCTACCCGACCACCAGCGCCTACCTTTTTGTTCTTCCTTTTCAACAACTGCTTCAAATTCAAAAATCTTTTATGTGAAAAAATTAGCTTCATTTGTTATTCTAGTGGAGTGGTTTATATTGTGTAACGTGGGTGTTCCACGAGTAAGTTGTACATTGGGCAGACCAAGAGACAGGTCAAAAAATGTATTTTGGAGCATATGGGGGACATCAGACATAGGAGACTGGATAGACCAGTTGCTCACCATTTCTGTCTTAATCATGGGAGTTCTGACTCTTCATTATTTTTTAGTGTATTAGCCAGGCCCACACATCAACATGGGGAAGTATATAATGAAAAATGACTAACTTTAGAAACCAGGTTCATCATTAATTTTAATGTGTTATTTCCTTCAGGTCTTAATCTGGAGGTCAACATAAATGTATAATATAAATGTTCAATTTAAATGTTTAATTTTAATGTACAGAGATGAACATACAAAATGAATGGTTTGTGTTTGTATTCAGAATTGGGGACATAGTGGGACATTGATACTGTTTTGCAAAAGGGGAAATGTCACTTTAATTTTAATGCATGTGCAATTTTTGATGTCATTGTAATTAATCAATTAACAATTGGTGACTTGGTTTATAAAAGGCATGCTTTTGGTTGATTAATTATCCCTTGAAGGCTTTTCAGCCGAGGTACCAGGAGACACCAGTAAAGCAAATGGATTCTCACTTGGAAGTCTCTGTGTTTTATTTCTTTGGTTCGTATTGTTTGTGTTTTTTGCTTATATCTGAACAAATGTGAAGTCATCAGCTGTTTCAGAGACTATGTCAGGAAATTAAATTTCAAGTTTTATATGACTGTGACAAAAGTAAAGACGTTTTGTTTTTTAAACCTAGCACTTTCAATCCTTCTCTTAAGAAAGAGTTGGAGATGTTTTAAGTAATGACTGAGCTCCTAATAATAGAATTGTTAGACAACAAACCTCAGTACAAATATTACAATATGTCTGTTTCAGAAAGGAGATTTTTTTGAATTGATTAAAGCCAATAAGGAGAATTCTTTAGTGGTGATGGATAGAGCTGGCTATAAGCACAAGATGTTATAAATGTTGGCAGACAGTAAATATTACAGGTCAATGAGTTTTAAAGAAGTTAAAAAAGCTTTTTCGTTTACTGATTCACTTATAGAGGAATGGTTCTACAGTGGCAGAATCACAGAAAGTATTAGACAGTATTTAAGAACAGATTCTCCAAGATTCAGTAGGATTTTCAGTTTGCCAAAATCGCTAAGGATTTAAACCCCCCCCCCCCAACTCAGGCCTATTGTTGCCAGTGAAAAAGGTAAAATGGAGGCAATGTCAATTTTTGTAGATAAGTTTTTACAACAGGTTGTGCAATTAAGCAATTCTTATATCAAAGCTATATTTGATTTTGTAAAGAAAATAGAAAATGTTAAAGTGTTAGATTCTGATTTGTTGATTACTCTTGATATTAAATCGATTTATACTCTTATACTGAATGTGGAAGGAAGGGAAACATTTAGAGTGGGATTAATTAATTCAAAGGTATTTTCTTGCAGCACAGTTGACCTTTTGATGAAAATGTTAGATGTCATTTTAAGTTGTAATTTTTTTAAATTCAATGACATAATTTATCATCAGATTAATGGACTGGCAATGGGTGCTGCAATGGCACCTGGTTAGGCAAACATTTTCATGAATGTATGGGAGAAAGCCAAACTATTAATTAATAGTTTTACTGATAATATAGCCATTTATAAATGTATTATTGATGACGTGTTTATGATTTGGAGAGGAGTGTTGACTTATTTAATCAGTTTTTAAATTATTTTAATGGTGTCAGCTTTTATTTACAATTTATATCCATGCACAGTGTTTCTAGTATCCCTTATTTAGACGTGGTGGTTTTAAAGGAGGATGGGAAGCTGCTTACGAGAATTAGAAAAAGTAATGTGCAGAATAATGCGTATTTGCATTTTGGCAGCATGTATCCAAGAAAAACTGAAGAAAATATAGTTAAAGGTCAATTAATGAAAGTAAATAGATTGATCATGAAAGAAGATGATTTTTTCAAGAAGGGGCTAGTTTATGTAACAAATATATTAACAGGGGTTACCCCAGGGCTTTGGTGGAGGAATCACATTGATTAGAATGCCTCTATGCAAATAAGTAACAGTGTTGATGTCAGGGCTATTAAAATATAGTTATCAATAACTGGAAGATTTTTAGGAGTTGCTCTGATGTCTACAGAGTAGTGGGTGATCATCCAGTCTTTGCTCAAAAGAGGGAAAAAAGTTTTAAGAACTTTTTTCAGACAAAATTAAATGAGTCACTCATTAAGTATCACCAGAGGGATGTTTAAATGCTTTGCCTGCAATGTATGTGATTTTTTATATGTGGGTGAAAGGGAATTAGTTATTAACAATTTTAAGATTTGTATAAGGAGGCATTATACTTGCAAATCAAAATATGTTGTTTATTTAGTAATTTGCAGATCTTGCAGCTGTATTTATATTGGCCACACCATAAGATAATTGTTTAAGAGAATTTATGAACACAAACATGCGGGAGAAGTGGGGGATGAAAGCAATGCTTTAGGCAAACATTATAAGATTAGTAAGTGTCACACTGATTTTAAATTTATTGTTTTAAACGAAGTAAAGGGCTTTGAAAAAATGTTCAGTGCTGAGAAAGAGTTAAGTTGGAGTGAATATTTATGGCAGGTGATATTGAATGCATTTTATCTACCTGGACTTAACAGTCGAAAAGATTTTGTAATCTACCTTAAAAGAAAGGGGTTTAAGCACTGAACACAGGGTGATGTGATTGCAATAAATCAGTATTTAAATGTGTTTTTTAATTGTATTATTCAATCTGAAGAAGTCTCGCTATCATAGAGTTGAATGAACTTACAGAATAACTGTGGTGAATAAAGTGTGGTTGTTTTTATGCCGGCTTTTTTATTCATTTACTAATTAATCATTTAAGCTTGCATGCCATTTATTATTCTTATGTTCATACCATCGTAGATCTACATTTCCACAAATGGTGACAGCCTTCAGTGAGACCAAAGTTCTGATTTTTGTACCACATTTTAACTGTGAGTTATATCCTATTGTGCAAATCAGCATGTCCATACTCTTGCAACAGTCAGACAGCACCTTCAAGAATTCCATATTTTGTTCTACTATGGTGCTTCCTACTTCACTTTCAGAAATGGCTTCTGATACTAACTTTTTTCCGGTTGTATCATTTTTACCAAAATGGACAATAACATTCAACTCTATTCTCTCTCTAGCTGCTGTGACATTCTTGCTTTGCTTTCTTTCACTCCTAATTATTGTTCTGGATAGGCCTCTGATGCTGCTACCCTATTTCACTTAGCATAGCCCTCCAGAGAGTGGACTTCACCCACAGACATAGTGTCAACTTTTCTTTCTGCCTTTGTACAGCTGTCTTGTGACTCTTCTCTGTGGATATTCTTGCATGATCCCTTGGCTTAAAGCTTGTGCCTTCAAAGAAGAATGAGAAAAGAGCTGGACAGATGGCATCTCTCTTCTACTACCCTCATTTTATAATGCCTTTGTGGACTGCTATTCTTAGAGTCCTCTGGAACAGTGACAGAGGCCTTTGACATCCATTAATGGCAGAGAAAGTTCCTTAATTCTGCTTATTTATCCCAGAGGAAGAGGAACCTCCTCTCAAAACCTGAAAAGGTGCTTATGGGTAAACCATCACTCCACCTCCTTGAATATCTGTGTGAAGATCTCAGCTGCACAAACACTGTAGAGCACCATTCCCACTGCTTCTTATTTTTGGTCAGTTACCTGCTGTTTAGGCTGCTTATCAAGGTTTGAAAACTTTTATAATTATTTTATATACATATAGAATATTATAGAAAAGTATACATTCTTACATAAACTAGTCAAACCTGAAACAACTTGGGTGGGGAGTGAGGCAGGTGAAAGAATATTAGAATCTTCTGTGAAAAGACATTTCTTACAGCTAAACAGGAATTTCATCATGCTTTCTAGTCTTGTTTCAAAAAAGTATAACTGGTAGAAAGGTATGAGTCAGTGGGTAAAAGGGGATGGAGAGAAACCCAGATAACACATTGTTATAGTTCTGTTCCATTACATACAGTTTAAGAGACATTTGTGCAACATTATGTTCTGTGCTTCATTCTTTCTAAAAACAAACAAACACAAAATATAGAATGACTCATATCCACATAATTACAGTAATTTTAAAGCGTCAGTCATTACATTTAATTCCCCTTCTCCCACTGAGAATTGACAGCTAAATGAAATTCTTAATGTTGCTTTACTTGGTAAAAAGCATTAGGTTAATTAAAAAATGGTAATTCAAGAACACTAAATAAACAAAAGCAAAGGTCTTGCAGCTCAGTTTTGCTGCAGTCAGAAGCTTGAGAAAATGTTAAGTAACAACTTGTCCTCTGCTATAAATAGTTGTTATAAGCATTTAACAAAATAGCTTTACTGGTCTTTATTGTCACAATATTATAGCAAGTATGGCTTTTCTGGTCATTACTTTTGGGCCTATTGCAATGCTCTGCCTTTTTACCATCATTTTAGTGGGAGCTTCTCTCCCCCTCACATCCAGATTGTTCAGTGTTCAGCCTTCCTTCCTGCCCATGCATGCTTCCATGTGTGAGTTATCCCAGCTAAGTGCAAATGCTAATAATTGCAGGCATGTAGCTTCAGTCTATGTGCCTGTTACAATTTTCTAACTGTCTGCCAAGATTCAATATTGCTGCATGTCAAACTGGCTCCCTCACCCAAGGGTGGGCAACCTGGCATCAGCAGCTGATGCCTGTCATTCCAGGCTGGTTCATCCATTGCCTGGATTGCTATTCGATTCTGTAATGGTTTATCTTGTTAGCAGCCAGGGCTTTATTTTTCTGTACCATGGAGCTGGCAGAGAGTTACATCCTTATGCTCAGATACTTACCACTCCTTCCCTGCAATGCACTCTCATTAAAATAAAGGTTAATTACACACAGAGCCAACTATCGTGTATTTGACAGCCCATGCTTTTTGTGGGCCATCAGTGGCAGTGCAATATAGTCTATATGTTCTTAATTTATTATTAGTATAATTGCCTGTTTGTGTTCTAATGGTATTGGAAACTTTTCTGCAGCTGGTATTTACATTTTCTTTAGTTGTACTTGTTCTATGCAGGGAATTTAATTCCTGATTCCCCCCTGAAAAATGGACCATGTGTCTGGGGGACTACCTGCTTAACAAATTTAATACAAACTAAATACAAATAACTTACTTAAAATTAAAATCAAATAAAATAACGTAATAACATCTAAGCAGGTCATATCTCTGTAAATATGAATCAAACAAAATGAAAAAAAATGTCCAAATGAACACGGACCCCAAATAAAATATTCAAAAGGTTTAATATAGCAGGTAAGCACTTTCGTTCTGTATCAACAGAACTCCGTCAGACAAGAGACATTTTAAAACTTGCGGCTTATAAAAGATAAAAAACATCTTGTGACACTAAGTTCATCATGTGACATTGTAACAAACATCCTTAATGTGACAAGCCCCACATAATCCCACAACCAAAACATCAATAAAATGCAAGACATGACATGACATGACATATCCAATGAATAAAACCTTCACTTGATAACCCTATAAAACAACCTATCCTAAAAACAAGGAAAACATTTAATCTCTTCAAAGTCTTCAATTTCAACAATCGAGAAATAGAAAAATGGTCATTTAGACATGGCCATTTATACAAATTTTAAAAAAATTGCCCAAACAATTCATGTTTTTCCTAAGATAAGTGGCCAAAGTCCCCCATGAGGGTTAGGGATCACCATCTCCAGTACTATGAATCTGAAAGTGTGGCCATTATGTCCCTTTATATGACTATACAGGGCATTAGTGTTTTTTTCCTCTCCTAATATCATATTGATGTTCATAAACCTACTCACTGAGTTTATGGTCCATTTTACCTATATAAAAACAATCACAGGTTTGGAAAGTGCTATATACTGTAGATTATACTGGAAGTATTGCAATTCATTGTCCCTGTGACATGAATAGTTTTCCCTACTACATTAAAACACTCACCCTCTAAAAGAAATTTACAGTAATGGAATCTCCCACATTTATAAACTCCTCTCGGACCCCTGGGTCCAGTACTGTGGATCTTGAATATAGATTTCAAGTTTCTGCCCCTCTTATATACAATCAATGGCTTAAGTATCTTAACCCTGATACTGTTGTCTCCACTAAGAAGACTCCAGTTCTTGCTCATGATTTCTTTTATAATGAACTTAGAAATAAAGCAAAGCAGCAAATTAAACAAGACAAAATAAACTCTTACTCAGAAATTCAAAATAAGCACCACAATAACCCACAAAAATTCTGCTCAGCAATAAACAATATACCCCTACCTGGCAAAGTCTCTACTCCCCACCACCACTAATAACAATATAGACAGCACTACCCAATTCAACAAATGCTTTACAGAAACTATCTTAGCCCTGGCCAACAATCAAACCCCCTCACCTATCAAAACGACATCCATGCCAACCAATAACAAGACCACCTTCATGCAACCTGTATCAACAGATACAACAAAAAATCACTCAAAAAACTAAAACCCACCACACAAGCAGTGGACAACTTACCTGCTGAATTTTTAAAACTAACTGCTGAAGGTATTGCCTACCCAGTGTCCATTCTTATCAATAGATCCGCAGCAGAACACCATGTCGCAACCATCTGGAAAACCTCTCATATTATACCACTTCTTAAAGGAGGCACATCAACAGACTTATCTAACTATCACTCAATCACAATTTTATCACCACTATCTAAAATACTAGAGAAAATAGTTCACAAATAAATCACAGATTACCTGCAAACTAATAAACTACTAGCCAATGCCCAGCATGGCTTCCGACCATATCACAGCACTACCACTGTTCTACTGTCATTTACTAATACTGTCAATCTTCACAGAAACAACAACTTTGTATCCTCTGTATTCCTTGACATATCAAAAGCCTTTGATATGGTCTCACATGATAAACTTCTAAATGTATTTTCAGAGTTACACCTATGCCAAAGTACCCTTTCCTGGTTCCAGAACTACTTAACTGGGCACCATCAAGCTGTACGTTAGCAACAAACACATTCACCCCTTCTCCCAGTGACACTAAAAGTCCCACAAGGTTCAATATTAGGCCCACTACTCTATGCAGTATTTACAAATAACCTCCATACCCTCTCCCCACAAGCCTTGCTTATCCAATCTGCAGACGATTCAGCAGTGGTATGTGCTGCTACTACTGTACAGGAACTTCAAACACAAACAAAGCAATCCTTTCTAGCAGTAGAGATCTGGCTAACAAACTACCAACTAGTCTTGAACCCCTGCAAAAAAACAAAATCATGATCTTCCAACCCAATAAAACTATTGCCCCACTGCCACATTTAACATCAATTCATTAAATAACACCATCTTCTGCCCCTCACCTCACACCAAACTTCTAGGAGTTGAAATTGACTGCAACATAAGATTTGGCATCCACATATCCCAAACAGTAAAAAAGAACATAAAAATAGGAACACTGTATAGAAACAAACACTACTTTTAAACAAACACTAAGGCTACCATTGCCCAATCCCACCCAATCTCTACACTGCTTTACACATCTTCCATGCTTACAAACCTAAGAAAATCAGAACTAGCAAAATTGGAATCCTGTTACAATAAAATTGCCAGATATGCTACAAGCTTACCATTTAGATCACACCACTGTTAAGCAATTAAAAAACTCAACTGGCTAGAGCTGCCCCAACTCCTTCTCCTTAACCAGTTAACTATGGCACATAAAATCTGCTATCAAACTAATAAAACTCCAGCCCTTGTTTGATGTTCTGTTGATATAGAATAAAAGCACTTACCTATTGTATTAAAAAATTTTGAATATTTTATTTGAACATTTTTTCGTTTTATTCAGTTTGTTGAGTTTTTTTGGTTTGAGTAAATACAAGTTAAGTAAAAGCAAAGTAAAAACAGCAGTCAGAAAGTAATAAAAATAAGTTAACTGCATAAAACATATCAGGACAAGAGTGAAGCAAACATCTTTCAGCAATTTTCCTTGACAAATCAAAAGTCCTTCAGCAAATTTCCTTTTGTAAAACTTTTTTATTGTTAAGAACCGGTCAGAGAGATTAGCGCTTTCACCCAATAGAGCTTCTTCAGATCGATGTAACTAAGACCAGTAAACTAAAACATTTAAATACATTTCAAAATCTCAGCCAGCCTATCATAGCCACAAGCTAATTAATCAATTAAAAATATATGTGTAAATAAAAATATACACTTACATAAGCATTCTGAGCAAAACATCCCATAACAAAGCAAAAATGAAAGTTACTCAGACATCATATTATCGTAGGTGCATATATATAATATATACAATAAGATATAAATGTATAATGCAATCATGGTGGAGATATCACTAAGTACTAATTTCCACATTCATAGTTAGCAACTATACATATAAAAATGTGCACATATAAACATTTAGATCATAGAATAAAAGATAAAAGTATATAAGGATTATTATTCAATAAATATGAATAATATATGGGTGGCTATTGGAACTTAATATTCCTACATTTCTTAAGCATCGGTTTGATAGAGGCTCTTTCATTTAGCCCATGGCCTCTATCCACCCTCAGCTTAATAATCCAGTGGCTTTCTTTGCTTTCAGTATGATTTCTAATGTCCCCACCTCTTACATTGGGCTGTATTGATTCTAAGACCCTAAATTTGAAAGTGTGCCCCTCTCCTAGGTGTGCTACATGCTTAGCTAGAGCATTATGTGGCAATTTCTTCCTTATGTCATATAAGTGCTCTCTAATTCTCTCCCTCAATTGCCTGTTGATTTTATCAACATAAAAAGAGCCACAGTTCTGGCACACTGCCAGATATACTATATTCCTGGTCTTACAATGTGCACTTACTCGTGTATCAAAACTGATATGTAAATCTGGGTGCCAGAATTCTTCTTTAGTATCTATATAGACACAATGATTACAATCTCCACACGGTTGTGTGTGTCTGCCCTTCACAGCCTGTTCCCTATTCTTAGGGTAACAAAGCATCCTTTTCAAGTTATACTTGTTTTTAAATAGAAAACTTGGTTCCTCACCCACAATTTCTCTAATTCCTTTGTCCACACATAGGATAGGCCAAAACTTCTGTATAATATTTCTAACTGCTGTATGATCTGATGTATATGAAGTTGAAATCTTGACACAGGACCCCTCTTCCCTGTTCAATCTACCCATCATATTTGTTTGTGGTCCAAAATATGGGGCTGCTGTTCCTAATCTTAAACTTGCTATATCTACCAGATTGTATTCAATCTCTGATTCCCTATAACCCCTATCAATAAGTCGTTGCTTCAGACTCACTATTTCATTTGCAAATCCTGTTTCTGTTGCATTCAACCTAGAAGCTCTCATACCTTGCCCTTTTATAATATTCCTAAAGATATGAGGTGGATGCATACTAGTCCTCATCAATAGGGTATTATGGTGACATAGTTTCCTATAGATCCCAGTGTTGAATAGACCACATTCCATCTTCTCTATGAATAAATCCAGGAATACTACCTTTTCCTTGGAATACTCAATGGTGAACTTCAAAAAACCTGTTAGACTATTCGTCAGGGTATGAAAGGACAATAACGAATCTTCATCTCCTGTCCACAAGATAAAAAGATCATCAACATCTGTTATTCCAGACAGAACTCATGGTAATGCAGCCATTATGCATGATGTTTTAGATACTATAGACTGTATAGATAAAGAACCATCTAGCTATAATCTATACCCTGAGATACAAGTGAATAAAAATACTCTTATCACACAACAATTAGGGAGTGAACAGGTCGTTAGACCTAAGAATAGAGCAACACTAATGAAGCAAAGTTATAGGGTAGGAGAACCCCTCCCTTTTCCTTTACCTGTCCACAAAGAGAAAGGACCAAGGAGAGCCAGATCTATGAGCAGGGGTCGGCAAAAAAGGAAAATGTCAGACGAAACTGCACCACATCAGACTATAAAGAAGATGTGGACACAGCACAGAACATAGTTGTTGACTCATCCAAGCATGACATGACAGAAGCAGGGACACTGGTATATAATATTTCCAGCTATTTATTGACTAAGGATGATGAGAATTTGCTCAATAAAGGCTTGAATTTCATTCCAAGTAATACCAGTAACTTGACTGATACAATAGTTGATATGAAGATGTTTGTTAGAAATGTGATGCTTAAATTACAATTTCAAAATCAGGATGTTAATAATTTTACAATTGATGCTCAACAAGAGCGTTTACCTAGATTTAAAAGTTTGAGTAGTTATGTTCCAAATCATCACCCTTTGCTAGAAGCATACTTAAGAATGACTGAGGACGAACTTTTTGATTATTATAAAGGGAATTATATTAAGAAAACTAGATCGAAAGGGAATCTCACTTTTAGAGAAAGACAAAGTCTGAAACATCTCCAGACTTTAAAATCTATAATTATTAGACCGGCCGATAAGGGTGGCCGTATAGTCATCATGGACACCGAGCATTATCATAGATCTATGTATGAATTACTAAGAGATGACTTTTATATAAAGATCGATAGGCAAATTGTACAGGATACGATTAATTACGTATCTAACTCCCTGCTTGATATGTATATGGGTAAGACCATTGACTATGAGTTATATGAATATCTTAACATTAATAACCCTCTAATTTCAGAAATTCAGGGACTTCCAAAAATACATAAAGATCCCTACAACTCCCCTATGAGACCCATTGTGTCTGGGCAGGGCTGGGTGACAGAGCACCTTTCTGTATATGTCGAAAAACATCTACGGTTGGTTCTGAATAGAAATAATATAGTGTTAAAAGATTCTAAACAGTTTTTGCTAGAGCTGTATGAATGTTTGAATACTGATACTGGGCTGTACAACTCATTCTTAGTCACCATGGATATACAGTCGTTATTTACTGTTTTACCCAATGATTTGGGCATAGATTATATATCAAAATATCTTTGTACACACAGTGATTATACAATAGTTCAAATAGACTTGTTAGCCCATTTTCTAGAACTTATTCTGGAGAATAATGTCTTTCTATTCCAAGGTGATTTATATAAACAGCAGGATGGTGTGGCGATGGGGACACCATGCGCCAACAGTTATGCCAATATGTTTTTGGCATATTGGGAAGAGGAGGTACTCTTCCAAATGGCTGATTTTAGGAAGTATGTAGCCTTCTACTGCCGTTTTGTTGATGATCTTTTTATCTTGTGGACAGGAGATGAAGATTCGTTATTGTCCTTTCATACCCTGATGAATAGTCTAACAGGTTTTTTGAAGTTCACCATTGAGTATCCAAGGAAAAGGTAGTATTCCTGGATTTATTCATAGAGAAGATGGAATGTGGTCTATTCAACACTGGGGTCTATAGGAAACTATGTCACCATAATACCCTATTGATGAGGACTAGTATGCATCCACCTCATATCTTTAGGAATATTATAAAAGGGCAAGGTATGAGAGTTTCTAGGTTGAATGCAACAGAAACAGGATTTGCAAATGAAATAGTGAGTCTGAAGCAACAACTTATTGATAGGGGTTATAGGGAATCAGAGATTGAATACAATCTGGTAGATATAGCAAGTTTAAGATTAGGAACAGCAGCCCCATATTTTGGACCACAAACAAATATGATGGGTAGATTGAACAGGGAAGAGGGGTCCTGTGTCAAGATTTCAACTTCATATACATCAGATCATACAGCAGTTAGAAATATTATACAGAAGTTTTGGTCTATCCTATGTGTAGACAAAGGAATTAGAGAAATTGTGGGTGAGGAACCAAGGTTTCTATTTAAAAACAAGTATAACTTGAAAAGGATGCTTTGTTACCCTAAGAATCGGGGACAGGCTGTGAAGGGTAGACACACACAACCGTGTGGAGACTGTAATCATTGTGTCTATATAGATACTAAAGAAGAATTCTGGCACCCAGATTTACATATCAGTTTTGATACACGAGTAAGTGCACATTGTAAGACCAGGAATATAGTATATCTGGCAGTGTGCCAGAACTGTGGCTCTTTTTATGTTGGTAAAACCAACAGGCAATTGAGGCAGAGAATTAGAGAGCATTTATATGACATAAGGAAGAAATCGCCACATAATGCTCTAGCTAAGCATGTAGCACACCTAGGAGAGGGGCACACTTTTAAATTTAGGGTCTTAGAATCAATACAGCCCAATGTAAGAGGTGGGGATATTAGAAATCATACTGAAAGCAAAGAAAACCACTGGATTATTAGGCTGAGGGCGGATAGAGGCCATGGGCTGAATGAAAGAGCATCTATCAAACCGATGCTTAAGAAACGTAGGAATATTAAGTTCCAATAGCCACCCATATATTATTCATATTTATTGAATAATAATCCTTATATACTTTTATCTTTTATTCTATGATCTAAATGTTTATATGTGCACATTTTTATATGTATAGTTGCTAACTATGAATGTGGAAATTAGTACTTAGTGATATCTCCACCATGATTGCATTATACATTTATATCTTATTGTATATATTATATATATGTACCTACGATAATATGATGTCTGAGTAACTTTCATTTTTGCTTTGTTATGGGATGTTTTGCTCAGAATGCTTATGTAAGTGTATATTTTTATTTACACATATATTTTTTAATTGATTAATTAGCTTGTGGCTATGATAGGCTGGCTGAGATTTTGAAATGTATTTAAATGTTTTAGTTTACTGGTCTTAGTTACATCGATCTGAAGAAGCTCTATTGGGTGAAAGCGCTAATCTCTCTGACCGGTTCTTAACAATAAAAAAGTTTTACAAAAGGAAATTTGCTGAAGGACTTTTGCTTTGTCAAGGAAAATTGCTGAAAGATTTTTGCTTCGCTCTTGTCCTGATATGTTTTATGCAGTTACCTTTGTCTCTCGCTGAGCAAGAGCGTTTATCTGGTGTACTGGTGGGACTGTTGCTGTTACTTCTAATAAAAATAAGTTCCTGCAGTAAACTCATGTAGCTCAGTTCTATTGGTACATGCAGTTCAAGAACCTCTTCTGCAATGATTTGCTTTATTCTCTTAATCTTTATATACAAACCTTACAGAAATGGTCTGCACCTTCTAATTATTACAGCAGTGAAGTTCCACTCCATATCTTTTAATATTCCCTGCCCTGCCTTGCATTGTACACTCACAAAAGTAATAGCTCCTTATTTCATTTCTGTATAATAAAAAAGTATCAGTGTTCATAAAAAAAGAAAGAGAGAGAGAGAGAGAGACAGAGAGTGAAAAACAAATGTCTTAAATGTAGCATTCACAGCTGCATTCTCTTCTGATCACTAGCTTATGAAATTCACCTCCAAATGCTGATGCTCCATTGTGATTTTCCTGGCTCTAATGATTCAGATGGAACTGCACCACAGTATTAAAGTAAAAAGTATAGCTGCGCAGTTGTTGCATTTCACAGTACAAGTAGTTTTCGCTTCTGTGCTGTGAGGCAACCATTGGACATGCAGGCCAAGTATATGACACAGAAACAAAGACATGTTACTGGTAAATTTATGGGTTGGATCACATGCTTTTGAAAAGGGAGCTAATAAAATGATTTCCTCCTTATCTTCAGTGTCACATCTCTCATACTAGCCAGGTAGGCCATGAAGTGATTGTATATGTCTACTAATAAACAATAAAATAATATTGGATAAATGAAATTTGAATTTAGTGAATTATGGGAAACATGATAGAAAAACTTAATAATAATGATCCAGAACTCAGAATAAATAACATCATTTTGCTGTTAGTATCCTGTGAATGCTAATGTTGTGTGAAACTGTCTAAGTTATTGCAGGAACTGATACTTAACATTTGCAAGAAAATAATGAACATCGAACAGTGTTATGCTTGCCAGGAGCAAAACTAGAGGAACACCTTAGAACACCTTAATGAAAGGAAGTTTGGATCTGTTTGTATTCATGTCAGTTCAAATGATCTCTTCTGCAAGGACTCACTGTCTGTTAGTAGGGAACTAACAGCCCTCTTAGCATAGCTTGTACAGGTGTTAGGACATATTTTTCACAAATCACATATAGAAAGGAGAGTCATGTGACTGTGAATGGAAATATTTTTGGGGTGAATACCTACATGAAAAAATGTCCTATTTTAATAAATGGAAATGTGTAGAGCATCCCAGCCTAATTTTTGGCACATGTTCAGACAGGATAGCTTGCACTTGTCAAGATCAGGGAAGAGGATTTTGTAGCAGATATTTTGCAATATTTGATAAACACAAGGCAGGTCGTAAATTTAACAGTTCACAGATAGCAGCATTTGATGCATCTTTGATAATTGTTAATGCTTGGAGCATTAATAATAAAGTCTATTTTTTTACTGAAAAATTTGCTATGATCCCCAAAAGATGTATGTTGTTTTTGTTTGTGAAACATGATTAAAGAACAATGACTGGATACCAATCATGTTAAAGTATAAATATCGTTACTGTAATAGACATTCTAACAAAAAATCAGATGGAGGTGTTATGATAGGGATTAAAGATAACTATGAGACTTGTGATTGTTACATGTTTGCTGATAATACCAATACTATAGATTGTATAACTGTGACAATAAAGACAACCCTGGAACTTATAACAATTTTTGGAGTGTATAGACCACCAAAGTTAAGCGCTGATGACCTAGAGCAGCAATTTTCAACCTTTTTCATCTAATGGCACACATAAACTAATTACAAAAATCTTGTGACACACCAAAAAATATATTAAATATGCCGGCTCAAAGTAAGCATTTGTGTACAGTTGAACATTTTTGCTTAGACATAGAAAAAACATGCAACATGCATACCTACTTCAGTGAATGCTAGGATTTGTTGTGTTTACTTAGTTATTTAATTTTTATTACTATGTTATTTTTTATATATTTTTGATGTAAAATAGTTACCCCATCTAATGTTTCAAACTTGCAGTAGTATATCAATGGTGTTGGAGGAAACATTTTACATCCAAATATAACACTTTAAAGAAATATCCAGGTATTTATTGTTTTGGTCTCTTACCCCTAAATGTTTGATTAGTTGCCAACCACTGGAGATTTAAGTTACTAAATAATGACATACATTTGAGTTTCAGACTTTTTTTCCTTCAGAAAATTCATGCTAACACAAATCCTTTTATTTAAGCAAGTATGTGATTTTATAAGAGCAATAATTAAAATCTGTTCCTATTTTTGAGCCTTTGTTCCTCCTTTACTGTAGGCTTTATCCAGACTTCTTCAGCCAAAAGGCCCAGAGGTATACAAACCTCTTCAATGCTGCTGTCAGTAGTTGATCTCTCTCTCTCTCTCTCACACACACACACACACACACACACACACACACACACACACACACACACACACACACACACACACTTTATCTCCTGTTAATTTTAGGCTTATCCAGATACCTTGAGCTAAGAGCAGAGGTACACAAAACCATACCTCTCAACTATACAGATTGTTGCCTCATATTTTGGTCCCTTTCTCATGAAATTGTATTTTTTAGCAAATCATTGAGGGTTATAGTCAAAAAATAATGACAGTCATTTGAGTTTCAGCCTTAATACAGTGCAGAAAATTCATGCTAATGCAAAACCTGTTGTTCTATCTACTTTCTAAGCTGTTGTTATTTTCTTAGTATCTATCTCCCACTCACACAGATCTTTCCTATCCTCTACTAGTACTACCACCTACCTTAGTACCTTTTTCAAATTATATAACCATGCCCAAACAAACCACCTCTTCACTAACTAAAATACTACTCATTGCCTCACTTTCTTTTATAACCTCACCCTATCTATTAACCTTCTTCGAACACCTACATTTCTCTCAGTTACCCCACCCAACCAAACAGCCACACAAACCCTCACTTTCTCCCATGACAACATAAATATAATATCAACACCTAGCTACCTACCTGCAAAGTACCATAGATTGGCTCATATTAAATATAATAATCCACTAACCAAAAAAACTCGACATCTGTTTAGTAACCTACATTATTCCTTACTTATACTAATAAAGCAAATCTTAGAAAATGGAGATATCCATCCTAATCCAGGCCCTACAAATGTCATACCTACTGATCTTCTTACGACCAGTCCTTCCATCACACGGACCCCCAATGAACACCCCAAATTCCCTGCTAATAACACATCTCAATATCCAAAGTGTTAATAACAAAATTCCCCAACTCCATTCTCTCCTGGACATACACTCTTTTGATATTCAATGTTTGACAGAAACTTGGTTAAAACCTGGAACTCCAGATAATGAAATTATCCCACCAGGATATAATGTTATAAGATTAGATCGTAATAAAAGAAAGGGAGGGGGAGCAGCAATTTTCTACAAGGATGGGCTCCAAGTTACCTCCTTACCCTACAACTCACCTAAGGACACTAATGCTGAAGTCCTTATTTCCAAAATTCAGCTGAACTCTACTAAGTCCATATATATTATATGTGCCTATTTGCCTCTTGGAAATAATATTAGTTCACTAGAGGATATTCTTTGCTGGATCTCATTAACCTTCCCACAAGAACTTATTATCCTAGGTGACTTCAATATTGACTGGAAGTGAATTAATACCGAGCACCCCACTTCTCATATTAACCTTCATGGATTCTCCCAGATCATCACCTCCCCCACAAGAACAAAACCAACAATAAAGAAAGCACCCTGGATTGGATTCTCATTAATAATTACCACCAAACCTATAAAGTTGGTATTCTCCCTGATGATGTCAGTGACCACTCTTTGACCTACATAATCAGGCAAAAAATTTACATCTCTCACCCAGCATCATATAGAACTATACGGTCCAACAAGAATTTCAACCAAGGGCTATTTCAGAGTGAACTTAGTGCTTGCAATTGGTCTCCCCTAAACACCCTACCACTTGAAGAGGCTGTCAAATACTTTAACTCCAGGTTCTTAGATATCCTTGACCAGCATGCACAGAAGCGTACTATCAGAACAAGGCCAAATCCATCCCCTTGGCTCTCCCAAGAAACAAGGCAGAAAATCCTGATCAGAAATAAAGCCTGGACCAAATGGCGAACTACCAAAACCTCATCAGATCAGCTAGTATTTAGGCAGATGAGAAATATGACCAAAAAAGCAATCCTCTCAGACAAAGAAACTTTTACTGTAAAATGCAGCAAACACACCAAAATAACCCTCAAAAATTCTGGGCTAGTATCAATAGACTCCTACACCCAGGTCATTCCAGTACACCAACCCCAACAGGTGCAAATCATGAGACTCCCAACCAAACTGCTAATGCCTTCAATACCTTCTTTACAGAAGCCATCCAAACACTAGCCAGTCAGCTATCTCCAGACAGCTCCATTCTTCCTACCCCAACAACTATCTCTCTTCCTAAATTCCTTCTGCAACCCATCTCAACAAATTTCATTTGCAAACTCATTCAAAATCTTAAACCTTGTACTCATTCTGCTGACCAAATCCCAGCTGAATACCTGCAAAAAGCAGCTAAAGCTGTAGCTTATCCTATATCCATCCTGATAAACAGAACCATTAGTGAGGGAACTATCCCTGCCATCTGGAAAATCTCACACATTATCCCCCTACACAAAGGTGGTAATTCAAACGAATAGTCTAACTATCGGCCCATAGCCCTACTATCCCCCTTAGCTAAAATAATGGAAAAATGCATTCATCATCAGCTTTTACACCACTTAATCCAGCACAAAATACTAGCTAAGAGCCAACACGGCTTTAGGCCATTCCATAGTACCACTACTGCCCTTTTATTCTTCACAGATACCATTAACAGAAACCGCAACAACAATCTTCTTTCCTCAGCTCTATTTATTGATCTTTCTAAAGCTTTCGATATGGTAAACCATACATTGCTTATAAATATCCTCAAATCCCTCTCTCGACACATTGGTGGTAAAATGGTTCACCTCTTACCTTAACAATAGGCAGCAGGCTGTTCTCTGGCAGAATAATCTATCATCCCACCTTGCCAGTGACACTGGGTGCCCCACAAGGCTCTATTTTAGGTCCTCTCTTATTCTCTATTTTTATTAACGATCTTTACTTAGCTATTCCTTTAGCTACCTGTATACAATATGCAGATGATGTCACACTAATCTGCACAGATAAATCATCATCTGAACTGCAATCCCTAACTCAGAATGTATTTAACATAGTAGAGTCATGGTTCTTAAAACATTGTCTCCTCCTGAATCCCATAAAAAAGGAAGCTCCTGCTCTTTACTCCTACCCATAAGACCCTGCCGAAAGATTTTTCTGTGACTTCTAATAATGGTACTCTCATATCCCCTGACTCAACTACCAAACTCCTAGGCATTACTATTGACAATAATCTTACCTTTGACACCCACATTAATAACACAATAAAAACAGTTAACAGAAAAATGGGATCCCTGTATAGGATCAAACCTTTCCTTACTCCTATAGCAAGAACTACTATTGCATACACCCATCTTATCTCCACACTTCTGTATGCCTCCCCTATATAGACTAAGCTGACAAAGAATCTTCTGAAACTAGCTAGCTCCTATAAAAACATTGCCAGATTTGCCACTGGTAATCCTTTCAGATCCCATCATTGCCAGAATCTAAAACAGCTAGGATGGCTGGAACTACAAAATCAGATTCAGTTTAACCAACTTACTATTGCCCATAAAATCCTCAACCAGCCTAATAATACCCCTATACTCACAAACCTCATAACCCCCTACAAAAATCTAAATACCTTACGCTCATCAAACAAACTACTTGTCAGCATAAGTTCTCAAACACAACTGGGAAAAGCTGGAACCTGCTCCCTACTGAACTTACTTCTCTTCCTTCCTTACCCCTCTTCAAACAAAAACTTAAAATATTGCTTAGAACACACTGGCTATGCCCATGCAGTAACCCAGACTAAGCTACTACTCTTATACTAATATCTCCGTAACCCTATTCTCTACTAACATTTATGTTCCTAATTGCTTACCTTGTAAGAAAGGTAAACCAGGAAAACATTTATGAATTCCTCTTGTCAAGAGCTTGTCGTATATTGTGTATAAAGTTGTAAGTGTTATTTTTTTGTTAAGGAGTGCTTATGTGCAGAAATATCTGATATGTTCATCCTTATGGTCCCTTTAGTAACCTTATCTCATTGTTTAATAATTGCATTTGTCTTTGGAGCTTTTCTCCCTGGGCCTCTACTGTAAATGGACATATATCCAGTTAGACTAGCCTTGGCAACAAATGTAAAATAAAAATAAATAAGTAAAATAAATTGTAAGAGCAATATTTAAAAAGCATCCCTATTTTTGGTCTTTTGTCCCACCATTATTTATAGCTTTGTTCAGATTTCTTGCTGTAAGAGGTTGAGAGGTATGTGCAAACCTCTTAACTGCTGCCAGGGGATTGCTGGCTTGCTCTCACCTTTCACTCTCAGACAGACACACAGTCTCTTCTGCTTTCATACATACATTTACTAACATGAGGTCACTCGATCGCTCTCACTTTCTTGATCTCTCACACACAGTCTCTTCTGCTTTCACATACACATTCACTCATGCAAGATCACTCGATCACTCTCTCTCTCAGTCCTCACACATACAGTCTCTTCTGCTTTCAAACATCCATTCACTCACGCAGGATCACTCAATCTCTCTGACTCTTTCTCTTGATCTCTCACATACACAGTTTCTTCTGCTTTCATACTCACATTCACTCACACAAGATCCCTCAATCACTGTCACTGATTTTAGCTCTAACTGCATTACACTGCATTTTGTCTGTTTAGCTCAAGAGTGGAAATGGTGTGTTCATAGAATCTTGTAGCACACCTGTCGACCTCTCATGACACACTGGTTGAAAATCCCTGACCTAGAGGAATTCATAAATTTCTTACATGGGGACTTAAATTTACCAGAAATAGACTGGAATAATATTTATTCAAGAACATTAGTAAGGAAATTATTTGGGTGGCCGCAGTGGTGCAGTGGTTAGTGTTGCCACCTCACAGCAAGAGGCTCTCCGGTTCGATCCTCGGTTGGGGTGCCTTCTGTGCGGAGTCTACATGTCCTCCCTGTGGTCACGTGGGTTTCCTCCTGGTGCTCCAGTTTCCTTCCACATCTCAAAGACATGCTGTAGGTGGATTGGATACTCTAAATTGGCCCTAGGCATGAGTGCATGCATGTGTGTGCCTTCTATGGAAGGTTGGGTGCTGGGCTGGCAACTCGACACTGTAAAACTCCATTGCCAGTCATGAGTGGACAGGTGATCCGCTGTGGTGATCCCTAACCGGGAAAAGCCGAAAGAAGAAGTACGGAAATTATTTACAGTGTATGTTCAGGAACAATAATTGCTTCAGACTGTAAAAAAAAAAAAAAAAACTACCAGGGAATGGAACATATTAGATACGTGTTCTAAAGACATTACTGTTTCATCATGGCAGGTTTTACCACCATTGATGTGCAGTGATCATGGGTTTATACAGGTTAATTTGTTGCTAGATAGTTCTGCCAAAGTGTAATCTAAACCAGTGCAAAGAAGGTTAATTATAGATTATATGGAAGCACAACAGTCACTATGTAAAACCAATTGGAGTGATGCATTCGGTGAAGAAACTGTAGAAGGAATGTGAAAAGTTTTAAAAGAGAAATTGAATGCAAAAAATCCCAAAAATGTTTAAAATCAGGATCTAGGCACACAAAGTTAGCAGGATATATTTCCATAAAAACAAGATACTTGATTAAGGTGAGAGACAAAAAATATAAGAAATGGAAAATAGGTCGAACTGCAGCTTTGAAAACTAAAATAATCAAGCTGGACAAACAAATTAACAGACAAGATCAAGAACATTTGAAGAAAATTCTATATATATTGAACATAATAGGAAAACATTTTATAGATACATAAGATGTGGAAGGAGTAAAGACATACAAATTGGTAAACTGCTTGTAGATTCTAAAATTTATTCTCACACACAACAGATTATTGATATATTTGCAAAATCTTATGCAAAACAGTTTGGCTCCACAAAGGAGGTGACATGTTGTCCTAGTGGCATCCAGTGTTTTTGTAGGGGGCAAGCCCCCTGTACCCCCGCACCCTCTGTATATTGCATATACCAACTCTGAGATCACTCCACTTTGGGGAAAGGGCAAATAACAAACCCCCCAAAAATGCTGGCTTTTGAAGGAGAAACCAGTTTGATGTTCCGAGAACTGATCTTTTGTAATTTGATCATATGGTCTTGTGATCATATGATATTAATCCATTATCCCACTACTGTATACCTTTGACCAGGCTTCATTCACCTTGCAACATACCCTCCTCATTCTATCTGAAAGCTACCACATATGCAGCTGATCTATACCTGGGTTTAAATACATCCAACTGCTGCCACCCTTACTTTCCCTTCCTTCGTCAAACCCTCAAGGCTCACATGCCAATAAAGCACAGAACACATATGCACATCCAACACAGGTCTAACTACCTGCAGATATTGTCTCACGTTTCTACTCCCAGAATACTTTCTCGCCAAGTCCTGATGTTTCCCTTATTCATGTACTACATCTCTTAAATATACATCGTATTCTGTCCTTCTTCACCAAATCCTAATACAGACAAACTCTCTCACACACACACACACACACACACACACACACACACACACACACACACACACACACACACACACACACACACACACACACACACACACACACACACACACACACACACACACACACACACACACACACACACACACACACCCTATTACGGCCCTTCACTGGTCCAGCTTACATATAGTCCCCTGCTCTGTACATATACTTACACTTTCTGTGAAACTTTTTCTACATTATCCAAAGCCTTGCATGCACCAGTCAATGCTTCCTTGGCAGCTCCACCCTCCCACATGCCTCCTTGAAACTCATTAATTATCTTACCTTACAAGGATCTTCTAAAATTCACAACTTTTTCACACCTTTTAACCCCATTTTCTAATGGGGGTTTCTCAGCCTGGTCTTTCCCCACCACTGCAGCACATGTTCTTCACACACTGAGCATTTCCTCCAAACTCCTCCAGTTACACAGTTACAGTCTTGTTTGTTACATCTAAATAATACCCACCACCCCTTCTCAGCACCCGTATCCAACCTTCACCTTTGCCTCATGTCACATCACCTTTCCAGTTTAACTGCAATTTAGACAGCAGTCATACTACATCTGTCAAATAAATGTTTTTTTTAGCCCTAAGCCTTTCCTTTCATATATGTACCCCTTCCTCTTCACCACTTGATCACACAGCCTCAGTCATTCCAATGTTTACTTATCCTCAAGAATCAAAGGGATATGCCCAGCTTTTGAATGGGATTATCATCATTTTTATCTCTTGAGTTCTACTTAACAATATCTCTATAATTTGAATCTCTATGTCTACCAGCCTAAGTGTTGATTTTATTCCACTAGCCAAGTTCTTATTCCTGGTTTCCACTAAAGCCAACAATATCTTTAAGTTCAGATATTTTGGCTCATTCATAGTGATCTTCAGCTTCCACTCTTCTTCACTAGCCTTCCACAATAGACCTAGCTGGATAGTTACATGCAATGTGTTTGAGAATGAAACAAGCCCATGTACATTATTTATTTATTGCATTTGTTTAACAGGAAAGTCTGAGTTGGCAAACAAGCCCCTTTTCAGTAGAAGCCAGGGGTGTAAAGTTCCACTAGAAATTATAACAGTAGTGCATACACAAAGCATAGAATACTCTGGTAACATTTAACAGCATTACAGACAAAACTCAGCTATATATTTACAGTAGTACTTATACAAACATACAAACATACAGGATGCTCAGGTAACAGTGGCAGCATTACAGACAAAGTGAGGAAGAATTAAGCAGATAATTATGAACTAAACATTTTTGCGGTAACGTATCAACATCAAGTGCAGTTAAGTAGTAATAGATTAGATCAGACAATTCTATATTATTTTGTCATAAGATGAGTAGAAAACAGAAGTTCAAGAGAGCAGAAAAAGTCATCGACACGTATGTCTGCATAAGAGAGGAGAGGTAGTTTAGGAATAATTTAGTCTGGGAATAGCAGGGGCATAAGCAGGATTCAATGAATAGTTTTTATTTATCTTTGAAGCTATGTGCATTGTTGAGGAGTCGGATTGGAGGGGTAATTGAGTTCCAGGATTATGGGATGCAATAAGAGTACAGAGCATTTCCTACTTTGCTGTAAGCTTTGTGTATTGAGAGATGTTTGTCAGTAGAGTAGAGAGCTCTATCTCTTACAGTAAAGTTGTAGTATACCACTTCGGATAGGGAATTCCTCAGGGTGAAAGACTAATCTGTGTGCAAACTGAAATTGAAAATTGGTGTGGAAATGAGATAGCACAAAGCTAATTCAGATGCCCGAGTGCACTACAGTGATGTGTGGAATATATATATATATTTTTTTTAGAAGCAAATGTCACTATGTTATTATGACATTTCTCTAGTTTAGGTGTCAGGGGTGGACTGGAGGCTGGTGAAAATAAAAGAGGCATACAGAAGTGTAAACAGCAGGTACATGGATGCTAATGTTATCCAGTTGCTTTCAGTCAGATGTTGGTTGGGTATATGTGTCAGCCCTAACTTCTGATGCATGTGTTTTTTTATTATTTGTTGAATGTCATGGTGATGTCTAGTATAACTTTGAGTGATTTAGTGATTTAGTACTGGAGTCTACCTCAATATTTGTGTTATTTGCAGATTTATTTATGATTTGAAAGTTCACTTTCATTTGGTAGGATGTTTAGGTGTGAAGGGAGGAGTTTTGTCTTTCTAGGTTTAGTATAAGGCAATGTTGGTGAACCTTTTGGGTTTGGATTGTCAAAAGCTCCTGGCACAAAATAATTCAGTGTACTTCACATGAGCAATGAATGCAAAAACAATGTCTTTGGTAACTTGGGTGTTGGTGATCAGTGACGTGTCACCCAAAACATTGTGAGGTGTGACACCTATGACACATGTGCCATAGACTCGCCATCACTGGTATAAGGTCTGATTTTGCTAGCTAGTTTTCTACAGAGAAAAGTTAATCTTGTGTAAGCTGTTGGAGAAGAATAGGATTTTGGGCAGAGCAGATAACGGTTGCATCAATGGCATATTGGACGAGTTTGATAGGTTTTAAGGCAGTGAGTGCCTCTCTCACCATTTTTGTCTTCTCCCCATGTGACCTTTCCTGCAATTATTCACGCTCACCTCTTCTATATATAATGATATGCTGCTGTCCAAGTAGCATAAGCCTTCTCGGTCATTATGGCTACATTTTATCTAAAACATTATGTTAAGCATAATTCAATGTTTCCAACTATGTTTTGACATTGTAAATTGCTTCTTGAACGTAACGTCATAGCATTATTCTTACATCTGTAAATATGAATATGTTTTGTTCATTTCTTATGCGATCACACTCACCCGGGTTCTGCTTGCTAATGGTCCATTGAGATCAGTGCACTATCCCTGTAAAAAATATAGCTAACTAACTAACTAAACATTGATAAATATATTAAACAGTACTGGTCCTAGCACAGAATCTTGGAATACCTTTAAGCCGAGATATTTTGTTATATTACTAGGGACAGATTTTATTTTTCTTGATCATGGCCACTTGTTGTCTAGTATCCACAATTACACAATGTTTTATACAAATTCTTAAGGACTGTGTGTGTTTGAAATAGCCTCAGATATATTACTCTGAGCAGAATTCACTTCAACTGAACATAGCTATAAATCTGAGGTATCCCTAGTCAGAAATTGGTTATCCTGTAGATGCAGTCTGTGTATGAAAGCAACCATTCACTTAAGCACAGTTAAGTGAACTTGTAGCTTTATTGTGAAAGACACATTTGTGTGTATGCTTGCACTTCTGTATGAAACTGGCTAAAATACTTTATTACCAATAGAATTTATTTTACTCAGTCACAACCAAACATATGAGATACTCTTGTCACTTAATCACAGTTAATGATTCTTAATCTGAACTGTCAGGAACTGTGTGTGTGTGTGTGTGTGTGTGTGTGTGTGTGTGTGTGTGTGTGTGTGTGTGTGTGTGTGTGTGTGTGTGTGTGTGTGTGTGTGTGTGTTTATTAAGTAAATAAGCTAGATGACATTACTTTGCCCAGAATTTCTTTCATATAATTAAAGAAAAAAATTGCAGGAGGTAGTATGAGTCCGGGGGCAGAGAGATGAAGCACTGATGGTCCCACAGACAGCTCAAGCCTGAAAAGCAGCCCAGTCAAGAAGCAACCTTGCTGTAGATGAGCAAGCGGTAGTGTGAAAGGATGTACTCACTTTTAACTTGGCATAGCAGGATATTGCATCATGTAAGGCTGGCAGATAGTGGAGGATTAGTTTGTTAAAACAAAAATCTGTCTTCCATAAGATGATGTTCACCTCCAAGTAATAATTATGGCAGGCAAAAGGGCAGCTGCTCCCAGTGAAAGCTTTTAGGGAGCATGGCAAGCAGTAGTTTTCTTATAAGAAACCGTGGATGACATCACAGCTTTTTAAATGAAATGTTGATACTACATTCATGGAGCTGAATATGTTAGAATAATAACTGTAGTATGCAGCTTGTTAGAGTTATAGCAAGCAGCTTGTTACAATTATAGTCAAGAGTGGCAGACATGATTTTTTGTCCTCAGCACTGGGGAGAGCAATTTTTGTTTCTGAGCTTTGTACCAAGGAGGGCAGAAGTCTGGATACTGCTCAGGATACCAGATTACTTAGCCATGGCTCCAGTCTACTTGCTCCTCCAAATCTCTTTCCCAGATCCTGTTACTTAATACGCTGTTTCAGCAAAAGGCTAACATTGACATAAAAGAGTAGACTGTCCTATAGGGTTTTGTGGGGGGGCTAATGATGTCAGGCAGTATGGTGAGAATAAGGTGATCACCAACAAGTCCTACCTTCACTAAATGAAGGGGACCTCATGGACTGATATGGACTCTACACAGGAATGGGGAGAATATATGGATCAAGGGTGCACTCTGGAAAGTTTGATTGTCAAAAGGGTAGACACATCACAACTGGATGTATTTCTTGTTTGAAAATTGTTATTCTGAGGAGGTAATCTCTGTATGAAAGAAAATGGACACTACTGTCACTTATCTATAATTAAGCCATTGTCAAAGAAAATGTGCATGGATATATGTGTAAATGCATCCTTTCCCGCGCGCGCGCACACACACACACACACACACACACACACACACACACATACATGTTGTATGTATATAAGTTTGGTGTGCATGCATGTGTATATGCAACAAGCCAAAATGCATTTCTATGACCAGACTTTATTTTTGCTCAATTATAAACAGAGAAGGTGTCCTTAATCTATAACTCTCAACTTCTTAGTATAAAAATTCTGGACAGAGTCTAAAATAATGGGGGGGGGGGGCAAAGTCAGGGACAGATTTTAAACATTTATCTTATCAGAAAGGTAAGAAAGAAAAACAGAATTTTCATTAGCATGCCTTTTCTGAAGGATATGAATTCTGAAACTCACATATTTTTGTTATTCGATTACTTCAGTCCTCAATGATCTGCCAGAAAGCTAGCGATTTTACAAGGGCTAGACCGAAGAATTATGAGGCAAATACCTGAAAAGTTTCTAAAATTCTGGACAGTTGAGAGGTATACCTCAATCTCAGTGTTTGAACCCAACTTGCTAATAGTGATATTTGATATCAGTAACTTACTAATAATGATATTTGATATCAGTTAAATAACTGTCAACGTGGATGTACAAAGGCAGTATGTGTGTCTGAGCAGTGTGTGGGAGTTGTGCATTTGTGTAATGAGCTGAACTTCATTACTGTGGGTGTAGGAGCATTCCAACTGTGACTATATTTATTTCAGGGAAAAGTCTAGCTATGTAAGTAACTGAGCACTACTATCACTTAAGCACAGTTAAGCAATCCCTGCTGAGAGCTGTGTAGAACAGTGCATATGCATATGTTCATGCCCGTGTGTGTGTGTGTGTGTGTGTGTGTGTGTGTATTTATTTCAGGGGTAAGTCTACCTATGTAAGTAACTGAGCACTACTATCACTTAAGCACAGTTAAGCAATCCCTGCTGAGGGCTGTGTAGAACAGTGCATATGCATATGTTCATGTCTGTGTGTGTGTGTGTGTGTGTGTGTGTGTGTGTGTGTGTGTGTGTGTGTGTGTGTGTGTGTGTGTGTGTGTGTGTGTGTGTGTGTGTGTGTGTGTGTGTGTGTGTCTATGCATGTGTGTCATTGCAAAGCAAACTTGTTAATATATTACTATGGACATTTCTTTCACCTGATCATATCTATATATCAGTGGTGTTTATAGTCATAAAGTGGTTATTCTTCAGGAAGTGGATGCATACTCTCTCTGAGAGTCACAAAAGATTGTTGTAAGTCATAAGCCCTACCAAAAGTGGCTAACCCCTTGTGGTAATACTTTTCAATTCATAGACAGGCCCATAGCAGTGATATTCCACAGTTGGATGAATCACTGCAGTAGGCTCTCCCATCAGCAATGCTTTTGGATAGTGAGGCAATCCAAGGGAGTGTTAATACTAATTAGTCATGTATATTCCCCAGAAATTCCTCCAATAATCCATTTCTGTTATCATGCAATTCAGAGACTCACCTAGCTGCCTAAATTTGTATGGCCGATCCTGAAAATTAATATGGCTTAAATGCTGCAGTCACCCATTAAAATTACTGGGAGAGGACACTTGGCAGATAAGTGTAGAGACGTTTGGCTAAGAGGTGGTGTGTGTGTAAATGTGGTGTGTGTGTGTGTGTGTGTGTGTGTGTGTGTGTGTGTGTGTGTGTGTGTGTGTGTGTGTGTGTGTGTGTGTTTATGAATGAGTCATCTTTGACTCCATTCAATTGTGCAGGGGGTGTGTGATGTTAAGTGGATATCTCTGTGTGCATGAATACCTGAATGTGTGTGAGGGCGTATGGTGCAGTGCCTGTGCTAACACAGTGCGTGGTGATAATTACCTCCACACAGTGCTTTAACACTGGCAATAATAAGGAGAGATTCAAGACATGCAAATTAACTCATAATGAGGTCTTCCTTTGATTTTGTAAATTGACATACCTACAGCATGCACTTTACACAACTGCAGAGACATTCTTTTGAATACCAACCTGTGTTTAAAGTAAATGACCATTGTTGCCACTTGATAAAATCCAACACCATCCAAGTGTATACACCCGAGGAAGGACAAAAGCTTACTTAATGACTGAAGTTAATTTTTGCTTGTGTGCATATTTATATGAATAAACATTTTAGAATAAATTTCCTGGACTCTTTCTGTTGTTTTTGGTTGATGTTTTTTAGAGTTGTCTTTACTATTAGGGAGATTTCACCAATTTGTAGATTACAGAAGTATGTATCACACCCTTTTTTAGTGAAATAAGTACAGTATATATACATAAAAGTCATAAACATATTGCGTTATTTTAGCATGAATACTACAATCAACGTTGTTGTGTCTGTAGTGGTTTTCAAGTAGCCGAATTGTTCCTCTAGAAAAAAAATCAGAGTATTGTGAAGTGACAATTAAATATTTAAAACACAACAGTTCTGTTAATTTTCATCTAAAGGCTCTATCTAATGATTTAAAATGGAATATTTAGCTATGTTGTCTAGAAAATGTCACCAGACTATTTGATGGATTTAAACTTGTACTGCACCATTAATAAGTTACGTGGGAATTGGAATATGCCTTGGTAATGATTTTCATTATTTTTAGTTTTTGAAAGGTGTAGTTATTTTCATATGATTAAAAGTATTCGTAATAGTTTCAAGAAAATTAGTCTCTCAGTCATCAATGCCTTGTAAATATACCCACCCTCAGTCTGTACACCTTTTCTAGGAAGGCTAGTCCATTTAGTTCTTGGATAAATTTGAGGGCACCTGCCCAGTCATCTAGGTTTTGGTTGAAGGATGATAATGTATCCCACTGCTTAACCTGTAGGAGCAATTTATTCCAGGGCCAGGAGAGGCACTGGAAAATGAATCTATCTTTCCATCATGTTCTATTTATCTACTAGTGAATATTTAAGCCCCTAGTTCTATTGTTTGCTAAGCTATTAGCCTTGCAGAGATGTTGGAGATCAAAGACAACAAAGTATCTAATGGCACTCTCCTCAAGAATCTTTAAGAAACTGAGTAAAGGGATATATCTTCTAGCCTCTTTTGATAGCTTGGGGTCTTCAAGCTTGAAATCTTCTGAGTTAGGAACCTCTAGAGATGTTCTAGTTGTTTGATATGCCGAGTGGAGTACGTCTAATCAGTGCTGAATATAAGTTAATGATGACATTGATACAACTTGCTGATATATCTTGTCTATTAGTTGAGCTAAGTAGAAGGAGTTTCTTTCTACAGTTGCTACATGATGATTGAAGGAGTGTGAATTGTCGACCCAGGTACCTAGGCCCAAACTATGTTTTCATTTAGTTTTGGACTGTTGAGCATACGATAGTATATGTTGTGGACAGGATCTTTGTGCCATATGAAACCAAACTGCACTTTTTATTTATATTTAACCTGAGCCCACTTTCAGTATACTAGGTATTAATTAGTGGAAAGTTCTTTCAAGCGTCAAAGGGGCTCTTCACAATGACACCTATTTTGTAGTCATCTGCAAACATAGTTATCCACTATATCACATGCCTTGCTAATATCACCTCTCATAAGTTTCACATCATCTCTTTTACTTATATCTTCCATAAGTCCTCTCACAACCATTAACAATTCTTGACATCCCTTCCTTTTTATACCATATGTACTTTCTTCCATAATATCTCTCATCCTTCCTTCCATTCTCCTCTGTATTATTTTCATAAAAAATTATAATCTGTGTTATTTAGTATGATTGGTCTCCATTTTTTATTTCATTCTTCTCATCTTTCTTCCATATAAATTTTAATACTGCACTACACAGTTCTTCTTATACAAACCCTTCTTTCATCCATTCATTCAGTTCATTTACAAAACACTACCTTTGCCAGTCCAATAACTTCTTGTACATTCCATACCCTATACCTTCTTGGCCTGATAATGAATCAACATTTACTTTCCTAACTATTTCATCCAATTCACTAATAGTAACTTATTTTTCAAAAAGTGTCCTTAACTCATTGTGGAAATGTTTTTACTTTCCATTCTCTCTTATTTTCCTTCTTTTTACTCATATATATATTTTCCACATGCTGTACTGTAATACTCGTAATTTGCTGTTATGTTATTTACCTCCCTACATTTTAAATTTCCCTCATTATACTAATACCATCTATTACTGTTTTGCCCAAATATGCAGATACCTCCTCCCTTCTCCCTTGTAAATAATATTTATGCCTAAACAGTAATGCCTTAACGTTTTCTTGATTTTTTTATAATCTCTTTTTCATATCAAAATACTATCATGTATTATTTTCTAATTTCTCTGATAAATTTCTATACATTTCCCATACTTCACTTTCTCTTCCTTTCTTACATCATTCTGGCATTGAAAAAAAAACAAACAAATATTTTTATACTTCTTTTTAGATTCATTCCACCATTCAGACCTGTTTTTATAAAAGTCCTTAATTGTTATATGATCCTTTCATAAGTGAAATATTTTGCACCCTTCAATTTAATCCTATAATCTCTCATTTATTATTTTTTATCCCCTTTCTTATTTTAATATACTCCTTTATTTTCATCACCTCCATCCATATTGCTAAATGGTCTGAAAAAGACATCATAACTGTATTACCATCTGCTACCCCAAAACATTCCAATAATACAGAATAATTAATTCAAAATCCAAGTGCCATCTTCTATAAATCCATTGACTTTTGTTCTACTCATTTAATCTACCACATTTTATTACTTCCTGCATTTTTTTTGCATTTTTTGCTTTCTTTTTACATCTTCTACATAAATCACAATAAAAGCTCCCTGCAATTATAATTTTCATGTTAACCACCACAGTCTAAGATTTGATGAAACAGATTTTCTTTCCTTGCTAGTTATATATGAATATAATTTTATAATTCTTTAAACATGTTCTCTTCACCTCATATCCATAACTGTTAACTTTCCCATCCTTACCAACATTGCATCTAGTATTTTCATTGTTTTTTATACAACACGGACACTCCAAAGCAATATTCACTTCTAAGTTTCATATTCTATTTCCACCCGACAATTCTCCTGTTTGCAGTCTTTCTTCACTTGTCAGGAATTTTACATCCTCTAACAGAATAACATCCACATCACATCCGGCACACCATTTCATTATCCCTTTCCTTCATACAATAGGTTCATAGGTTCATAGATTAGTACTAAGCTAACTGCCCTTGCAAGCCATTTTAAGCCTAGCCAATTATCCCTTATGAGTCTCAAACCCTACACCTTGTGTTTGTAAGGCAAACACCTTAACCATTAGGCCACCCTCCTAATAATGCTGTTTACATTTACTGAACATATACTGTTTCCCCAATTAAATATTTTTCTTAGGTTTCTGTGCAAATAATCCTTGATTTTCAGAATCAGATTTTTCACAGGCTAGAGCTTCAAAAAGTTATTAGTATCAATCCTTTCTCATGACCTTTCTTCTTGCAAGTATTCTCTCTCCTCATTTCTCATCCATACTTCTGCATTCTCTGCTGCCATGTCACCTAGTTCTCTTATCACTTTACCATCTTCAGCATTCCTGAAAAAATGTATCTGTCCTCTCATCCCATAAAACACCAGAACTATCATCTGAATCATCCTGCATATTTATAATGGAACATCATTTGCATGCCCTCCTGACACCAGTTCTTTTATCTGATCCACTTCAACAGACTTACTTTCTTCTCCACGGAGATAGCTAAACACTGCTCGTTTGTAACAACCACCACACAGAAATCTTTATTTACATTTTAAAGCTCCATATTGAACAAATTATTCTCCAAATTCTCACTTTCCATCATCAAACTATCCATAGTTTTTCTTCCTTCCTTCCTCCTTCATGCTGCTGCTTCTCCTCTTTGCTGCTGCAGGAGCCTCTAGTGCCATCTAGCTGTTTCAAAGAGTAAGGATCCTTTATTTACATACAAAAAAGAACTTAACTCTTACTTACATCATATTTGCAAATTTACACACACACACACACACACACACACACACACACACACACACACACACACACACACACACACACACACACACACACATACACACACACACACACACACACACACACACACACACACACACACACACACACACACACATATCTATTCACACATATTCATAATTTCCATTATAATCATACTAAATGTTCATCTCTCTTAGATCCTATTCCTTTTCCATAACTACCATCTGATTTTACTTAATATTGTTGCAAAAATCCATTTGCATTTAAACATAATATCATTTATTATTTCATTCCATATAACCAATACTACATAAACTAGCTTTTTATCTACACTTTTAACATATTCTTTACTTCTGTTATCATAATATCCATATTTAGTCATAGTCATATTATTTTATCCACTTCTTTTATATCTTTGAAAAAATCTTCTATCCATATTTTCCCATAAACTTTTACTCATTTACATTTCAGAAATGCATGTTCTGTAGTTTCACCTTCTTGACAATGTAAACATATTCTATCACCTTTCTTTTTATGTGGCACATTTCCTTTTAATGGTAATTTATATACTACCAGTGTCTACAAAAAATCTTGCCCTTCTATTTTCTGATTACACTTCTGGCTTCTTATTTTATAGTTTTAATTTTTTCATCTGTTAGATTTTCCTATGGTTTTACATAGAAATGTTTTATCACTATATGCTTATACCATGCTTTTCTATCTTTTTCTATATCATCAATTAATATTTTGTCTTAGTAACATTTTATTTCTTCATTTATACACTATTTTTCTTTTTTACTATTTTACCATACCCTAAAATATATCTTAATTATATTTACTCAGTTTATTACTAATCTCCCATATTTTTCATTTATCCACTTTAACACTTTGTATAAATGTAATGACGCAGTATATACCACTGGGTTAATTAACCCTAAACCCCATTCCACTTTATTTGCATACAGAACTCCTCTTTTTACTGGATTTAATCTAGAACATCATATATATGAATACATTAGATGCAATAATTCTTTTTTAAACGCTGTTGCCAACATACACTTACTATGTATGATATTTTCCCCATCATTAATGAATTTATCAAATAAGCTTTTTTCTGAATGATTTATATGTTTTCCAGAAAAGACAGGTTTGTTTTGTTTCTTCTATTATTTTTCCCATTGAATTATACTTACATCTTTATTCTCAAATTTTATACCTCGCACAGACATATCATTCATTTTAAAATATATATCCTCTATCGTTACTACATCACCTAAACAAACCTTTACTTTTCTTTTTATTTAAAGCCACCCCTATCACATCTAGGCACTCATTTGTGCAAGTAATTATGTCTTTTATCCAAATTTTGATTATGCAATTATTATAATGCCCTCTACATATGCTAACATAACTAGAATTCTTAGCTCTTCAGGTGTTATATACCACACCATATGTTATACCTAAAACAGACATTACATTAATTTTAAAATATATAACCCCTATCTTTATTAAATCACTAAAACCTTCCCTTTTCTCTTTATTTAAAGCCATCCATATCACATCTATGCACTTGTTTGTACAAATAATAATGTCTTTAATGTAAATTTTACTTTTGCAATTTTTATAATGTCACCTGCATATGCTAACATAACTGGAATTCTTAACCTTTCAGGTGTTGTATATCCTGCCTACTTTACTTTGTAACTTATTTCACATACTATAACATTCATAACTAATGCGAAGAGTATACAATTTGTTGGAGATAACTGTTTTACAAAACTCTTCATATGTACCTCTTGGCTTAACCAGATATTTGCAAGTATTTTACTTTAGTATTTCTATTGCTGACATACATAATTTCCTAACTTTCTCACTTATATTATATTCTTTCATTATTATCTATAAGATTCAAGCTCAGTTGTATCAAATGTCTTAGTAAGGTCTCATAATTTTTGCTTCTTCTTTTCTATTCATAATATCATCATTAACAATTCTTGACAACGCCTTTATACAATATGCACTATCTTCCATAATATTTTCCATTTTAGTTTCAAATCTCTTTTGTATTATTTTTATAAAGATCTTATAATCATTATTGTTCAATACTATTGGTCTCTAGCTTTTTAATTGTCTTTAATATTTCTTCTGCCATATGGATTTAAGTATTTTACTGCAGAACTCTTTATACATAAAACCTTTATTTAACCATTAATTCAAAAATTTTAAAAATATCTTTTTTTCCAATTCCTTGCATTTTTATAGATTTAATACTCTATTCCATCTAGTCCATCTAGTCCTGCAGCGGAATCTATATTTACTTGTCCTAATACTTTATCTAGCTCATTTAAATAAATCTTTTCTTTTCCAACTCTTTATTATCTTTTTCTATTAACTTTTTTACTTTTCATATTTTATTCACTTATTTCTTTTTTCTTTAATATTGTACTACACTATTCATAATTTTTTCCTGATTTTTTCTATTTTTCCTTTTACATGTTTTATTTCTCTCATTACACTACCATTTTCTTTACTAATCTGCTTAAGTAACTTGATACTTCTCTTTGTCCCAGTAAAAATATATTTGTTTATGTAACAATTCTTGTATTTTTTCTTGATTTCTTTCATATAAATCGTTTTCTTTTTATCACTATGTTCTAAATCTTCCAATGTATTGTTATATTTTATTTATATTTTTCTTTCTCTGCCTTTTAACATTATATTGCCACTGTAAAAATGTTATATTTTTCCTTAAATATCATCCATGATTCAGGCCAATTATTATAAAATATTCTCATAGTAATATGATCTTTCTGTAACTGTACTAATAATCTTTTTCCTTCTTTATTCCATGCTTTCTCTTTTATCCTTTTTATTCTTTTGCATGTTTTATATATTCCTTGTTTTCCTTTATCTCTAGCCATATTGCAAGATAATCAGAAAATCCTGTTTAACTACCTCCACTTCTTCTATAACTAAACCTTCTGAAACTATATGATTTGTTTCAGTTCTGTACATACTCCTTTTGTAAGTCCCTGTTTTAACTTACAACATCTTATAACTTCTAACAGTTTTCTTATACCATTTCCTTTCCTTTTATGCTTGCCTCTTAAATCACAGTTGAAGTATCCTGTTATTATAATATTCATATTTATCACTACATAGTCTAAAAGCTGATGAAATAAGCTTTCCCTTTCTTTACAATTAGTATTATCATATAATGTTATAATATTATATACTTGTTCTTTCCATTTTAAATCTACAATAGTTAATCTTCCCAGTTTTGGTAAAGTTACATCTAACATCATTACTGCATTTCTACAGAATATGGCTATTCCAGAACATTTTTAATTTCCCAAATTCCAAATAATATTTCATCCCCATAGTTTCTCTGTTTTTAATCTTTGAATCTTATGTTTTCTAATATAATTGCACTTCACATGTATAACAACACTGTAAAATCCCTTACTATATTCTTCATAGTATTTACATAAAGCACTCTATAAACTTTTCACTTTCCATTTTCCTTAAATCCATGGTTTCATAAGTTCATAGCTAATTACTTGACTAGTTTTCTTAAGAGGACATTTTAAGCCTAGCCAATTTCCATCCCAAAGGTGAGAATCAAACACTGTACTTTGTGTTTGTGCCTCAAACACCTTAACCATTATACCAACCCCAATCGCTAGCTGCATATATTTTTTCATTCATTCACTTGTTTCTTTTGTCTTTATACCTTTAAACTTTCTTTTTCTGTCCTTTACCCTTTCATCAATATAATTCTTTTTTTCCCTTTTGCTACCTCCCAATTTATGTCTTCTTCATTACTTATTTTGGAATCTTCTTTTATGTCCTCTTTTTTATTTTTTCTCATCTATTTTTTTCTCCTATTTCTACTGCCTCAAAATTGCTTCTCTTTGTTAATTTTCTTCTCTTTCTTTTCCTTTTTACTTACTCTTATTTTCATTTTTGCAATCTATTCATAAATGTCCAATTTTGTTACATTTATAACATCAATTTGTATTTTTGCATTATGTTCCATTTCCCCACAAATATAAAATTTTCTTTCATCACAGTTACTTATCAAATGTCCTTCTTTTCTACACAAACACACACACACACACACACACACACACACACACACACACACACACACACACACACACACACACACACACACACAGACACGCACCCACACAAAAATGTTTTTGGTTGTCCCCAGTATTATGGACACTCGTATTCTCCTCTACATTTATCATACTTGGTATAAGTAAACTTTTTTCTCTTTCTATTTTTAATTACAATTCCATCCACCAGTCCATAAAATCCATTTGTTATAAACTTTGCAATGTCCAGTACTTCTTTACATAAGGTTTTCTAATATACTTTCAAAGTCTCTCTTTCTACCTCTTCACAATTGCACACAAATGTTCTTTTTTGTTTCCCTGTTAAATGCTTCCATCACATAAAGATTCCATTAGTTACAGTATTTCTTTTCTCATATCCCCCAAGAAAATCTTCCATTGAAAAACAGTATCACATATAGTGTCACACAATCCCCAGGATTCAGCAAGCAGCCATGCAGGAATAAGTTATTTCTGCATAGCAGGTACCGTTCCTGTACAGCACGGCAGCGTACCTTGCATATTCATGAAGGTGTGCTACCTTTGCTGTTAAATGAACACAGAGCTGTGTACGAGTGCAGGGGGTGTGTCTGAGAGCAGAACTCTCACAATACACATGCCCCTGCACTCCATATTTGCCTTTTGGCAATTAAAAATGAGCGAGAATGCTCACAACACCCCCAATCCATCAGGAAAATAAAAATCAGTGGTCAAAGGCATAAAGGACAACGTCCCTACCAAGCCAAACATTATTTAGGATAACACAGGCAGCATAAGCACATAGCGCACACCTCCTAACCCGTCAGAGTAAATAATGTGGGCAAAGCCAAAAGGGACAATTGTCCCATAAAGCAGAAAGCTGATAAAATAACAGATTTAGTATTAGCAGGGATACTCTGAAGGGTATAGATAAAATAACACAACAAAACTTTTTTTTTTTTAATAAATGCGATAAAATTTAAGTGTAGCTGCATGGGTGTGCCCGTTGCTTAGTTACGCTGAGTCCAGCTTGAACAGTACAACAACTGAAATAGCAAGAGACATCCAACACAAATAGTCTTGTGTTGGATGTCTCTACAGGGTAGTTGTTAGAGCATATGCTTTGGGAGCAGCCATTCCCAGTGCGATATCCACTGTAACCAGTTTACATTTTACATGTGAAAGCAGTACATAAACAATTTTTTTAGTATTACCTACTAAATAACATATATTTGTTAACCAGAGTACTGTATTAGGTCCAGATGTGAGGTGTCAGTTTGATAAAGTTGTGAAATCCCCATATAAATACAAGTGCCCCATACAGTATAGTCACACATGAATAAATGTAATGAAAGCACAATGGGGATGTCAGGGACAGTAAACAAATTTATTATATGTAATGAATGATGAATAAATGCCATACAGCAGATAGTCTATAACATAAAAAATAAGCAATCCTAAGCATTGCACAGCTCTACTTACCAGGTGTAAGCATTGTGTAACTAGGACTGCTAAGCAATGAGTAGCCCAGCTAAGTGGATTTGCCCATTGGCAAGCAGTGCTGAACCTGTCCATTTAAGCAATGCCAACCTTAGCTAAGCAGGTTTGCCCATAGCTTAGCTTAGCTCTGCATATTCAAAACCGTCCAATCATGGCAAAAGGTGGGAAATCGGCCATATTTAAAACCCACATGTGGGAATACAGCTCATAACTGTTTGCAGCTTTCTACTGTAGGCAGGTTGGCTGGAATCAGAGAGGAATTGCACTTCCAAGTGCAGGGCTGGGGCATACAGGTGACCAAGGTCATGGTAGGACTCCTGGTAAAAAATCATGATGAGAGAATGCTGCAGGGCCAGTACCAGGCTCCCAATATAAAGCAGAAGCCTGGGACCATCTCAGCCATGATCTCACTAGTGCCACTGGTATCCTTCAGACTGGTGAGCAGATGAGGCACCACTATGCCGACTTGAAGAGGAGAAAGATGGAGGTCTTGGACGAGTGGGTCCAAGAAGCAAGGCAGAGGGGTGATGTCCCAGCAGTGAGTAAGCAGTCATACCATTACTGTTTACTAAAGTCTAGTGTGTGTATGTGATGGCTAGGTATGCCTAAATATGTCACTATTTCCTTTACAGCTACAGCTGACCAGGCTGTGAATCAGGAAGCCTATGCATGTAGGCTGAAAAGGCTGCATTGCGAGGCTGGTGACTAACAATCCTGCTTGTAATAGTCATAACAAATAAATATAAAGTAGTAGAAAGTCATCTGGCACTATAAAAACTGTTGTATGGGTTGCACTGAATAAGCCAGACAATATGACAGTAATAGTCCCATATAGGTCATATCTAAATAAAACTGTAACTGCCTGGCAATAAAGCTCTAAATCCTGGACTTCTGTTTACTCTGGTATTGTCTGACATTTATTGTTGCATTCTCTGAATAGTAATGTTATGTTAACCACTGTTACCCACACTGTGCTACATAAAAATTGTCTAGGAATGTCTGTATAACACTGTTGTAAGTATAAGATCAGAATGTACAACCAAGAGAGACTTAGACAGACTACACTGAAGAGATAGACAGCACTATCCAAATAGCACACTCTACCTTGATTTAAATTGGTGTATTTGTAGCAGACACAGCCATGGTCCTAAATCTGGGAGTGGTAGTAAGCTGTATGCATAATCATACCTCTCAACTGTACAGAATGTCCAGATAATTGGCTCATATTTTCTGCCTGTTCATCTGTCCTCTGCCAAATAAATGGGATGATCTCAGAATTGTAGTCACAAAATAATGACATGCATTTGATTTGCAGACCTCAAAACCTTCAGAAAATGTATATGAAAACAAATCTTGTCCCTCATGCAACTCTCCAAGTTTATGAAAGAAATATTCAAAACATGCCCCTATTTGTACCCCCATGTTGTCAAGCTTTGTCCAGAGTGTGTGCATTAAGAGATTGAGAGATATGTGCATAGTATTAACTGGAATCTGGGAATATGTATCGAAACAGTCAGGTAGTGTTAACAAATATTCCCTCCTGCAACTCTCCAAGTTTATGAAAGAAATATTCAAAACATGCCCCTATTTGTACCCCCATGTTGTCAAGCTTTGTCCAGAGTGTGTGCATTAAGAGATTGAGAGATATGTGCATAGTATTAACTGGAATCTGGGAATATGTATCGAAACAGTCAGGTAGTGTTAACAAATATTCCCTCCACAGGTCTGTTAGATACGAAAACTGTGCCTGCCAATAAAGATGTAAAACCTGGACTGGCAGGGTTTACTCTGGTATAGTATGGCCTGACATGTAGCATGCAGTAACATCTGATATCAGAATAGTACTGTTGTGTCAACCACTGTTTCTCACACTGTGCTACATAAAAATATGTGTAGGAATATCAGTGTAAGACTGTCATAATTACAAGGTCAGATTGTACAATCAAGAGAGACTTAGAAAGAAAACACTGAAGTGATAGACAGCAATATCTAAATAGCACACTCTACTGTGACTTAAATAGTTGTATTTGTAGCAAACACAGCCATGGTTCGAATCCTGGGAGTGGTAGTAAGCTGTATGCATAATCATACCTCTCAACTGTACAGATTATTCAGAATGTCCAGATAATTGGCTCATGTTTTCTGCCTGTTCCTCTGTCCCCTTGGCAAATCAGTGGGATGATCCCAGAATTGTAGTCATGAAATAATGACAAACATTTGATTTTCCGACCTCAAAACCTTCAGAAAATGTATATGAAAACAAATCGTGTCACTCATGCAACCCAATATTCAAAACATGTCTGTATTTGTACTCCATGTTGTCAAGTTTTGTCAGGAGTGTGTACATTAACAGATTGAGAGGTATGTGCATAATACTAACTTTGAATCTGGGAATATGTGTAGAAACAGTCAGGTAGTGTTAACAAACATTCCCTCCACAGGTCTACCAGGTAAGGATGTAAGGATTTAGCTATAAGATAGTTGAAGTATACACTGTGTACAAACATACCACAGCCCAAACCAAGGCCATAGGGTATTATAATAATACCTGTACCTTAGTGATTAGAGCAATGATCATTAAAGTTGTGAGTACTACAAAGATATATAAGTTGTTAATCGACAACTCTCTCCCAGCCACCATATCTGCAACAATAATCTAAATAATGGGTATGTTTACACCAAACCTACAGTTGGGACATATGTCCTATTGTTCAATAAATATTGAAGTGTGTTTCTATTAATGTTCCATATTGAAATACTATCATTGGTGGCCTGTTGCTATCAATGTAACCTGCATGCCATTGTAATGGCCACTATGGTTCCATATATGCATGTGTTCTGTTTGCTATGCAATTGTTCCAAATCTGGTGTTTTGGGTTAATGAGAATATCTATATATGCTGTTATAACTAATCCTGGATTGTGTTGACCATTACTAACCCACATATGTTTTAAAACTGCAACACCATAGCATGTATGGGAAGGTCTGTCCCAGCGGACCTACCTCTCCCACCTCATCTGGCCATGGCATCGGGCCCCAGCATGCCTGGGACCCACCCAGGGACATCCTCATCCTCTGGTCCTGCACCACCTTCAGGTGGAACCACCTCAGGGGATTGGGCTCATCCCCTGCCTAGGAGCGGGCACAGACAGGATCCTGTCATCTGAAGTCAGGTCCAGGGATTGATGCATAGTGAGCTCCAAAGAGAGTTTGGAGATCTAAACCAGCTTGAGGGCCATGTGGTGCATTTAGAGGGTCAGCCTGCCACTCCAGCTTAGCCTCCAGCACAGCCACCTTCGGGGCCATGAAGGTGCATTGGTGACTGCCCATGGGTAGGGACCTTAGTCCCACTGTTTCCATTTGGGGGTTCATGGGCTTCCCATTTCCAAATATCCCTCCCCATCCAAGGTGTTTACCCCCCACGTGTCATATACCATCCCTGTATGATGTCTTGCTGTCTTGTCTGTCTTCCTACACAACCTACCTCCCCAAATAGACCTACTATCCTTCCCCAACATCCCACTCTCACCTTAAAAAAAGGGTAATCTGTTCCCAAAAAATATTTGCCTCTATTTTGCACACATGTCCACTGGACACATGTAATCTGGTCTAATTGGCTTCACAACACATTATTGTTGTCCTCACCCCTGTTTCAGGGGTTTGAGCATCCAAATATATCTCCAAATTCAGTATATATGCACAGCTGTTGCTGTAGAAGAAATGGACTGCTATGGACCTTCCCTACACCTGTCTTGCACATCCCTAGCCACTTTTGCTATTGTTTTTCTCTCTGAGTGCTCCCTTTTTCACCACTTTCCTATCACCCCTTTTTTCTTTTCTTTTAAAGAAATTATCACAGGGGTAAGCGGGAGTAAACACTTTTAAGCTTCAGTAAGCTGGTTTAAGCCTGTTTGCATGGCGGCAAGCAATGGCTACACAGATTAACCACTGTCAGGCTGTCTGTAAGCATATTTAACCAGAAGTTAGCACTGCTTACCACCATGCAAACCGCGCAAACCCACTTACAACTGCTTAAAAGTGCCTAAATCACTCTGTATCCAACAGCCCTTGTTCTGTCCAGCAACAAAATAATCAGCCCTTGCAACTCTCAAACCCAGGGCCCTGCACTCCATAGCCATGATGATTTACCACTAAACAATTTAAGCTGTACATAAATGTGATGCTGTCTCAAACATATGCAGCACAGTCATTCAACAGTAGGGAAAATGTATTTATATATGTAGATATATGTATGTATACATATATATATATATATATATATATATATATATATATATATATATACGTGTGTGTGTGTGTGTGTGTGTGTGTGTGTGTGTGTGTGTGTGTGTGTGTATATATATATATATATATATATATATACACTGATAGATGTTTAAATATATATATATATATATATATATATATATATATATATATATATATAAATGTGTATTGCATTCGCAAATTGGATCCATACTCTGAACCTCTCACTGCAAAACATATGACCAAAGGCACTGTTAATAGGGGTGAAGGAGCCCAAAATAGGGATATTTTGTAATTATTGCCATTATCCCTTCCTCCACAGCTGAACAGATCTGCCTTGCAAAACAATAACCAGCACTTGCAAGGCTTGAACCCAGGACCCTGGACAACATAGCCACAACAAGTTAACAGCAGGCCATCTCATCTGTAAGATGTCAGGATGATATCTGTAACACATCATGCAGAATAGTCAGTCTACCATAGGGAATGTACAATGTAGAAGCAGTAAACATTCCAATGATACATATATATAAATATACACACACACACACACACACACACACACACACACACACACACACACACATATATATATATATATATATATATATATATATATATATATATATATATATATATATATATACATACATATATATATATATATATATATATATATATATATATATATATATGTATATACACATACATACACATATAAATATATTACTACTTATAGATATGTACAAGAAGCGCATATATAGAGGGTGCACATCATATCAAGCAACCATTATTCCTACAGTTGCCACCTTTTAAAATGGGCAGTGTTTGATTCTGTCCTACAAATGAGAATTATTGCATGAACATATACCCACGCAGAATGCAAAGGACATGACACCACACACAAGTTTGCATACATAGAAATGTTTATTTGTGTACTATTTCAGTTGTTTAGGCCATTTCTTATAACAGTTAGGTGTTTGAAATACATAATAACTGATTCATGCAACTCACAAACAAAGCATTTGATACAGTAATCTGAAAAACATAACATACTTTGTTGTCCAGGCTAAGGCCTTCAAGTAGCACAACAGTAAAAAACACTTGCCTTGAAGATAAGACCCAATCACCTGTTAATTACAGATGTAGTTCAGCAGCCTCCAATTACACTCAGTACTCAACCCCTAGGGAGAAAGTATTAGTTGTCACAATGTAAATGTATTTGTTACATAACTATGCTTAACTTAAAACATCACTATCACATTGACAAACAGCACTGTGTGTAAGACAGTAAGCTCTAGGCCATCACTGTTTCCATGGTGAAATATATGAAAATGTACAGTCATATACCTTAATGTTTCTTACTACTGATATCCCTCACATGCTGTAACAGCCTAGGTTAAAAACATTTAATATCCCCCATAAAATGTCTTACAAGGGCATATAACAGTGTTTTCCATACACTGAACTCTGGACTGTACAAGGTCACACACGTTTTGTTCAGCTGTAGCCCTCATATATATGGACCTTATCCCACAATTTGTGTGGGAGTCCACAACATCACTGGAATGATACCAGGAATATCCGCACTAAATAATGATAGGCCATGACCTAACAACCTCTTACTGCATAACACCTGGACAAAGCCTGGTATATATGTGGAGGACAGATGCTGGAACACAGGGCCAAATTTGCAATATTGCTGTTATACACTGTGAAAGTTGCTGGTGTTGCAGGATTGTTTGCAACATACCCTTACTCAGGAATATGAAGTCAGAAACACACATGAATGTTGCCATGCACTGATAGCAATCAACGGAGAAAATGCCATTGATATGTCAGAAACAAGACCTGTGTAGTGAACAAACAAAACATAATAGCCAATCATCTGGCCATTATGTAAATAGGCTCACAGTTGAGAGCTTTGCAGACAGACTGCATTCCATGTATAACTAGCATGTACACACACATCCTGTAAAACTAGCAGTATTCAATGCATATAACAGCAATACTCACACTGTCCATAGGTCTGGAACCTTATACAAACATGTAGTTGGCCTGTGTCCACAAGTCCTGTTGTAAGAGGTATTGCTACATGTTGTCTGTAACACTGCTGCCCACACACAGGAAGGATGTCTTCCATATAGGAAAGGTAAAGGGACAAGGAACACATGATGTAGTCATTGATAGTAGTGGGTTGCTATGAAATTGGCTATTGGAAGTACTACACAGCAGGCTGCATGCAAGTAGCAAGTGGGGAACACCAATTGGTGCAGAGGCCATCACCTGATCATGAGCATCACCTACAAAAAACAGCAAAATAAGCCAGCAAACTGTGATGCTGAAACCAAAATCAGTATTTTATTGCATGTCAGCCAAAGAAAAAACAGACCGGTTCTGGCTAAATTAGTTGCATAGCCTTCCTCAGTGTTTAAAAAAAAATACAAACAACAAATTTCTTTTATGCATGGCATCAATCACAAAAAACAAACTGATTGGTCAAATTACAAATGCTCATTAAGACCTGGTGGGAAAAGTCCACCCAATTTGATTATCCACTTCTTTTCTTTGGCATCAAGAATAGTACGCCAACCAGCTTTGTTTATTCTGTTGCCCCCAATTTTATCTATTATTATGAATCTGAAAACAGCTGTGGGATGTATCAGGGAATGTTTGTATAATGCACTACTGGGCTTCCTAATTCTTCAAGACCACTGAGAATAAGAATATCTGAACATATCAGTGATATGAGCATTTGTAATATGACCAATCAGTTTGTTTTTTGTGATTGATGTCATGCATAAAAGAAATGTGTTGTTTGTATTTTTTCAACACTGAGGAAGGCTATGTAACTAATTTAGCAGAAACCGGTCTGTTTTTTTCTTTTGCTGACATGCAATAAAATATTGATTTTGGTTTCAGCATCACAGTTTGCTGGTTATTTTGCTGTTTTCTATGTTAGGATTCAAGCCGTGCAATTGCCTTATGTGCATGGGCTGTCTTTTACTGCATCTATAAAAGCCGTGCTGCAACCTATTCAAACCAGCTCAATCCCAATAGTGGAGAGAGAGAGAGAGAGAGAGAGAGAGAGAGAGAGAGAGAGAGAGACAAAAATAACACTAAAAATAATACTACAAAAAAAAAAAAAAAAAAAACAAGGAAGATATCCAAGTGGTACACAGAAGAGAGCACAATAATAAAACAGGTATGTGAAACATGTATGCATGTAATTGAATGTAGTACTTGGTCTTAATAATGGGATAGATGATGTTGAAAGATTTATACAGGCCATAAAGACTTGTTGCTGTAATGATGTCCTGCTGAACAACTGCTATGGACATAGCATTTGGCCCTGTGGGCAGTGGGCCATACCTGTCAACTGTGCAGATCTGCACAGAATGACAAGATGTAAGCCATCATAGTGTTTGTTCTGTTCCTCAAAACATGTATATAAGTCTGGCAAATAGCTGAAGGTGGAAGCAATGAAGTCATGATAGACACATGAGTTTCAGACCCCATCACCTTCAGAATCATCATGGTAATGTGAAATGTATCATGCACAAACATCATAGGTTTGAAATAGGCTTATCTACGATCTGTCCCTATATATCCCCCCCTAATGTTAGGCTGTGTCCACATGTGACGCTCTGCTTTGTAGCAAGGCAGAACAGTGCAGCTGTGGAGGAAGGAGGTTCAGAATGTGGACCCAATGTCTGAATGCACTATATATACATATATATATATATATATATATATATATATATATATATATATATATATATATATATATATATATAGAGAGAGAGAGAGAGAGAGAGAGAGACATGTATGTCTACATATTTACAGAGACACACACACACACACACATACACACATATATATATATATATATATATATATATATATATATATATATATATATATATATATATAAGTGTATGTGTACATATATACAAACACACACACACACACACACACACACACACACACACACACACACACACACACACACACACAGACATCACCAACACAGCTAGGGCATCTCCATACCTACACACACCACATCTGCACAACCCAATTAATAACAAAACCCCCTAACACACACACATGATGTCAACCAAATGGCTCAGCCTAGGTCTCTGACAAACCCAGAACACACCCTGTGCATATGATGATACCTGTGCCACATCCCTGTTATCCATACCATTGATGCAGGGGCAGGCTAATATGGTTCTGATGCACAGGGTGATTGTACTAAGGTGTAGCAATGTTGTGCATAAAGTCTAAAATATCTTATATAATTCTTGTAACATGTTTTTTTGTATAAACTGTGAAGATTCCTGAACTGTTTAAAATTTGTAGTATTTAACTGTATAACAACTAGTACCTGTATGTTAGTAGTCTAGTAATCTCTTGGAGCTTATCTCCCCGGGACTCTACTGAAAATGGACATAAATCCAGTTAGACTATCCCGGTCAACAAATGTAAAATAAAATAAATAAAATAAATGCTGTCTAACATGTTTTCAGCAGGAAAGTTTAATGCTTACATGTCAGGATGTGTAGCTGCCCAGCCATGATGCATTACACCTATTATTAACACTGACTGATTGTAGTCTCCATAATGTATTCAGTTTGTGTTGTATGTATCTATGTGTCAACAGGATGTTGGTCTGCTGTTGTTTCCTACAAGGGGTATGGCACTGTGGTGACACATTGACTGTGTCATATCCTGGGTACAGCTGAACACAAGTAACAGGTCTGTATAACAGTTACTGCATGTGCCACATGGCTGTTAGGTCTGAGGGTTGTATACAGGTGAGTGCATGGTGACTGATGGCAGCAGCCCTTCTACAGTGGACAATGGTAAGTGTACTGGATGGCACACACCACATGTTTGTGTATAATACACAAACACACACACACACACACACGCACATGCACACACGGACACACACACACATGCACACAGAGGCTTTGGTGTTGATGCAATATACAGAGAATACTGTATGCATGGATGTACTTAATTTTGCAGTGAACTCATTTTAGCCTATGTAATTCCACCAAGACAAAATAGGCAAAACATTGCATCAGTAAATAATCAGTCTGCTAGTTTCATGTCATTGACGATGGTACTGGCAGGATATATGTCCCCTTCCCCAATGTAGTGCAGTCCTGGAGTTGGTAAACATAGGTGCGCTGGTGTGGGTGGCACAGCCCTCCCCTTTGGAGGGTGTGGGGGTGGTGTGGAGCCACACATAGTGTGATTGACAACTACTTAACCTGTTAACATAAACTGTACAGTATTACAGCAGACTAAGCGGGGGTGGGTGATGCACATAACAATAACCCTAATGAGGGTGTCTGTGTCCATAACATCAACAATCAACTATATATACCAACTCCAGTATCACTGTACAGCTATACAGTGGGGAAGAGGGCATTTACACATCTACTACTAGTTTTGATAAAATGAATTTCCACAAGATGATTCCTTTAAAATGTTATTATTTGTCAGTCATTTCTCAGATGGATGACCTCCTGGAACATGTATTTTCTGCAAACTGAAGTAGATCTCTTCACATACACACACACTTACTTGGCAACACTGAGAGTAGAACCCGTACCTAGGTACTTATTGCTACTAATGTGTTTGGCCTTACTTGCACACACCACACAGCTTTTAGGATGAGGGGTGTCCCGAGTTTCTTGTTAAGTGAGGAACATCACCAGGCCTTGTACAGTATGGTAATGGGGATGTACTGGGTTTAATGAACAATAGATAGTATGCCATACTGTCATATACACATTGACAAACACATAACAGCCATAGGCACATCTAAAGACCTGGGTTTATCAGTGCTAACTACCTTGTCAGCGAGTTCATTCTGTTACAGATAATTTGCATACAGCATATGCATCATTGGGCCGGACAGTGTAATCAGTTACCTGTATGGTTGATGGTGACAGTGGTCCTCGTACAGTGGACCTTGAGACATGTACTGAGGGTACCATGGTGTAAAGACAGTATACCCAGCACCAGACAGTATACCCAGCACCCACACCCCACATTGGATATTTTACTCACTGAAACCCATGATAATACTCTGACACAGTATACTTACTAATAATACTATACTTACTCTGACATAGGATACATACTAAGCTAGGAATAAATCCCTACATCACTCGATGGATTACCAACTGGCTTACTGACAAAACCCAGACTGTAAAAGTAGCTGACTCCAAATCCAGCTCCAGACAAGTGACAAGTGGAGTACCTCAGGGTTCAGTGTTGGGACCGCTCTTGTTTGGCATCTACTTCTCTGAAGTACAGGCCAACACTAAGGGACTCTGGCTAACAAAGTTTGCAGATGACTGCAAACTGGCAGCCATTATTGAATCCCCAAATGATGTGGATATTCTA
>NC_056731.1:1158422225-1158434725 GCF_019279795.1 Protopterus annectens
GACAAAGGGTGACAGACTTAGGGGATGGAGGTAAAACTGAGAAAGTTCCTGGTGTAACAGTGTTTGTTGCGACATATCTCTTCTGAGGGATATGAAGTCAGTAACTCACATGGATGTCACCATGTACTGACTGCAATCATCAGAGTATACTACTGCATATCTAAAGATAGGAAATGTGTGAGTAACAAAACACATGTAAGATTCCAAACTCTGGACAGTCTGTAAATAGCCCTACAGGTGAGAGTTTCCTCAACCACATAACACTGTCATGCCAGACTTTAAATCACGTAGAACAGCCATATCCACCCAAATCCTGTTAAACCAACATTACTTAAAATGTAGAACAGCATTACTTACATTCTGTCGCCATGTCTGGAACATCCCCCTCCTGTTTGTTGGCCTGCCTCCACAGTGTATGTTGTAAGAGGTATTTCCAACTACCCTCTTTGATGCTGTTTGTCAAACATCCACATGAAGTCCTGCTCATAGTGAATGAATAGGGCCAACACCCACATGAAGTGCTTAGTTATAGGAGTGTGTTTCCATGCAATTGGCTATAGGAATGATATTACAACTGTTCCACATGCAATTAGCAAGTGGGGGACTGCAATTCGTGCACAGGCCATCAGCTGATCATGAGCGTTCCTTACAAAACTCAAGCTGCTGCCTATGCAAAACAGATGTACTTTTCTCCATCCACGAGAGAAAGAAAGAAAGAAAGAAAGAAAGAAAGAAAGAAAGAAAGAAAGAGAGAAAGAAAGAAAGAAAGCATGTTTGCGTATGATCCGTGGGTTGAGAGTGGTATCTGGGTGTTATAACAGTTGCCTATATTGTTTACTAATCCATACTGTCACATAGTAATTGCACATAGATGCACACATTTATGGCTGAGGATTGTCTACAACAACCTCTACAGTGTTTGAAAACTGTTGGCATTGTAATGTAGACAATGGGACATATAGGTCCTCAATATAATGATGTAGCAAAGCCCACACTGCAATGGATCTGGTCAGTACACAATCAACCCAACACCCACACAGGATACTGATGACACACACACACACTTAATTAACAGTGCTGAGTTTCTAACCCCCACCTGAATATGCATTGCTATTACAGTATCATGCAGTTATTGCATGCACCACAGAGCTTATATTCTGGAGAGCTGTCCAAAGGTATCTTTGAAGGTGAGTGACATCAACAACAGTGTTAAAGGAGGGATAAGGGAAAATGTAACGTCCACAAAAGCAGGTATCAATGGAGACACACACTCGTTCAGAGAAACACACACATTATCATAGTCAGCAGGATCAGGATTAAAACTCCTACTTAACTAGTTTGCTATATTACAGTATTATGCAGTTATCACAAGCACCACAGAGGTTATATGGCTGATGTATGGCCAAATGGTTATTTCAAGGTGAATGGCATCAGCAGGCATGCTAAACTAGGGCAATGGGAGGTGTTGTGATTGTGAATGGCTTCAAAATTCTTAATCTACACACACACACACACACACACACACACACACACACACACACACACACACACACACACACACACACACGCGTGCGCACACACACACACACACAGACACACACACACACACACACACACACACACACACACACACACACACACACACATACACACACACTTGCCAGTACTGAGATGCATAGGTTCATTGCTTCACAGGTGTGTAGTAGGTGAATGGGCCTGAAGACTGTACAAGGCTAGGCAAATGGAATACCTTGGCATCAGGCCACATGACAATGGTCTCCAGTGTGGCACAGAGGTGTAGTCCCTGGAGTGGTCCCCACAAGTGGGTATTGTATTCACTATCTACTTATCTGGATTACTATTGTGGGCAGCCAGTGATGTGCACTACTTCCCATGTATGTGATCTATATTCCATAACATGGACAGTGTCTGGGTTGTGCACATATCTCACACACATGTTCTTTGATGTGTGGAAGTGTATTTCAGGTTGCTGGGCCATGTTGTGTGTACATATTGTTATCTTCTGATGTAGCATTCCTGACCTTATTTGGGGAGACCTGGCTATGGAACTGAGGTCGTGCTTACACCTACATTGACAGCATGATACAGGTATTCAGTGGCGTTATTGGCATCTGTTCATACAGGGCATGTCTATAAGGCATGGTATTCCCTTTCTGGGTTACATTTCCAGACTTTACTGTTGTTGCAGGCATCTAGTGGGGAACATAGCAAAAGGACCACTGTAAGCATTTATTTGCCTACTGTAGGGATGGAACAGGGTGCCATGTCCTTTTACTTGCTGGATAACACACAGTCAGGAGATGTAACACATCACAGTACTTTCTGATGTCAGTGGTACTGTTGTGGTCAACAGCCATGTAGTTCACTGCAGTCACACTGTGGTTAATATCTGTGAGGTAATATGCAGGGAACTACCAATATAGTGGTTGTTGCCTAGCCAAGTGTCTATGAGACATGGGTGGAGAGTGTTCTCTGAGTAATACAAGGGTTGCCTATATTGTTCACCAATCCATAATGTCACATGTAGGGCTATGGATTGTCTACACCATCCTCTTTGGTGTTTGACATCTGTTGTCCATGTAAGGTGGACATTGTGACATATACTAGGTCCTCAATATAATAATTTAGCAAAATCCACTTCCCCAATGCATCCTGTTATTAAACAATCACATCAACCTCCACACAGGATATTGATGAAAGACACCCACACTGGCCACTATTGAGATTCAAACCCCTATCTAGCTATGTGTTGCTACTACAGTGCACTACATTTATCACATGCACCACAGAGTTTATACAATGAAAGTTGTCCCAAGGTACTTCTAAGGTGAGGAACATCACCAGCCCTTGTAAATACTGGCATTAGGTGATGTAGTGGGTGAGAGATCCCAAAAATAAGTTTGCCCTGACCACACATTTACATTTGTCAGGGGTGAAGTTCAAACCTCTATCTATCGTTATGGATAACTATGTTATGCATTTACCACATGCACCACTGACTTGATATGGCTTAGGGTTGGAAACAGATACTTGTAAGGTGAATGATATCTGCAGGACTATTATAGTCAGGCTCTGAGATGTGTACTGGGTGTAAATGGGGCCAAAATATTTGAGGTACACACACAAACACTTGCCACAGAGGAGATTCAAACCCATATCTGTATAATTATTGCTAGTACATTGTTTCACATTTATAGCACGTGCCATGGAGCTTATAGAGCTGGCTTTATTCCAAAGGGGTATTTCAAGGTGACTGACATCAGCAGGCTTGCTACAGTAGGGCAATGAGAGGTGTAGTGACTGTGAATGTCCTCAAAATCATTAATCTTTATACACACAGTTTCCATATCTGGGATTAGAACTCCTACCTAACTAGTATGTTACACTACAGCATTACACAGTTATCACACACACCCAGACCTCCTAACCATTCCGAATTACTCATTTTTTACCGAGTTTTGGGGTCCAAATGAAGGGATGCCACGATTCCTGAGTGGCACCCCTTCATTTCTGATTTCTTTTGCTTTTTTTAAAATTTTCACACTGTCAGAGCTGACGTCATCACGTGCACAATTACATCAGCTCCATCAGGCTACCAGCCAGTCAGAATTGAGCTCAAGGAGCTCACATCATCATTTCCAGCTGGCTGAATTGAATTGCAAGCTAGCAGGAATGGGGAACAGCAGAGGAACTTGTGTGTGGCCAGGAAGCTGAAACAGCGAACAGGACAGAAAAGGAACTTGTGTGCAGGCCAGGAATCTGAAAAGGCAGAGTTTGCTGAGCCAGGAATCTGAAAAGGCAGAGTTTGCTGAGCCGGGAACTACTCAGGGCAGAGTTTGCGAGCAAGGATTAATGGCAGCAATGACAGAGGAATGTGAACTACTCAGGGTAAGGAACCACTCATTATTCAGGTGTGTGTGTGTGGTGTGTGTGTGTGTGTGTGTGTGGTGTGTGTGTGTGTGTGTGTGTGAAAATGCCCCCATATAATACACTTGGTGGCTAGAGGTATTCAGGCTCAAACCCTGTACCTTTGGTACAGGGTAAAAAGAGCCTACTATCCCTAGCGACCTAGCCACCACCATTTCTGAGTTGAGAGCCCTGATGAGAAGTGAGAACATTTTTTTTCTGCTAACAGTTGAAAGTTATGCTCTAAGCTTTGTCCAGATTTTTTTTGTACTAAGAGTTGAGAGAGCTATAATGAGAAGTAAGAACATTTTTTTTTGTGCTAAGAGTTTAGAGCTATGATAAGAAGTGAGAACACAATTTGTATTCCCCCATTATTGTTTTTGTGCTAACAGTTCAGAGATATGGTGAGTGAGAAGTGCGAACTGAATTTGTATTCCCCCATTATTGGCTTTGTTGTTTGTCCATGTTTTTTGTGTTGAGGTTAAGAGTTATGTTGAGAAGTGAGAAATTAATTCACTAAATGATGGCTATTAAGTTTCAGTCTTCCTATTTTTCAGGCAGCTGCTAATTTGGCATAGTGGTATGTTGTTCTGACTGTAGTGCATTGAGTCCTGGGTTCAAAACCTGCCAGTGAAATGCATGATGGTAACACAACATTTTATTCTAGCAACTTTACAAAATTATACAAGCAATGTTTAAAATGTGTCCCTGGTTTTTGACCTTTTGTCCCCCTTCCCCCAAAAAAATGAAATTGAAAATAAGTGCGAGATGCTGTGCAAGATGCCTATGGCTTACACTACTGTCATTCTATTTATACTGTGGGTGTGGAAGCAGACTTTTATGATGGAAAAGTTCTGAATTGGGCAGTTTTGTCATTATTGGTTCATGTGTTTTGTTTCATTGCCTACAGTACAGATTACTGGTAAAATGTTCAAACAATACATTTAAAATGCTCTCTAACATGTGTGTTATAGTATACAAGGAATATAATTTAATAAAGTCAGGAAGGTGTATAAAGAAAAGAACACATGTATATTTCTTGTTTTGTGTGCAAGGGGCCAATGATTTGAAAACAGCCCAAAGGTAATCTTTATCCACCACTGGCCAGATGCATTTTCTTTGGATGTGGTGTGGGTTTCAATGCTGTTTCAATGAATGTGAGTTTCAAGGGCAAAAAAGTTTTAATATCAAGCCTATTTTCATTGTGAGACAGTATTGCTTTGTTTACCAGATGATGTCTTTTAATGTTTCTGCATTGTTGTGCTGTAAAATGTAAAAATAAAATCCAAATCATTGCAGAAGTAAAGCAGTATGCATACATTAGTGTTTATGGTAAATGGGGCGAAATAGCCAGGTAATGGGACATTGGAATGGCTGCAGGGGGACTCTGGTGCCATGTTTTGGTTGTCTGTTCTTCAGTTTGCATTCAAAAGTTGGTATCCCACAATTCCATTGGAGTGGGTGGGGTTACATAATTATGTATGCAAATTAGATGTTAATCAGTGTACAGATTTGTACCTATTTTTCATGGGCCTTGTCCAGATTTTTGATGTTTCCAGGTTGAGAGGTATGCATACACCACAGAGATTATAGGGCTGAGAAATGGCCAGAGGGTTATTTCAGGGTGACTGACATTAGCATGAGTTCTAACATGAGCTATGGGAAGTGCAGTGGGTGTGAATGGGCCATAAACCATTCCTCTGGAAACACACACAACTTTACATTTGACAGGACTGGGTATACAAATGTTAGATGAATACTGATTTGTACTACATGTTACACAGTTATCAAAAGCACCACAGACACTATAGGGCTGAGGGCTACCAAAAGCAAATGTCTACAGTGATTGATATCGGCACATCATGCGATATTGGCCAATTTGATGTGTGGTGAGTGGGACAGGCCTCATGATGGCAATCTGTTTGTCACTGTCTGTCTCTCTCTCTCTTCCCCACATCTGTGTGTGTGTATGTTTGACCTATTATAGTGTGTTGGCCTTGGATATGTGTGAGTATTCTTATCCAGTGTGTGTACAAAGCATGAATAGTGTGCAATGTGGTGTGTGTGCATAGACATCTTCAACTGACAGATATGTCTAGTACACTGTTGTTGTCAGACATGGGCTTCATTTCCCTATATGTTGGAGCATGCCCAATATTACCTTCTGTATTTTGTTGTCAGACATGGGCTTCATTTCTCTAAGTGTAGGAGCCTGCCCAGTATGACCTTCTGTACTGAGTGTGTGAATCCATTCCAAGTAGGTTGTACTCCAGTGTATGATTTTGTGTTCTACACCTACAGCTAGCAACCTGTTTCTGCAGGATATCTGTAGATAGGTTGACAATATGGAGTCACAGTGGGCGAAAGATAGTGGGATACTGTAACTATTGTGTCTGTGCTGCTTGTGTTACATGGTTGGTGTTAGCAGAGATATTCAGACATATGTACTGTTTTACACTGTGATGTATTATGTCATCAACTACTGACAGATATACTTATTTGCTCATAGTTATTTCCTGGGGAATACAAGATGAACGAAGCTGTGTCCAGTATGTGGTCTGTAGACTACATATTCTTGCACACTCATGCCATTCTGGAGGGGTAGCTGCAGACACTTGCTGCTGGGTCTGTAAATAGTCCTGCACCTTGGTACTGTGGTGGCTGAGGATCCCCTGCTTGTACATCTAGCAACATAACAGAATGGCCATATCCTGCTGTGGCCATACCTCTCAGCTGTACAGATTCACCCACGTTACCCAGAGGTAGAGCTCATGTATCTGGTCAGTTCCCCTTCACATTGTGGTTTACAAGCAGGTTTGTAGCCACCCATTACTGAGTTTGCAGGCAGGAGTGGTATGGGCACACATCAGAGTTTCAGACTTCACACACTCCATGGCATCCATGCTTCTACACCCCCCCACTCTGTTATTCTAGCCTCTTCCTAACATTATGCGAGTGATGTCTACGAAACATCCCAATAGTTGTCCCTTCATCCCAGCGTTAAATAGGGGTTGGTCCACAGTTCATGCAGTAGGGCATGGTGGGCATGCTACTGGAATTTGTAGACATGGCCTTGCATTTGTGTTTTGTGGACTGTGTTATGTTGTTTGTTGGGACCCCATGAGATAACATACATTGGCAGTACGGGTGAGGCCTTTGACAGAAGACTGTAGATTATTTGGTAGTTATGCAGGGCATCTGTAGCAGGCCAGTGCATTCTGTCACTCCTACAGTCCCAAGCTGTGAGCCACTGGATTCCACTGGGGTGACAGGGTAAGCGTGTGAGGTGTTAATGGCAATAGTTCCTGTCCATATTAATCCATTGGTCTGGATGTTGGGAGGGTGCTGCTTACAGCTAGGTCACACATGCATGGCACACCTCTTCAGCATACTGCATTCTGTGGGTATTCCCATACAGAAGTGGGGGTCATACTGTACTCATTCCCAACAGTGGGGATATGACCTGTGATAAACCTGTGGCCAATGGTGGGGTGAGCTGAGTGCATGTGTGATATGGAAGGTTCTTGCAGCTGACTCACAGATATGCCTGGGACATTCCCCTTATGCTGCCTTGTGCGGGGACATAGGCAGTCTTTCATTACTTCATAAATGTGCTTTTTGTGATATGCCAGTGATTGGCCAGACTACATCAATATTCCATACTACACAGACAACTAATGTGCTGCTATCCTATATGTACAGTTCCAAAGGTGTGTGCAGTTGACATTTACATTTCATGTACTCTATCTAGGGTACTTCCACCTGTGTACTGTATGTATGTCTGGTCCCACATTCATGGCATGCCCATCTTTCAGATGGTGACAGATGTTGACATCTGAACAATGAGTATGGATGACTGCTGACCTTGGTCTTGCTGGGATGCATTGTGGTTGGCACTGCAGTTGTCAGAACATGTCCATCTCATTGATAGTGCTGGCCATAGGCCACCAGGACACAACCCTCCATGCCTACATGCTGACCACTTCCACACAATATAAAACACAACAACCTAACACACAGAGCCCTGCATATTGTACAAATGCAACAATCTATCCTGTAAATTGGGCCAGCTCAGGTAATCTGTGCTCCACTGTTATTAAACCCACACATACGTGTTACTGCATTTCTAAATAGGATTGTGGGGGAGGGGCACACCTGACAACTGTAGTCATTTGCTATGACTGCACGGGTATTTCAGGTACTCTGTTGGTTTCCATTTCATTTTGTATTCTGACCTATCATGCAGACTAGAGTCATATCAGTAGAGTACAGATCTTAGGTTTTATTGACCTACATTTCAGTTTCAGACTTCTTACCCAGCAGAACTAACATACAACTGCCTGACCTGTTGTAGTCTGTCTGTGTAGGTCTGGATGGAGGCTGTTCTCCATTGCCATTAATTGGAGGCCTTAGTACAGCCTTTCTTTATGGTCATCTACACCTGTCCTGCTGGCTGAGGCTGTTGTTGGATATGTGAGCCTCACTGACATGCATGTGTATGTCCTATGCACATGCATTTGGGCCACCACATGTACTGCAGTGGGATTTGTCACCTTGTCTAGTACTGCCTACTTTGTTGACACCAGTATTTGTTATGAATTTCATGCTGCCCATATAGGTGTCTACTATCTGCTGCCATCCCATTCAGCCACCCGATTCCCTTGCATGCTCACATCCATACAATAGCTACAACTAGCAGAACATACTACTCCATTCAGCAATTGATAGGAAGAGTGACTTACCTTGTGGCTGTGCCAGTACTGAGGATGGTATTGGAGGGCTGACTATGTCGGATGCACATAGTACACTCCCTATACATGGTAAAGCACAGGTAGTGTCATGTTTGACATCCCTTTTACTGTATGTGAGAATCAGAGAGAGGTGTCATTCACTGGGTTCATACCGTGTCAGTGTATGTGCTATGCGTTGCCTCTTTGTCAAAGCCTGGGCATACAGGACATGCCTCCATCTGCCTACATGGGCAGGCTCAGGTTGTTCCTCCTCTGAGTCACTCTGTGCCTGTGCTGGTCTTGGCAATGGTGGGGGGTTGTCTGGCCCTGCCCCATGCTGTTCCTGCTACAGCTGTTTCCACAGGATCATATTGTGTAGCATGGCTTATACAATGAAAATATGTGTACATGTAGTTGGAGCATACTGCAAGGCTCCACTGGATATGTCCAGGCACCAGAACTGTGACTTGAGAATCACAAATACACTTCTATTATGATTCTGGTTTGTGCGTGTGTCTCATTATGGAGTTCTTGTTCGGGTATGTGTGCATTTCTGATGAGTGTCATCAGCCACGGCTCCAGTGCGTAACCAGTATCCCCCACTAGGTGGCCATATGGGATGCCCCCACTGGCAAATCTCTGGTACAGCTGTGTCATATGCCAGATTTAGGAGTCATGGTAGCTTCCAGGGCTGCCAGCACACACGTTCATTATAATGCCCTGGGCATCACACATGACCTGGCAGTTGATGGAGGGGAAGCTCTTGTGGTTTATGTAGACCCTACCCTGCTTGCCGGTTGGTGCTTTGATGTGTATGTGCGTGTAGTCTATAGCACCCACTACCTCAGGGTATTCTTATATTTGGTGGAAGAGACACATATTTCTGGTCAATGCCTCACGGGTGTTGAGGAAATATATGTGCTCACTGGCATGTGCTGACATGGCATCCAGGAACTGGTGGAGTACCCTGGATGCTGATGCCTGTAAGATTCTCATGATATCCCCAGTTGGCCTTTGGTAGGTACCTGTGGCTAGTATTCTTAAGCCTACACATACCTTGGTATCCACTGGGATGGGTTACCCACTGTTAGTTCTGTGTGCCAGGCATGGCTGGCACAGCTCAACAATTTGCTGTAGGATGTCCCTGTCCACCCTATAGTGCTCCACTATCTCAAGCTCATGTAGCCCCTGGTAGGTTACCTTGGGTCTGTACACCCTTCTCCTTCTCCTCACTGTGGGTTGGTCATTCTCATCCTCACCACCCTCAGCCTCTTCAACATATTGATGTGTGAGAGCGACAGCAGCCCCTATCATTTTGTTAGTTTTGTCATTTAAAATTTCCCCATCTGTATACACCAATGGTGTAGAGTTTGTGGGAAAAAACAGAGTGAAAGGTCTTTGCATAGTTTATAGTAGTGTGCTGGGCTGGGTTGGCCTGCTGCCTATGTAATTGGCTGATTCTTATATATTTCACCTGCCAGCTATGCTAGTTCTCCTGGATTGCCTTCCTACTGCTGTTTTCACTTCCCATTGCCTTCCCGTTTAGGCCCCAAGGCATGCCATGCATACCCAGTGCTCAGATGTGAACAGAGCTGCTATTTCCTGTTTTTTGTTTTTGTTTAAAACCTGGTGCGTGGCACACACACCCGTTTAGGCAATGTAAACACTGCTAGGCAGCCTCAGACACACCCCACTTCCTTAGCTGTGCTTAGCTAAGGGCAAACACAGTCCACAGAGCTCCAGTAAGCTTACAGCATGCATAACACTCCCCCTTATGAGGTCATCTACCTCTTATGCTTATACCATGGTGTTGCTGCACCTACATGGTTGAGGGCAAGCTAACAGTGAGGGAAAATCTGTGATTCAATATCTAATGCATGGTTACAAAAGTGACACTTTGCCTTCCCCCTCAGCAAGCACTATTCCATGGTATTGTTGTGTTATGCATGCCATTGACTATTATGGCAGAATGCTGATTTTGGTTTAAGCTTATTTCCAACTTTATTTCTTATTTTTGGGCCGATCCCGTTTGCGCACCGCTGCCCTATGCTTAAATGGCCTAAATCGCCCCCCCCCCCCAATAAGTTATTTTTTATAATTTTGCAACTATTTACCATGCCAATGGCCATATATTTGGCCATTGGCATGGCTATTACATTGAATGCATACTTTTTTTTGGAGCTGTCATGCCTCTGTTTTGTAATTTGCAGAAACGTATTCGGTTAGTAGCCGAATACATTTCTGCAGGTTACACTATTCCTGCATAGACGCCTGCCTGCTTCCTGGATCACTAATTCACCTCATTTGCATGGTTTTCACCTGCAAATGGGGTAATTAGCATACAGGAGCTGTGTCCATGCAAGAATAGTGTAGGAGCACTCGTGCATGTCCCGGGAGCTCGTTCCTGGATCGCTCGTCTGCCATATTGTGTGCAGCAGCTCTTGCACTATTCCTGCACACCATGCAGAGCTTGCTGAATACAGGGGAATGTCTCTTTGTTAATAAGAATAAATGTTCTTACTTCATGATCTTTTACACCCAAAGGAGCTATTAAATTGTCCCACACTTTACACCGGTCCATTTCTTTGTCTTCTTTACTTTGAATCTTTACCACATACTTTCATTTATCATTTTCTTCTGCCTTCTTTTCTGTGACTCCCCTTTTGCCTTCTTTTAATTTCTCTGTATGTTTTCTTTTCCATCTCACCACTACTCTTCAGGGTTGTCTCTGCATCCTATTTTTGTATTTTTTCCATAATGTACCCCCAGAAAATATCTCCTTAATTTCCTGCCCCACTCTGCATCAATATTTCTTCAAGTAAAGCATCCTGCAACTCTCTCAGCTAGAGGGCTATAGTTTTATGTCCATCATTTGCTGAGTCATCTCCATCCAACAGATTTCTTTGAAACATCTCCTCAGAATCATGCACACATTCTCCAGTCTCATTATTTGCTTTCTCCTTAATTTCTCTCAGCACTGCATCATCTACTTCTCTCTCTCTCTCTCTATCTCTCTCTCCTTCTGCCTCCCTGTTTCTCCAAGCCCATCTGAGCTGGTAATAGAGACAGGAAATGCTCTTGTAAAAAGAGTCCCACTTGCAACAACAATGAGTAGGGGAGGTTTCTTGATGCATAGGCTAAATTTCCCATAGTATTATAAATACCACCTCAGGTCTTCCCTGAGTAGAGGCTACTAATGTAGTGTAACTAACCTGGGCAACAAAGGATAAACTAACTAACTAACTAACTAACTAACTAACTAACTAACTAACTAACTAACTAACTAACTAACTAACTAACTAACTAAATCCTTTTATGCAAATAACAAATTAATTAGTTTTAATGAAACTACATGGACGGCATATGGAGACATATGTAACGACCCTGAGCATGATATTCCATGCCCAGTTTTCAGTAGTGACACTATAAGGAAATTTGTGTCCAGAATAAATAAACCAGCATCCGTGGGCCCAGGCAAAATTCAAGTAATACTAATATATAACATCAGGCACTCTATAGCCCTAGTAATAAGACCGATATTTCATAAACTTTGTACACTGGATTTGTTCCTAGTCTTTGAAATGATTCCTGTGTTAAATCAATAGATAAAAAGGGAAACAAATATGAAGTAAACTATAGTCCAACATATTTGATCTCCATCATTGGGAAATGCTTTGAGAGATGTATTACTCATTTTATTTTAGTAAGGATATATTCTTAAATTGTTGGGTATTTTCCAACATGGATTTCTTAACAGAAATCTACACTTGATTAATCTTATAGACTTTTATGAACTGCGATCTCTGGCTTTAGATAACAGTGTAACCACTGTTGTAGTTTACT